>NW_027176262.1:8297230-8642230 GCF_023349555.1 Cebidichthys violaceus | reverse complement strand
CATCTCAGTTCTTGTGTGTTATTTTGCACATTTATATACCTGTGTGTGTGTGTGTGTGTGTGTGTGTGTGTGTGTGTGTGTGTGTGTGTGTTGTGTGTGTGTCTTTGCAGTCTTCTGACACTCTTTGAGACCCACAGCTGGTCCGGTGGTAAAAGTTGTCCTCCCTTCTGAGAGGCAGAGCGGGAGTAAAAGCTTTCAACCCGCTGACTCTCTCACCCTTTCCTTTCACTTCTAAATGAACACCAACAGGGGTGACATGAAGCAGGAGTGAGGGTGAAAGGAGTCGATGGAAGTGACAGTTCTTGTAGACATATAAGAGCATCCCAGTAGAAAAGAGTGGATGGTCAGCTTCTTGTTTGGAGCACAACAGAGGAAGGAAAAAAACAAGGCAGATGTGACATACAGAGCTCAGCAGCAACATGCAATAAAAACATTACCACTGAGTAATTCAAGCCGTCATTTGATCCAATCAAGTATCTTTTAATGCTGTGGGAATTATGGCTTTTACTCTGATTATAATGACAGTTTGAAGTTTGAAAACACCCTCAATATCTTTGACGTCATCATTTTTTTAAACTGAGTGGAACAGACTGAGCATACAGATGGACAGCAGAGAACCATTGGAAGCCATGATAACCAACACAAATCCAAGCTGAGCACAGCTGCAGTTCCTCCGGAAGGAGCCAACTATATATAGCATTTGTATCCAAAGTGCTTTACAATTTGCCTCTCATTCACGCACGCACAGCGGGCTACCACACTACGACATGCGAGGTCGGGGATGGAACCTCCAACCCTGTGATTAGTGAATGACCCACTCTACCTGCTGGGCCTCCAGGGGAGAAATAATGAGGCAAAAGCCGATGAAATACTAGAATGGGTGTCAGTTTGCTCTACAGCTGCTGAACTGTACATAAATTATTGAAAATACATCGTACATTCTCTCACTTTCTTCATCAGACACTTGCATGGATATGATTTTGTATTCAGCAGCTGCTCTACAGGGCAATGTTGAACACACAAATTAACACTTTTATTCCAACAGAGCCTGATGAAACTAATTCTCACCAGACAGTTACAGATTCAGCCCACCTGATCTACTACGAATACTTGCTTTGGACTGTAAAACCCAAAACTAAAGAGGTTGTTTGTTTGCATTAGTGTTTGGCTCCATTTGGATCATGAAAAGTGACCAAAGCAACAAACATGCTCACTGGATGAGGTCAACTCATGCATTTCCAACAAGTACCAACAAATATACTGTAAATCAGCAACTTCTGTGTCTCAGCAGACGTTCAATGTCATTTTTATGTCTCAGCTCAACCACTGCATGAGAAGCTATGTACTATTGCTATTAATCGTTAGCACCAATATTGCTTTCAAGGGCTCTTGTCTGCAGTATTTTCCAGAAGCTAAGTGTCTTTAATCTGCAACCTGACTTTGTCTACACACTAAAGGGGCAACTATTTGCCACGTGGTTAAGCACATTGAGTTTGTTTGCTATAGTAAATCTGTTTCTGCTTTATGTCTGTGCTCCAGTCGCTGCAGAGCTGTCAAGGGTCTCTTTCTGAAAATTGGATCAGACAATTTCCTCAAACTGTCATCACAGCAGCTCTATCATATTGGCGTTTGAGAAGAACCGTGTGATGGCTCTGGGCATATGTGTATGCTGTGTATATAGAAACGTTGACCCTGTGAGTAAAAAGCTTCAATTCATTTACTCTTCAAAGAGGAATCTGCTGGTGATTCTTTTTTGACATGAATTCATAGATTGCTTTTTACGTGTGCAATTTTATTTTGCCGGTTTGAATGCCTGCCAGCAGAGATACTGAATGGATGCAACTGGCAGCTAGGTTAAGTTCAAGCAAAGCAGCATAGTATTTTCTAAAGGACACTACAAAAACTACAAATTAAGTAAGGAAGAATAGAATTAGTAATAATTAATTTTAGAAGCCATGAAAATGAAATGTAGTGACAAACAATGCTTTTTTGGGGATGTCAGAGTAGCACTTAAAGCCAACACAGTGTCCCGTTTTTAACCTAAAATCATACTTTTACAGATATTGAAAGCCTAAATGTGGAACAAGCTCAGCCTATCCAACATTTGAAACTCAGGCAAACACTTTTGCTTCAATTCCCACCACCTACATTAACTATGCATCTATTTGCAGCTATTGGAGACAATTCAATACCCCTGTGTGAAATCACAATCTAAATTCAGCTTTGCGTTCTGTCTGAGCCCACTTTAAATCCTGTGACTGGAGTCCAGATCTTTGTAGAAAGACATACAAGTACTCCCACTAGTCACAGTGACAAATGTCAATTGAATTACATTAGCATTTTTATTACATTTGATAAAATAGCAAAGAGGAATCAAGTACCTCTGTGTGTACTAAACAGGCGGTAACCTCCAATCAGTTTTGCATAAAGTGTAATCTATGGCCAGTAGAACTTTTTGCCTTTCCTGTCCCTGCAGGCTGTTGGGATGAGTGGAGTTGAAATAAGGAGAGAGAGACGAGCTATCGCCCCTCTGTCACTGTCATCTGCTTTGTGCTTCGTTCACTCCTCGGGAGCCCACATGGATTTCTCTCTTTTGTCTCTCACTACGCACCTTCAAGTCAAAAGATTTTAAAGGCACTCTGTTGATCATGGCATTTATCCACAGCATCAAAGCACAATAAAAGACGCTCACCTAATACAGTTCCTTGGCTTTTATCAACTCCCGTCTTTCCCTTCCCTCTGTCCTTCTGTCTGTCCCTCTGTACTTCATTTTCTCCTTTAACCACTCTCACCCCTCCAGTGTACATCTGTTGATCTCTCGAAGATGCTCAACATTGAAAACCACTTTTGAGATACATTATTTTCAACCAATTGTATCTGAAAAGAGAGTGCACAGTGGAGAAGGAGAGATCGACGAAGGGGCTAGAGACTGATTGACACAAACACTTTCCCAATAGGTATACTGTACGTAAGTCGAACAATCCTTTTGTGAATTCACCTTTCAGTGCCTACAAGGTGCTAGGGTAACCTTTGACCTATAGTATCCCAAAGGGTATTACAAAAACATAACGTTACAGGACATTAAATGTCTTGGCATTTGCTCAATACAGAGAATGAATCAGAAGACTGTTTTCAGACATTGGGCTTTTTAATGCTGCTCTGTCCTTAACTTGTGTCGCCACGTCTTTGCTTTAACCAAGAAATGTGTATTTCAAAACTACCAGTACAAAAGATTGGAAAGTAATACTCAGCGCAGTAGGTCCAGGTGCCTGTAGGTGACAGGAGACGAAATATCAAATAAATTTGTCTCTGCAGGCTTAATAATGGCCATGAGACCAGGGCTATTATTCACCAAACATCCTAGAGTAGGAAATTAATCTTAACCTGTCAAAAACTATGTCTGTCTCTTCCAGGGTCTAGAGGATTTGAAGAGCTGCAGTAAACTGTCACTTTCACACACATTAATGGAGATGTGGACATATAAATGTGGACCGGACCGCGACCCCCCCCCCCCCCGACCGTAACGATTTGGCATGAATGCACAAACAGTTACAGCTCTATAGTGCCACTGATTTTTTACTGAGTCACTTCCCGAGGTGTACGTGTGAACACTGTCCAAGGTCTCAGAGTGAGTACCTACTTGCTGTTATTATGAAAGAGCATTAGTTCATACATTGAGGCCTGTAGCTGTTGAAAGGCAGTTTGGAGGACACCACCTGTCTGACTCAGAGAAAGGACAATCGAGTTAGTACTGCAATGTCGGCATAAAGTCACACGTCCTCCCCGATGTTGTTTAAGCAGGGTGGAGTTCAACCTTGTAGGATCACACTGGTGTTGTTGAAGAGATTTATCTTCAACGTAGCTAGGTCACTAGATGAGCCAGTGCTAAACAGAGATATCATGGAAGTGGGATTTTAGCAATGAGACCCTGAAGCAAACGTGATAAAACAGACACAGTTGTTCTTAAAATCTCATTAACGTGTCCAGCAATGTGTTTGTGCTCATCTCTTTTTTGTAGCATTGGTCCCATTTTCACTCTCCTCTTCCTTTACTCAAAAACTACATCGTCACACGTATTCGGACAGACTTTACTCACAGCATGTTGAATTGGAATTTGGCATATTTTGCTCATCTGCATTTTCTTTTTGTCTTGTTGAAGCAAAAGAACACAAGGTGAAAGCACCAGAGCAAAGCACAGCAAAGTAAAATCTTGACCTTACCAGACATTAATGAGATTCACCGTGGCATTAACATGGTTGGCTACTTTGTTTTTTGGTATACGAATACAGACTATTGACCAGTTTATTTCTTTGTACCCAGGCACAAAATGCTTCAGCAGCCAGCCATCTGTGAGGCGACGCAATCACTCGCAAGTCTTTGTCAGCAGTAGATCTTTGAATTTGTGTCACACCCTAGTAAACAGAGCAGTCAGCACTCGAGTGAATGGATTAAGCTTTGTTTTAAGATTTCTTTCTATAATCAGATTTGATTAAAAGTCTCTGAACCAAGTCCCCCCTAAACATGTTAAATGTCTGAGCAGTAAATGTAAAAAGTAAACGTATTCCCTGCTCAACATCAAGTCAACTCAGCATCAGTGGTCAACTGACTATCAATGTCACTTGACATGTTACTCTACACACCAAATGTACACTGCTCCCAGTAACTGAAAACATGTGTTAATAGATATGTTTACCATTTTCTTTAATCATGCAGGCCTTGATACACAGATATAGTATATAGACAGTACATTCAGTGCATTAGATTAGTGAAAGTCTTGTCTTTGTCTTCTACTGTATGTTCTTCTTCATGCAACGTGTGTCTGTGTGTGTGTGTGTGTGTGTGTGTGTGTGTGTGTGTGTGTGTGTGGTCTTCACCAGCCCTTGCTGTGGGGGTGTCTGTTATTATTAGCACCTCTGTCGCCATGGAAACTATTTCAGTTACACTAATTGGCTTCATAACAAGAAGAGTGGATACTGTACGTGTTGAACTGGCTCAGAGATGGAGAAAAATTGATGGAGAAATGAGAGGAAGAGGGGAAAAAACGACACAGTAAAAGTTCGAGAGCATGTAGAAGAAGAGGGTTTTTTTCCGGGTTGAAAAATGGAAATACACTGATATGATGACTACATTGAAGAGACAGTTGGAGAACAAGACAAGGATAGAGGCGGGAAAGAAATGCTCCTTTTCTTCCCAGATTTTTAGAAAATAGCACACATATTCCCACGAGGTCCTGCACTCAGGCATCTGTTCCGTAACTGTATTGTGTGTGAGTGCGTGCGTGTGTGTGTGTGTGTGTGTGTGTGTGTGTGTGTGTGTGTGTGTGTGTGTGTGCGTGTTTAAGTGTGCGCATGTGTCTTTATTGTCTGATGCCGTGTAAGAGCGTGAAGGCAGGCTATTGTGGTTGTAGTGGTTCTCCACCATGGCTGCTGTGGTCTCTAGATCTCTCATTTAGATGTGCTGGAGTCAGCAGAAGAAGAGATATCAGGGCTTGTTTTCCTTCATTCACAAGGAGCCTTTCTTCTCTATTTTCTCTTGTCAGAAACAGCTTCCAAAGGCTTAAAAATCTCCCAAGCAGTGTCATCCATGTTAACTAGAAGTCTGCATTTTGTCATTACCCTTGCTTCTTTGTTGTTTGTTATTTTATCATCTCTGAGTTGTATTCTTTTAGCAACTTCTCACTGGACCAAAGAATATTTATTTGACGTAATGAAAGATGCTGCAGGGTGATGTCAGTAAATATAGGATGTGGACAAAACTTTACACCAGTCACTGGAGTCCTCTGTGACACAACACAACCACCTGACAAGAATGTCCGTTAAGAAATCACACGTCACTTTGCAGATTTAGTCACATCGTGTTTCAGGGCGTCTCCGTCAGCCTGGAGGGGGGGAGCTACAGTCATTTCAAGCTGGGTTTGGCCAAAGCAACAAAACAAGAATAATTAAATGTGACATGCATTGCAAAATGCATAGACAGAAGTAAATGGGCTGTACTTCAACTCAAAATGACACTAGTATTCTCTTCAAACACTGGCTGGCTGTGAGCTTGGCAGTGAGACTCCGGCAGGCTGGTCCATGCATATTGGAGGCACACAGATGGCCTCAGCACTGAATATGGATGAGGGATCTGACACCAGAACTCAGGCAGACAGTGTGGAACACAGCGAGAAAGAGGGAAAGAGGAGAGGAGGGGGCGAAGGAAGGAGGGACACAGGAGGGCATATCAATAATGTGGAACATCAGTTGCCAAATTCATATCAGTAAATACATCTGTTTTTAATAATCTCACTTCATTTTCCTACAGCCCCTTCTTTCCCTTCCCTGCCTCCTCAATCCCCAGTATATCCCTCTGGCTATGGTGGTGTAAATTATGTGGCACAAATGAGGCGTGTGTGTGATTGAGCAGTATATTGTGGTTGTGTTTTTCTATAAGTGGGCTGAAGGCCAAGAGCGAGCGAGAGGCGCAGTGCAACATTAGCTGCACACAGCATCTGTCGGGCCCAGGGTGTGAAGGTATTCCCGATACACAGCGGTTATAAAAAAGACACACACTAACACATTTTTCATCAGTGGACAAATACACAAACTCAAACAAGCAAGCACAAACACACACGTGCATACTCACAGACAAACACACACACACACACACACACACACACACACACACACATGCAGAGAGCCTAGAACATGCAAACACAAACATGTATTCACATATGACTAAACACTCGAGTGAAGCATTAATAAAACATCACCCTTCCTGCCTGGAGCACTGCAGGGTGTAACAATGTGTTTTTACATTTTGCATGTATACATATATCTGTGTGTGTGTGTGTGTGTGTGTGTGTGTGTGTGTGTGTGTGTGTGTGTTGGCAGAGCTAACAAGGTATTTAGTAGAGGTGATCTTTGCCAGTCTGGCGAGGGAGGTCCAGCAAAGAGAGCGAGGAAGATGAGAGGGAGGGACAGGTGGCAAGGAAAAAGGGATGAAGAGCACAGGAGGCAAGGACAGGAAAGGAGAGAGAGAGGACGCAAAGGAAACAAGACAACAACATAAGTAATGCAAGTGCAGTTTTGGACAGAGGATGGTTTCTTCTTGAATATGCCTTGTTCTTTTAGAAGAACATCATGTAACAGAGATATTGACATTAACGTAATGAGCTGTAGCCAAGTGGATGTACTAAATGGATATAAAGACAATTCCTCTTAATGACAAATGAGTTGAATCCAAGTAAAAGTTTTTATACTTTACTGATTTATTTTGTAAATGTATACCAATTTATACAAATGTGCAGATAAAGTGAAGTGGATGAGAAACTAAGACTTCCTGTTAAATCCCTAAAATATTTGTTATACTTATCGTTTAGTGTTTATGACTGTATGAAGTCATTATTCTGTAAAGGAACATCAGGTGGTTTTTCACATTAAGTGCAGAGCAGATGGATAAACTTTTTCTAAAGCATACAAGATTGATTTAGTTCCCTCTAGGCAGCCACTGGTTTCGGTTCATGCTGGCACAGTATGAAAATCAACTTAGAGTGAAACTTGCTTCAGATAGGTAATCAATCACAGTGAACATTTAATTAGCTTCATTAATTGCCAGTTACTTTAGCCCGATTTGCACGATCATGCAGTCATGGAAATAAGAATTTTTAAAACTCTTTTTCTTGGTTGTTTATTGGCACTTTGACATCTAAAAGTATTATTGTTATTGTTACATAATACATTAAATACATTCTGTTTTCTATAAATGTGCACATAAATGTTTACCATCTTTTTCTACAAGCAGGCTATACACAATAGCTGCAATGCAAATGCAATGCACATATATAACTGAAATGCAAATGCAGGTATAGTGGATCAATACAAATCATGAATTCATACATTTCAGTCAAGGAGCTGACTTCTGACGCCAACAACAACAACAAATTTACACAACCCGTCATACTGAGAAATTCAGTTGTCCATAAAACAATTAAGAACAGTGCAAATTCATTATATCACAGAAAAACTACTCCTGATGATGTGATATGTGTATGTAACCCACCATATCAGAATCAGAATCAGAACCGTTTAATTGCCAAAGTATGTTGCACATACAAGGAATTTGACATGGTGGATGGTGAATAACATTAAACAATCAACACAGTGCAAAGTTTAAAAATAGAAACATGTTGAAATTTACAATAACTTATAAAAATAAGGTAAATAAACAAACAAATAAGAGTATATTAAAACAAGTATAGTGTCAAGTGTATATGAATAGGGTGAAAATAAAGGAGTGCAAGGGTGTTTAAGAATAAATTGTCCTGGGGATGTAAGTGTCAGAGTCAGTGGGGGCTTTGTTAATGAGTCCAACTGAAGACGGGAAGAAACTGTTCTTATGGCGTGAAGTCTTGGTCCTGATGGACCGCAGCCTCCTGCCAGGAGGAAGGGGCTCGAACAGTCCCCTCGAACAGACCAATTTTTAGGCCCTCAGCTCGAAAATAGCATACCCATATGATAATGAGTGTAGCGTTGCAACTGTAAGGGCTATTTTAATACTTTTGGTAGTAAAATAACCCTAACACTTGTGAGACGTGTTGATATGTGCAAATATCAGTATATATGTTACTGGTTAAGAGTAGATTAAGATGGCACAAAGCACAAATTGAAAATTCAAATTTTCGAATGGAAAAAAAGCAATTTCAGGATATTTCTTTATTAGAAATCATGTAGGTCCAAGCTTTCCAGCTCTCCCAGACCATATAACTATATGTTGAGGGTCTTTAAACAAATCTTTACTTTGATAAAGTGAAGCTTTATCTAATACATCTTAATCTAGTACGGAGAGGTCAAACGAGGTCAACCAAAAGGGCCGATTTGACCCAATGAACGTTCCATAGACGCGTCACAGCCTGCTCTGTTGAAACAACCTAACATGACTTTGAATGACAGAATCAATTAGTCAATCAGAAAATAAAAACTACCCGAGTGTCAAATTTCTCAAATCCGATTTGCTGAGACGTATAACCCTGCCCCTTCCGCTAGCAGGCACACAAGGCACACGACGGCAGCGCCAGCTTTGAATTCAAACAGAGACGGATGAGCTGCGCAGATCGATATTTTTTTTGCTGCAGAACATCTCAAAGTAAGGAGCTGGTTTATGATGTGATCGATTATGCGGATTATGATGATGGCTTTGTTTTATAAGTAAAACTGCCAGGCTGTGTCGTAGCGGAATGTGAAAAAATGGCTGCGATCGCCTGGTCGCTAGCGATCTCCGGAGCTAACGGGTGTTAGCATTGAATTCATTTTTCAAAACGTTATTGGCATAAATGTGGCGAGTGGGACTGCCTAGGGGGCGCTATATTGATTGTGTTACTTGGTATTATACGTAGCTTTGTCGTATGTTGTGTTTGGAGTGTGTACAAACAGCTGAGATGACTTTGTAGAGCAGGAGCTGCAGTTTGAGCAGGTATGCGGCATTGTTATGAGTGGATTCATTTTTGGATGCATGCGTCGCCCCCGCCGGTGGGGGCCCTTGTGCCAGATTGGTTAAGTCCAGGGTGAGAGGGGTCGGCTACAATCCTTCTTGCTCGCTTCAAGGTCCTTGAGGCGAACAAGTCATGGAGGGACGGCAGATTGCAGCCAATCACCCTCTCAGCAGAGCGAATGATGAGCTTGTCCTTGGCAGTGGCTGCAGCGTACCAGACCGTGATGGAGGAGCGGAGGATGGACTGGAATGGTATGTCCTCCAGACGATTTTAAGCAGCAAAAGTTTGAATTCAAACAGCCTCCCATGAAGAAACACACTGCAAATATTTTACATTACCTTTCAAGCTTGCAGGGGGATTGAGTGTTTTACACTCAAAAGTCAGTGTCACATGAATATATATTTTGCCCAACATATTACACTCCAAAGATTTCTTTTGATAGATTCAAATCTTTGTAAGTTGATAGTGATGAAATAAAAGGAAACCAATTGCTGCCTGGAAGGTAAAAGAAAAAAACAAAACGTTATTGTATGCGTGGCAGTAATGTTAAGTATTGGGGATTCATAGTTAATGGACCAAAGCATGAATAAAACCCATCATTATGATTCTTTTAAGCTCTGGTTTTCTCCAGAACTTGAATACCAGCTTTGCTCTTGCCCTGTCTCCCCTCGTTCTCTCTCATTTTCCCTTTTTCTGTCTCTTACAAACCAAGGGAACCATAAAATGGCCCTCCTCAGGGAGCAACTTGTAATGTCTGTCTGTAAGATTGAAACCGCCAAAGTTTCACCTCCGGCTCCGCTCCCTGGTGACTGCTCATATCACAGTTACTGGGCCTCGATTACTTTTTCCTGTATCTCCCGTCTCCATCACCAGCAGGGAGACGAAGCACTTAGTGATATATTTCTCTGTCTGGGTTTGTGGACGATAACCCGAGTTCTTTTTGGGACCATTCACTCCCAACCTGACAGATAAGTCATGTCTCTTTTGTTTTAGTGTGTGTCTGTGTGTGTGTGTTGGTGCATGGATGAGGGGGGAGCTCCCTGTAACAGACACAACTGGTGGCTCAGTAAACTAATTTGATGATCTGAGAATCTGTGTCTTTCTGTTTGTGCGCTCTTTGTTCAGCGCTCTCAAAGACAATCTCAAGTCTTTTGTTCCATCCGTCACCACCGTCTCTGAAATGATTTTTCGCTTCCTTTACTCCACCAGTTACTTTTGTTTGTTCCTTTTGTTTTTCTTTTGCTTTGCTTGATGAAAACATGATAATTTTGTTTGGATTCATTAACATTCTGTTTCTTTTGACACTTGTGAGCAACTCTATCGGGAAGATCAGTTCAACCCCAACAAAACCCCATTCATATTATTAATAATAATGATAATCAGACTCTAATAATAACTTTACTAAAATTTAATAGCCATAACCATGAACTCTGCCTTACCTTAACCATACCATAATTGCCATGCACAGATTAAAAAGGGATGATGACAGTGATGCAATTCATGATTTTAAAACCAATGGCATTGAATGTAAAAAAAAAAAGTTTAGCAGAATCTTAATATTGAGATTCTGTTCTGACATTAGGGATGGATTTCTTTTTTAGCAAGTTCATGTGTGCAGCTTATGAATTAAAGCAGGGATGTACAGCACACCATTTTGAATTAGTAATGATATATACTCTACAAGGCACACAGACACGCATTCAAGTAGCTGGAAGTGGATTTCCCTGCTGCACTAAATGCACACCTCGGAGGTAATGACAGTAATTACTGAGAACCAAAGCACTGACTGTGACAAGGGGAGAGATGAAGACAGGGGGAAGGACAGAACAAGGAGAGGACGAGGAGAGAGGGATGAGAGAGAGCAAATGGAGAACAGAAGAAGGAGTCGTGGAAGGGGGGAGGTATGCAGAGTGAAGGCGCATAGTTGGGAAAGTGAAGAGTAAAGAGCGGAGGGATGTAAATTGGCACACACCTTGTCTTTCTGCACAGTCAGCGGAGTAATGGAAACGAGAGAAAGGTGCAAAGAAAAAATGTGGCTTGTGCATGTGAAGCAAGAGACGCGACAGTAAAGACAATAAAAAGCAGGTGGTTCTCGCGGGAGAGATAGCAGAGAAGTGTCACATCTGGAAATTCCGTAGAAAGAAGACAAGGACGAGAAACACTACCGATGTTTCAGCGTTTATATACCGGATAAAATGTTGAACATCAGACCGCAACATCCAGAGCTGTGACGCTTGTTAGATGAAGTGGTGATGTGGGAGGTGAGCGGAAAGAGAGACATGAAGGGGGTCACTGTTACACAACTGTGTGTTATGCCTATACTTCCACTGTGGTTTGAAGGCACAGCTAGCTATAAGAGAGAACCGATGTGCCATCCATATACCTACTGTTAATGTTTCTCTATTTTCATGAAGCCCACGTACCTGCAAACTGAAAGCCGCTGCAGAAACAAAAACAGCCTCAAGAGTTAGTCGAAACCAAACAAAAGCATTGGATTTGGCAAGTTCATTCCACTTTGTTCATTACTTGTTTTCAGTTCCACACACTCAATCACCGTTCTCTCTGCCTGAAGCATTAACCAGACTTTGATTTACTTAGGAAAGAAAGAAAGAGTGACATGGAATGTACCTTAGCCTAACTAACCATCAGAACTCACAAATATATTAGCTCTGGGCTTGTTTAAACAATCAAATGAACACCCCCAGAGAATGTAATTATACTCACGCCCCCCCCCCCCCCCTCCTGTTCTCTGTCTCTTTCAAAGCTTTAATTATTTATGATTTAATCACAGGGAGCGCTAACAGACGCCACAGCTGCAGCCTGTCACAAACACACACACACACACACAAACATGCACACACTCCAATACATGCACAAGTGAGAACATGACTAATGACACTGTGTCAGTTTGTTTTAAATTGTTCCTATTTTCCAATGGTGATACCATCATAATAGAAACTCAAAAACAATTGATATGGTTGAATTGCAGCAAAAAGAATGTGCCATTCAACCTCAGCACATGCATTTTCTTGTGTATTTAACTAATTTTACTGTTTTTCTATATTGCTATTTTTACATTCTCATATCTCCAGCAATATCACACTTTTTGTACACAGCTCCCTTTTAGTACACTGTCAAATTCAGACTAAATGCTTTGTAATGTATCTCCTCTAATTGGTGTAGAAGTCTCCCACTCAATACCCAGACAATTAAGAGTAATTCTTGAGGGATTAAAACTGCCCAAATCTAATATCTTAACTTTTCCAATTATCTGTACGATGTGCGTAACCAGGAGACGGTGTCTCTCAAGCTGCAAAGAAAGATCATTTATGCAGAGGCTGAAGAAGAAATTGAAATTGCCTTTCAGGCAATCATTATTCTGTGACAATGAGCGTATAACTTCTTGTCTCTCACACAGTTTGACACACCATTACTGCACATTCTTTACTACATTTTACTCACGGGATACAGTTGAATAAACTAATTAAAAACATTTTTTTTAAAAACATTAAATATCGCAAGCAATGCTTTGTAAATTATTAATTTCTGACTTTCTCACTTGGTATTCAATGAAGGTCTGAGGGGATGAGGAGGAGAGGAGGATGGGTGAGAAAGGGGAAAAGAGGAGAGGTTGTGTCGTCCCCTCAGGAATTAGATTGACTGTTAAATTAAAGTCAAAGACGGATGGAGAGAAGAAGGTCGGGGTTTCTTACAAAGGACAGAAGAGGAAAGACAGAGGACAAGGTGGCGTTGTATTGTTATTGTTTGCATGTCGCTGTCACATGTCATTTTCCCTCTGCGTCTGACTCTATTTTATTTGATTAGGAGAATGGAAATACATCGCATTTAAAGTGTTTAAAGCTGGCCAGTGGTGTGGTGGTTTGTAGAAGCGATGGGAACACGTCTCAGATTTGAATAACTAATGTTTCACTTAAGCATTAAAAATGTCAGCTGCTCATGAAATATGTATATATATATATATATATATATTAAGACATTATAGCACGTGCCTTTGTCCATTCACAGGTTCTGCACGTAGACAAGGTTTACATGACAGTCGAAGAAACACTGAACCTTTCAAAAAAAGAAATGTTCTGCCCGAATGACAAACCAGAAAATGACCTTTCCTAATAAAACACCACTGATACTACCTGCTCCCAAAGACACACACACGCACACACACGCACACACGCACACACACACACACACACACACACACACACACACACACACACACACACACACACACACACACAACACACCAACACTGATTGAAGCATTTGATGCAAAGAATAGAGATGTTCAGAGAAAGTCAAAAAGGATGATTTCTGACATCCTTCATCATCTTCTTCTTTGTCTGAAAGGAGAAACTCTACACTTATTTGTAGCCCTCTGTGAGCAACATATATGTGTGTGTGTGTGTGTGTGTGTGTGTGTGTGTGTGTGTGTGTGTGTGAAAGTCAGTATATATTTAGACATGTCGACATGCCTCCACAGGCAATCCTCTTCTGCGTTACCATGGAAATGACAGAGCCAAATTGTCAGTTAGCACTAGAAAAGAGGGGTAAGTGATGCAGAGCATCAATGTCTTTGTGCGTCTGTGTGTGTGTGAGAAAGAGAGAGAGAGAGAGAGAGAGAGAGAGAGAGAGAGAGAGAGAGAGAGGAGAGAGAGAGAGAGAGAGAGAGGTGTGTATTAACGTCATTTATACACTTGGGTGTGTGTAGATGAGTAGCACACAGAGGCTCTGGTGGGATGATGTGTGTTTGTTTTGGTTATTGAGGCTGATAAAACAATATTTGTGGCATGGCGCCCTCGCCCTCGGCCACTAAATTTCTCCATGCGTGTTTGATCAGGAAATTAAATCTTTTATGCTTTCCAGACGGAGCTGAGCCGTTTGATCTCCCCCATTGTCTTTGCTGGCGTTATTGACCCCTTTCTACCTGCCAATCTTTCTCCCCTCCCCACTCTATCTCTTCTTCTATTTCACTCTTCTGTTTTTCTTGTAGCTCCCTGCTCCCAAGCCCCCCCCCCCCCCCCCCCCCCCCCCCCCCCCAAACACACACACACACACACACACACACACACACACACACACACACATCAACCCACTCACTAGGAGATCGTGGTGAGATGCAGCTGTTTTGGGAGGAAGCAAAAAAGACAGATGATGAGATTTCGCTGTGGTTCATTTAACTGCTTTTGGGGGGGCCGTGCACTCCTAAAAAGCTGTTAAATGAGCCTAAAATGTTGAGAAAGTTTAGATTCTTCTAAACTTCTCAAGACAAGCTGTCAATTTGAAATTTTGTTGTAGATTATTATAAGTGAGAAAATATCTCTGCACACCTGAATGTGTGTGTTTTACATTGCATGAATAAATTATGAGTTGACACTGTAAATTTTGATTACTTTGATGATACATTTGTGGAAATTTCCTTTTAATTTGAGGTAAAGTTTAAAGATCCAACATGTTTCTTATCAAATCTGGTCTGTTTGTTTTAGCCATGCTCCCAATATTCCATTGGCAGGTGCAAATTAGCAAATGTTAGCATGCTTACACGCTAGGCTGAAATTATGAACATGGTTAACATTATATCTGCTTAACATGAGCATGTTAGCATCGTCATTGTGAGCAGGCTAACGATAGCTTTTAGCTCAAAGCACCTACTGTATGTGTCTACAGCCTCACAGAGCTGATTGCATGGCTGTCGAGGTTTAAGAACTATATAACAATCATATTATTGTATCCCGAGTAAAATCAGGACTGTAACGACAAAGAAAGAAAGGCTACATAAACAATTTCATACTTATGGAAACCACAACCATAGACATTATTTGTGTTTCAGTACTGTTTACATCAGACAACTTCAAACTTCATTGCAGATTTGACTCCAGCCTTTTTCCAACAATCTTTGAAAAATGATTAAAGTTAGTGGCAAAACTGTAAAGGAAGATAAACCTCTGTGTGACCACTAGAAAGCTGCTCGGCAAAATGTGGGCATCAGTTTTAGGGAAATTACAATGCAATTATTTTGTCAGATTCTTAATAGTCCTCTAACCTCGGGGTACATTGTTCACTGTTCCGTAATGATACATGCTGACACTGATCAAAGTGAAAGTAAAACTGCAGCTCACAGTAAATTGTGGGGACGAGATCAGCACAATCGTCTCCAAACAAAGGGCATGTAGGCGTGAAAATACACCAACAGTAGACACAAACTCACCCACCTAAACTGGGCAAAGCAAATCTGCTACAAGGAGGAAAACGCAACTCTACATCTCTCTCTCTCTCTCTCTCTCTCTCTCTCTCTCTCTCTCTCTTCTCTCTCTCTCTCTCTCTCTCTCTCTCTCTCTCTCTCTCTCTCTGTGTTTCTCTACATCTCTCTCTCTATCTCTCTGTTTCTCTACATCTCTCTTTCTCTCTCTCTGTTTCTCTACATCTCTCTCTCTCTCTCTCTCTCTCTCTCTCTCTCTCTCTATCTCTCTGTTTCTCTACATCTCTCTCTATCTCTCTGTTTCTCTACATCTCTCTCTGTTTCTCTACATCTCTCTCTATCTCTCTCTGTTTCTCTACATCTCTATCTCTCTCTCTCTATCTCTCTGTGTCTCTACATCTCTCTCTATCTCTCTCTGTTTCTCTACATCTCTATCTCTCTCTCTCTATCTCTCTGTTTCTCTACATCTCTTTCTGTTTCTTTACATCTCTCTCTATCTCTTTCTATCTCTCTCTGTTTCTCTACATCTCTCTCTGTTTCTCTCTCTCTCTCTCTCTCTCTCTCTCTCTCTCTCTCTCTCTCTCTGTTTCTATTGTCTTTCTATCACTACACATGCTTTTACCTGCCGACACTTAAAACTCCTGAAAAAGATAGTAGAGCGATAGAGAGGAAGGTCAGGACTGTTCTTTGCTGGAGGGAGGCCTCGGGGAGTGTTGAATATATACTTACTGTACATATACATATACTGTGTGAATTGCTTGAGGGAGGCCTTAGAAAGTGTTGAATATATATATATATATACATGTCCATGTTTGAGAATGATATTTTTTTGAGAAAGTCAAAGATGTGTCATTGCCACAGGGAACGTAGAGGAGAAACAAGCCGAGTGTCCATGGCTGATATGACAAGATCATTTGAATTAGCAGTCCATGGTGGTACGCTACTTTGTGTATTTTTTCTGCAAACTGCAACAGGAGCTATTATTCTCCTCATCCCATCCTCTCACCATTTCTCATGTCATTTCATCTGTGTTTTTCTGCGTCCATCAGTGTGTGTGGGCGCACGAGAGAGCAAATGAGGGATGAAGGAGGGGAGGAGCAGCGAGGGAAGAGAAGCGCATCGGGGTTGTTTGTGGTTTGCTGAGAGATGTTCATGGATAACACGCACGATCCACTGTGAAAACATGCACATAGTCTGGATAGAGTACGTGCACACACACACACACACACACACACACACACACACACTCTCTCTCTCTCTCTCTCTCTCTCTCTCTCATACACACAGATGAGATTTATTTGGTTATCAATCAGACAAGGAGATGACGGAGGAATGTGACATCCAAAAATGATGCGGTAGATGTTCTGCTTCTGCTTAATCCAATAATAACGTACAACCAATTCACTTCTATCTCATAAAGCAGAGGAAATCTACCTGTTGAACATACTCTAGTCGCTCACTGTTATTTAGAATTGGAACTGGAACTTCGGTGAAAACGTTCCCTCGCATAAAAACTCTCTTGTGTTATAGCTTAAGGTATGATTTTGTTTGACATTAAAACCTGAGGCTCGTGTCAACTTTAAAGCTTCTAAAAACTTGACTTCAAATAGAAACCATTTCTTTGTAACATTAAATATTCATGATTAGATAAGCAACAGTCAAAGTAAAAAGTTTTGATATGCTGCACAGTTTACTGTGAGATGATAAATAATCACAGTAATGATCACAGTATTTACTTGTCTCTCTGTTTACCACCTCAGAGTCCTCTCTTCCCAACCTGCTGTTCAGTCTACTACTGTGTGTCTGATGCGCATGATATTATAACTCACTCCCATCTGCCTGTGTACTGTTTTTCCAGGCAATTCAAACTGCTGTTGTGCTGTTAACACTCACTGGAATAGCGTCAGCTAAACGGTGTGTTAAAACCAAACTAAAATGTCTGTAAAAAAATAAAAAGACTCCCTTATTTCCCTTCAACAAAATAATGATACCAGCAGCAAGGAAGGAGGGAACAGGGGGAGTTGTGATAGAAAAATCGCATATCACTGTTAGTCATTTGCCAGTAACCGTAGAAACGGCCAATAGGGATGTAAAATTGCCGTCACCTTGGGAACAGAATTGATTGGAGAGAGCAAGATAGGAGAAATGTATGGACTGGGTAGTGGAATGATGGATGCCATTATGGCAGATTATACTTAGCATAATAAGGTGTAAGGTGTGTGTGTGTGTGTGTGTGTGTGTGTGTGTGTGTGTGTGTGTGTGTGTATGTGTGTGAATGTCAGTCAAACAAAGAGAAATCAGGGCACAGGGAGGAATCAATCAGCACGCTCTTTTCTTCTTTTCAGTGGAGCGTTCTGATACATACAGTTATGTAAATGATTGTTCCTGCGTTCGCTCTGCAGATCCTAATTTTACCTTCCGTGGCGCTGCCACCCTCGCACAGAGATCTAAAAGCGAGTGGGGGTTACGTGGGTGTGAAAGATTAGTAGCAGCTCCTGTATGAGTGGAGTGAACTGCACTGACCTCTGAGTCACGCTAACCTTCGGATCAGAGTAGCGAGCGCTATACTGAGCTCTGGTTTCACTGCAGGTTTTAACCAGTTGTGGAGATTTTCTACACCAATTCAACCCCAGAATCTGGTTGAAACATTTTGATCCCGTCTTTCCGCTAATCCCTTAAATTCTGCCTGAAACTCACCCAAAAATATCTTTTAGAGTTTGGAGGAATGTCCGAAAACAGCCTACAGAGCAGATTTAGGAAGACCCCCTCCTGTTCCATTACGAAGACAGCTCCATAAGTCTAGAGTCCCTCATCTCAAACTGAGTCTGACTCATCCCATCATACAGTGTTTCTACAGGAACAGAGCACAACATATTCAAACAACTGGTGAAAAACAGAACCTGCGTTTTCACCTCAGACAAAAAATATAAAAAGATATTCTCTAACTCTAGCAGAGCATTCGGACCAAAAACCTGCATTAAAAAATGCAAAGAGGAGCGTTGTTTTAGGTATCGGTAAGACGATAAAATACAACTCGGGTAGATCAATTTGCTTAAAAGATTCAAAAGTCTGAAGGCTTGTCAGATGCCAAAACACTGCACAGCAGGTTATACTTCTACTACTACTACAAATAAGGTTGTGTTTCACTGCTCTGGAGTCAAGCATGTCTACAATCATTAGACTTTTTGTCAAAATGATTGAGAGTAAACAGTATAAATTTGCCATTCAGGCTTTCAAAGTAATCTAACATGAAGGCGATGCTTTATTTGAATACATTTTCTGTGTAATTTTAGCTTTTATATAAGGTTGCAGAAGTACTGCCAAATGGTTAGATAGAATTAAAAACATCTTAATATATAAAGCTACTGTAGTTATTTTTTATATCTAAATGTGTTCACATTAATACAAAAATATGTAAATAAGATGCATCATTTCAATGTCCAGTTAATGAAGTGACAAAAGATGGATTGTTTTTTTTAATCAAAATAGTGACATGGCAGCCCTGCACCAGTTAAAGCGTGTGGTGAGGAAACATGACCCCGAATACATTCAATTTTGATTCATAATGGCAGGCAGTGATTTTGAGCTGAAAGCATTGTGTCTTGAATGTAATTAAATCTTGTCAATTGAGGCGCTTAAACCACCAAAGCTCCAGAGACACTTAAACACAAAGCACCTGGGGCGTGCTGGGAAGCCGAACGAATATTTTCCTCAGAAATGTTTGAACAATCACAAGTGTACCTTAAGTTACACAAGGTTAAGAGACTGACCTAACTCCTATTGTTAATACATTTTCATGCAAGTAAAGCTCATTTGAATATAATTGAATTGAACTCATTTATTGTGATTACCATAAATCAGGGGTCTGCAACCTTTACTATCCAAAGAGCCATTTTGCCCTATTTTTCACCAATTAAAATGTGTCTGGAGCCGCAAAAGCTATTTGATATCACAGCTTATAAAGTTTTAAATATCGCCTGGTGTTCAATCGCCCCAAGTTCTCCCACACAACTTCCTTTCTCCGTTCTCTACACTGGCTACCTGTAAGAGCTCGCATCCAGTTTAAGACTCTGGTGCTAGCCTACAGGGCAGTGAAAGGAACAGCTCCTTCCTATCTCCAGGCCATGGTCAAGCCCTACACCTCCGCCCGACCACTTGGCTCTGCTGCCTCGGGGCGATTGGTTGCCCCGTCGCTCAGAGGTCCTGGCGGCCGATCGACCCGGTCACGGCTGTTTTCTGTCCTGGCCCCACGGTGGTGGAATGAACTTCCCACTGACGTCAGGACAGCGGAGTCGCTGCTCATCTTTCGGCGCAGGCTGAAAACCCACCTCTTCAGGAAGTGCTACCCTGAGCCTTCCACTTAGCACTCATTTGCTTTCATCTAAAAGCCTCATCGTGCACATCCTCCCCCTGAAAGACTGACCTTAAACCCAATAGAAAACACATTTCCAACAATAATCTCAAAAGCTGCAGATCAAAACACATTTATTCATGTCAAACTCTGAAGGGAAGAAATTATCTATCTCCTTGCAGCTTGATAAGAACCTTGACAACTGCATTGAGCTTTTTAACTTAACTGCGAAATATTTTGCTCTCATCGAACGTCAAAGTCAGTTGTGAAACATTTGGCCAGTAGAGACCAGCTTGAGATGGGGTCACACCAGCCAATGTCCCCTCACTCAGACCATGCCCATCTTTGGACTTCATTTTAATCTCAACCACAAATCTGTAAAGTTTTGCGACTACATTTTGCACGGTTGCAACGTTATCGGGGTGACAAAATCTGCCCGCAGAAAGAAATATAAACACCTGGCTGACTCATGCACAGAAAGGTGAAAACAACACCGTCACTGTTGCAGCTGGTAAAGAAGTAGCAAAACGCAGCCCATGAGTGTGTGCTGTAACCGTCTCAGTGCTTCACAGGTTAACAGCAACAGATGGGTAGAAAGGTATATGATGCCACAATCTACAAGACAAATATGTATACCCTGGTGGAAAAATGTACTGATTCTTTCACCAAAAGAGGAACCGGAGAATCTTTAAGCAACATAAGTATTTATATGTGTGTACGAGTGCGTTAAGAGTCAATTTGCAAGTATTTTTCGATTTCTTACTGAAATGTTCTTGTATCATTTTCACAAATGAGAACAGCAGACATCATCTTTTATTCCTCTTCTCTCATCCCTCCGTCCTCTCTTTCCTTTTCCTCCATCTCTCTCGGGTCAGTTCGGGTTAGATTCCAAGTGTAAGCTCCAAAATAATCACCGTAATTTATATGGGGCAGCTTAGCGTCGAGGCCTCAAGGAAATTCTATCTGAGAGTGGTCTGAAATATTTTGTGCACTGAAGGTGGATTTATCTTTGATATATGGAAATATTCACAGTATGTATGTTAATTATGTATTTGGCATTTCACTAATGTGAGGTAGAATGAGGGGCAGGACTGCATCAAATGTGCTTAAACACACACTAGTGCCTGCATAGAAACACTGACAAACACACAGACACACGCACAGACACACAGGAGGAACATCAAAGGGTGCAATAACTGGTAAATGACAGCTTGACCAGAAAGTGTAATGTCTCTTCCTTTGACTGATCCGACAGGAAAGAGACACACAGCCTCTTTATCCTGGCAACAGCCGTCTTTCTGTGGCACTGAGCGATGGACAGGATGCCAGTGTGTGTGTGTGTGTGTGTGTGTGTGTGTCAGTATACTTGTGTCTTCTGTCAGTTTAACCTCCTAAAATCTGTCGGATTCCAGCAGTCGGTCCAACTTCATAAACTCATGCTGCGTTGCCAAGCGTTTAAACCCAAAGAACTCTATTTTCAAGTTTCATAAAGTTGTCACACTGACATTTTTGGAAATTCAGTATCACATAACATAGAAGAGATCTAAAATATTTTCTTTTTGATGTAATAGGTCTTTTCCACGGAAGGCAACTTAATATTTCAAAGCGTTGCTATTGTGCATGCTGGCTCACTCACCGTTAGCAAGCCACTGACAAGACTGGCCAGGAAATTATTGTTTCTACATGATGCAAGTTAAAGACTCATCCCAATTTCATGTTTTACACATTTAGCCCTGAAGTTTTTCTTGTGTCAGATGTGATGAATTGGAAACGTGGGCAGCTGTCTACACTTGGGGACTTTGAGGGAAGATGCCCGTTGAGTCAGCTAGAATTCAACCTTTGTTTCATTATAATGGATTTATTACTTGATTCATTTATTTACAGGTATTGCATAAAGGCAATAGAGTAGTCCATAAATCCATTGTGGATGTTGGTTTATGGCATTTTGCCGGTAACACTCGTTGTCTTCTTGCTTTTTCGCTGTACCTTTTGTATGTCCGCTCTCTGGCGTTTCGGAGAATACTGCAACAAACAGTGCTTTGCACATAGACGTGTTTGTGTTGCGTAGAGTTCAGCTTTCAAGGAATGTGTCATAGGACTTAATTATTGTAAACATTTGGGTCATTTCTTTTCAAACATGTTTTTTTGGGGGGTTTGAGTCTTAACATCAGTGAACTCATCACAATCTGACTTTACCAAACATTTAGTGAAATCCACCCATTCAGACCAGTTTGCAGCATTAGCATTTTGAATTCAAAGAGCTGCTGCTGCCGGCCAAAAAAGGTCCAGTGTTGTGACTGTTCTGCTCAGTTTGATTCAGTCTTCAAATGTATTCCCTTTAACTGGTTCAACTGAGTTTTCCACTTACTCACATTTACAAGAAGAACATTATTCTGGTCCTGCGGCAGAGTAGATTTGAAAACATGAAAATTGATTGATACGGAGTCTTTAAAAATCTGATTGCCAAGGCAGATGTAAATACAATCACGCAGCATCCGATCTCTTCGCAGTTTGCAGAGGAGAGGCATGTTAATACCAGGTGTAAAGTATTTTGTATATTTGTTTGCGTAGGAGAATATCTGTGTATAAGTGTGTTAGAATATATGTGAGAGAGATAATCTGAGTTTGGTTCTCCGTATGTAAGAGATGTCATCTTGTGTGGGTGTAAGACAGAAAGCATACCTGTGCACGTGTGTGTGTGTGTGAGGGTGTGTGTGTGAGTGTCTTAATCCTGCCCGTCAAAATGATTTTACAGCCCTCGCTCATCTCCTCCACTCTTTCCAAACAGAGGAAGAGAAGATTAGTCACACCTCCTCCACTCTTGCTCTCAGTCTCTCCCTTTATCCACTCTTCCACAAGTGTGTATCTGTGTGTGTGTTTGTGTGTGTCTTGTGTCTGTGTGTGTGGCAGCGCGTGCATGCGGGTGTGTTTGTGTTTGTGTGTGGGCTCAGCGGTTTACGTAAAGCTCCATAGAAAAGGCAAGAGTCAAGCAGAGAGTCCTTGGCAGCAGAATGCAATTGCTGCTCATTGGACCATTTTCTGCAGAGCTGACCATGCCATATTGAGTTTTCTGTAGAGGAATACACACACACACACACACGTACGCACGCACGCACACACGCACACACGCACACACAGATACAACAGGCTTTAGATGATGAGGCTGCAGTGAGACATTCAATACATGCACACAAACTGATAGGCAGGCACACACACAAACACACACACACGTATCTAGGTACACGGCGATACACTCACACACAGATACGCACATGACAGAAAGCGGTGGTTTTTCAGAATTGTGTGCCCACGTTGATAATGATAATTACCACCTAATAAAACCCTGTTTATGTGTGTCAGTGTGTGTTTATACAGTGTGTGCAGGCGTGCATGTGTGCCTTGAGGTTAAAAGGAAGTGGGTGGCGTTCCTTCCAATGTGGAAGTGTGTGTGATGACATGATGACCTCATCATCAGTACCACTCTGTTACCTTTGTTCCTTTGACCTTTAGCCAGAGCGAGGTTGTTTTTTTTGGGGGGGGGGGGCTTCGCCATTTACACCGTATCAAGTTGTTTATGTAATATTTGTTTAACTTGGTTTCTCCTATTGAGAGCTTGTCATAGTACATTGTATGGAGCTTTATGGAACTAATAATGTGTGCATGAATCATTTTTTTCAAATCCACTAAATTATAAAATTCTTGTGCATAATATTTTTTTATGAAATTGAGTTGATTCAAATACAATTTTTGCCAACATATCTGTCAATGAAAGACAATAATACTAAATGTGTCCAATATGAGTCAATAAAACCTCCACAAGAGACTGAGATCCACACCAAGGAGAAGACTGATCATAATGTCGGGAAAAACAAAGATTTTCAGAAAATGTCAAACTGTTAGCAATTTTTGGAAATATATTATAGTGTTATATTTAAATATATATATATATATATATATATATATATTTAATATGTCTCTCTTTCTCTCTATCTCCCATTTATGTCTCTCCCTCTTGATGTTCTTGGATGTTCCTATTTAAGGTAAGAGACCAATGCAGATACCCACTCACAACACTGAATGGCATTTATATAATAGACAGATAGATAGATAGATAGATAGATAGATAGATAGATAGATAGATAGATAGATAGATAGATAGATAGATAGATAGATAGATAGATAGATACACTGGAATTTGGATAAAACAGAAGATTGATAGAGAGGGAGGATGGATCAATAAACAGGCTGAAGAACAGGAAGATTGATCGAGACACTGACAGAAGGGTAGACAGATCAACAGATGGGCAGATTAATAGATCTCAGATTAATAGATTATCGCACAGACAGAAATAGACAGATGAACAGAGAGTTAGAGAGAATCAAGAAAAAAAGAGGTGGACAGAAGGAAAATCATCTACAAGTCTGCTGACAGACATTTTGGCTGTGATGGCTTTCCTCTGTTGCCATGGCATCACTGTCACATACCAGCTGGACTGGAGGAGAGATGCCCCAACACACACACACACACACACATGCATATGCATTTCATCTCTTAGCTCTTCAACCAAATGACTTATTATACTTAATAACATAAATTATAAACACCTCCCTGTAGAGAGGACAATTATGTAGATGAAGTCATTATTGCCAGTGTTGAGTTTTACACTCGACTGAGAGAGCGAATACATTCTTGACTATGACAGCGTTTCCTGCAATATGACTTGGGATGCATTCACACCAAATCAGGCATCAAAAACACCAGTTCTCCCATTCAGTTGAATGCAGTTTAAACTGCGGCGGTGGGGACTCCAGGAGATGTCAAAAAAGGAAAAAGTTTAAACAGAAGAATCTGACATCACACTGCAGTGGCCATTCACATAACCGCAGATAAGACCGGAAGACGCCTACGGGTAGAAGGGCAGCATGAATGACCAAAAGTCAATGGAGTGTAACAGGATGTTTCACATGTGGTCACTCACTTTAGCCTCGTGCACCAGTTTGAAACAAATCGTTCTGATAGGCCTGGCATTAATAAAGTATCTATCTATCTATCTATCTATCTATCTATCTATCTATCTATCTATCTATCTATCTATCATTAATTATTGACAGAGAATGTTTGAAAATCAATCACTCAAAGGACCAGACATACTAGCAGCACGCTCTCACACAAGTGGCCCATTTGAGTGACACTCCCACACAACTCTACGGTAATCGCCACAACGCCTGATTTGGTGTGAATGTAGCCTGAAAGGTACCATCGGTAAAATTAAGCTCTTTAGTAACACCTACTGGCAGCTTTGGGAAACCACAACATCAGTAAACTCGGTTTTGCGTAATGATTCTACACTGAACTCCTGTGAGGTAATTGATACAGTGCTGCAGAGATTAGACTCAAGAAAAAACGTGTGTATCATCGCAGTGTTTTGTCTTTAGTTTATTGTTGTTTGATGATGCAACATTAGCTTACTTGGCTGACGTTAGGTACATAGTAGGCTACTCACTTCTCAAACATGAAAGTTGTTTTAAAATGATTGTAATCTAACTTTATTATTTATATATCATAGAGACATTATGGAGTAGTTGCTGCAGTAAACAGGTGGACGTTTTCTCACTTAATGCAAAATAGATACATTATTTTATAGCTGTACGTTTTTTTCATGTCAACACAGTAATGGTTGCTCCATGCTCTCTTCTTATACTGTACATCCTTCCAACAAAATGTTGATGTCACAGGAGTTAACAAGGTTCACATGATATGTGCACATGCCAGCCTCTCTGCCTGCAGCCATTACTCCTTCAGTAATTAATGTCTCAGTCAGATCTCAGCCGAGTGTATCGCAACCTGCAACGCTTGGCCTCAATAACAAGTTGAAATGTCACCTAGCTCATAATGCTACTTCCTGCTGTCTCAAGCAAATACCTTGAAAAAGCTGTCGAGCTCGCTATCATGGTAGAGAGGTACAAAATTGTAAAATGCAAGAATGGTCAAGTAAGAAAGAACAGTTATTTTCTACATACTTGTAAATATGCAATTTGAGATCTCTTTCTTTCATTCATTACATCATCCCTGTTCCCTCTAACCTTTTCCACTCAATTCAATATATTCTATTCCCATATTTCTGTCAGTCCCTCTGCCTCCCTCATCCGTCTTTTTAGATACATCGACACACTCCCCCCCCCACCCAATCATTCTTCTTTTATTCCTTTTTTCTTCTATCGCCTGCCATCTATCAATCACTTCATCCCCATCTCTTTTCAGACCCGTCTTTTATTTCATGCTTCCTGATCCGTCCTCCTTCTTCCCTTTTGTCTTCTTCTTCAACTTCTCCCCGTCTTTCTCTTTCTCTGTCCCTTTCCTTTGCCTTTCGATTTTTCTGCTCTCCCTGCTCTCTGCGACACTATTAACATAAATCCATTATTGCTGAATTGATTACAGTTGAGGTTAAGATTCAGATAGGGTTAGGAGACGGGTGCCACACTGTCCCATCCAGCCTTGCTAGTATGTACACATCCCTGTGCATTCTGCATGTGTGTGTTTGCGCTATCTGCATTGCGGTAAACTTTAATTTGAGGCTTAAAACAAAGATTCAACAGATTGATTTATTTCACTTATTTCCTCTTTTGTTGTTTCAAATTATGCATGTGTGCTTCTACAGTGTGTGTGTGTGTGTGTGTGTGTGTGTGTGTGTGTGTGTGTGTGTGTATGTAATGAGCATAGTAGCATGTAGATAGATTCACACCAAGACACATAATACACACCTTTGACACAAATGTGTAATCGACTGTGCAGTCGCTCTTCAAACACATTAACCTCACTGTGACTGCAGACAATATATGCAGTTCAAACACTGGGGTAAAACACACACACGCACACACACACACACACAAACACACACACACACACACACACACACACACACACACACACAGTGTTATTAACACACTTAGGTAACACGGCAATGATAAAAAGGGTTCAAATGGTCGACCTTGAGTGTGTGTGACAATGTTTTTGACAGAGACGTAATGGCCTGACTATAATCTCTATATTTGATTGTGCACACTCAGAGGACACACAAACACACACTCACATGAAATGTGGTCAAAATACGACACACCTGTGCCCGTTGCAGGTGTGCTCGGTATTTGAAAAATAGATGATGATATGTTTGTTTTCTAACAGCAGAAGTGGTGCCTTCTTTTGTCACCTCTGTCGAAATATGAAAATGCAATTTCAGCAGCCTAATAGTTTGGACAAAAAAAATGCGACTTTCCAGCATTTACCAGGTCAAATGTGTTTGGAAATGTAGTCATCACGTGCGTGCAGGTGTTTTATGTTATAAAATGTGCTCTTGTGCTGATGTCTGCAGGCCATTGTTCAGTTGTGCCGGTGCATGGAATAATTTAGTGCGCCTCCTCTGATTTACACTTGTATTTAACAAATTGTCACTGCTACACAAACACACACACACACATTGAGAGACATACACAGGATATATAGTTATTTTGAATTTCAAAGTAGACTTCTGCAAGTCCCTGATAAGGCAGCCTTGGGCAAGATACAACATTATTAATATAATACAATTATATAATTAATGTTGATATTACTATTTCACTGGTTTTGCGTCAATGTGTGGGTGTGTGTGTGGGTGTGTCTGCGTGTGAAGCAGCTGCCATCCATCACTATACTCCCCATCAATCACTTCTTGTCCAATCAGCTAAGTGGACCTCACCAGGGATTTTGTGTCTGAATGTGTGTGTGTCAGTGTTTGAAATGCATGCGAGCATGTGTTGGACTGCTTCATTTAATTCATTTCCACTTCAATATATTTAGCTTTTTCCGTTTAGTCAGCAGAACACATTTAAATGTCAGATTTACAGTTTGTCAAGCGTTTCCTGCTTTCTACTCAAATTGAAGCAAAAGTGTGACAGACTTAACAAAGCAGACGCATTTCTTCTGTTCAGTTTAACAAACGCCTGGTTCTGCTACAGTAGATTAGTCCTCAAGCTGGTAGCGATAAAACGTCTGCAGTGTCTTCACACGAACCGTTCACGTTGCTGCTTCGTTGTCACACCATATATAATCTGACTTCTGTTTGTGTGTGTGTTTGTTTCTGTGTTTGTGTGCATGAGTGAGCGAGTGTTTAATCATTAATTTATGTTCTGTCACAGCAAGCTTCCTGTCCGGTCCGCTCTGTCTGTGTGTCTGTGGCAGGAATCCTTTCGTCAGAATTATGGCCTCAGGCAGCAGCACCACACTGTCATGCTGTTTGTGTGTGTTTGTGTGACCTCTGGGGCAAGTATTGATTGAGTGTCCGGTGCCCAGTTGTCAGCGCAAAGTTAGCCTCATTAGAAATAGGTCTTGCTGTCCCCTCCTCTTCCTCTTCCTCCTCTCATATCTTCATCACATCTTCTTCCTCTATCACCTTCACCCTCCATGACCTCATGCTTTTCTTCTTCTTCTTCTTCTTCTTCTTCTTCTTCTTCTTCGTCTTCTTCTTCTTCACCATTTCATTAAAGATGAGGGCAGCAAGAGATTAGCTAAATTGTAGTCAGTAGTAATGGCTTTGGAAACTGCACGCAATGTGGAAAACATAATGGGCTGTGAAGGACATAGATGTAATGAAACAAAATACTGTTTTGTGTAATTGTTTCAGCTCATCTTTTCACCTCAAACAGCAGCTGGTGAATAATCAATTTAACATCATCTCTCACTGGCTCGTGTAGGATTTCCGCAGAAAATGTCATAATTACGCGAAGGATGAATATTTCTTTGTCCCTTTTTGCAATTTGAATAGCCTCAGTAAAAAACATAAGAAGCAATTTGTACACCTTTCAAGTTTCGAATGCTCTTCATGTTATGAAATAAACATGGATGCACAATGGGATGTCTGAGATAAAATGAAAATAATATAACAAGTGTTCCAAGCTAAGACTACAAAGAAATGTAAATGATGAAAAGCAAATCTAACATGTATGGAGTTTGAAGATACACTTTTGTTCACTATTGACAGCTACTTTAGGGTTAGACTTCACCCATCAGGCCCTGTGAGGACTCAATAATTTGGTAGCTGTAATCTCAGAGCCTGACGGTGTTAATAAATGGGAAATGAAAAACATTTTGAAATGGAATCAGTCTTTCGCTGGGAGCCGATGAAGAGGGGACGAGTCACGGGGTGACGTGGGACCTGCGAGAGTGTTTGTCAAAAGCCTGGCAGCAGCATTGTGCAGCAGCTGCAGCCAGGTCATTGTTGACTGTCTGAGGCAGGAGAACAAGCCAGCACCAAAGACCTGACACAATGAGATAAAAGCATGGACAGGTTGCCAGTCCATTGCAGGGTGAAAACACAGAAAGACTAACAAATTCTCACCCGCAGTCAGTTGAGAGTTTCCATTTCACCCGGTCTCCAAGTCTTTCACTCTGCCAGGGAACCAAAATGCACACAAATACACAGAATATTCATTAAGCCATCGCGTTACTGATTTCATAATTACTTGCTTGAAATAACTCACCCAGATGAGTGTGAGAACTATTGACATTGGAAACAATGCTGTACATAATATCACCTAATACACAACCTAAGCTTGAGAATTCAGCAGTTTATGTTTTTCTTCTTTGTATCATGTGTCTTCTCAGTTGTCACACATTGTTTAATTTTCCAAAGGCAACAAATTAGCTCACTTCATTAATAGACCCATGTTGCCAGCTTGTAATTACTGTTTCTGGGCTTGTTCCATATTATGTTCACGCTATCAGGGTTACAATTATTGTCCTGAATCATACTCTCTGAAACAATGCACCTTGTATTTCATCTAACCAAGGCTATACTCCAGTTGTTTCAGTGCCAGGAGTGCTGCTGTATGATGAGCAGTTGTGGTTCTTTGCATTGTTGGATTTACTTTTAACATTTGCCTGTTTGTTTTAGCACCGCGCAAGTGAATACTATTTTTAGTGTGGGATGTTAATTGAGCTGTGCTGGTACAACCCTGGCTCGAGGGAAGTAACATAAAGGAGTCAAACAACAACTGTTATGTGCAAAGCAATGTTTGTTGCAATTAAAGTCAACAAAAAATCAAATAAGAAATGGAAAAAGGTGGCTGATTACAATGCTGCTGGTGCTGGTTGCAATGTGAGCGAGAGAGTTTGACAGAGTTTTTAAAAAGATAGCCAACAGGTGCCAGAAACCAGGGGAGGATGGTTTCAGGTTACCTGAAAAAATACAGCATATAGAGCAGCTTTGCACATGTACATAAAAGCTATTCTAGAAAAGAGTGTCGAAACAAACCAAAAAACGTGCCTTTTTTAAAAATGCTAAAACTTTAAAAAAAATATGTTTCTTTACATTCAACAGCATTTTTGTTTTGTCAAACCAACAGACCAAAACCCAAAGCGGCTTTAAACAATATTTTTATAACCATGTATCGAATGACAACAATGTGACAATGTGGAAGGATTCCCTCATAGCAAGGAACCTACAGAGATTTATGCTTTATAGTGCTTTGTAGTTATCAGCTCATTGTTTCGCTGTCCGGCTCACAGCTTGTTTTAGTTCACTATCATCGCTCTCATAGTGACACAGTTAGTGACTAACTAGTGAACATAGTGGAGCATTTAGCACCTAAAGAGATATTTCACTCAGGAGAGTGTTTGAACATTTGTCCCTAAAAAATGTTGAAACGGAATTATTTATTATCAAAATAGCAGCAGATTAATTAAAATAGATTAATTGACAAATTGTTTTAGCTCCAGTGAGTTGCTCGCAGGTATCACGTGTCTGTTTTGTTTGTTAGCCTTGTCCAGTGTATATGGCGCCTTTCAACCAGTGCATGCAGCTTTAAGCAGGATAAGCAGTTTAAAAAATGGATGGGTGTTTAAAGGACATAATGACGTGAAAGTCTTTGCTAAAGAAGTGATTGTAATCTTTTGTTTTTTTATCCTTATAAATGAGGTGTTGTAGTTGACAACCTGAGTAATGTGATTTTGTCCCCTGGTAAGGACGATGATAGTCAATGTGTCAACACCTCAGTTTCCTTACCCATTCTCACTCCTCTAACATGTTCACACCTAAAACCACCAACTCTCAGTCATGAGCTTCTCTCTTCAGCCAACACTTTCGTCCAGCAGGACACGCACACACAAGCATGCAGGAGCGGAGCAAAGATTTATGGCGCATATGAACAGGAAAGAACTCCTCGACTCCCCCATCCTTCCCGTGAACACTTCCCGTCAACAACTCAAACACACCTTCACACTCATCAGTTATGGACAATCCTATGAAAGGTTTTTGGTTTCAGTATTCATGAGTAAACCCAAATCTAATTTTGCACTGGTCAAATCTCATCAAATGTCATTGCTGCTTATTTCAGTTTTCCTCAGATACAATAACAGCATTCTGCATTGCATTTATCAAAATAATGTTTTTGGCGGACTAACCCTGTTTGAAAACTAGAACAGTAAGAAATGAATCTTTAAAATATTTATATATACACTTTTGAGGATCACAGTAGGCCTTTTATTTTGGAGACTTGAGGTTCCCTCCCATAGCTTGGAGCTGTGTGCATTCAGTACTTGTTGTGTACTCCTTCACAGATTCCAACACACACACACACACACACACTGCTCAAGGTGACCTATGATTTTTTAAAGGCGAAAGGCACAGAAGAGGAAAAGAGGTCATGGGAAAGGAGAGGAGCGAGTAAAGGGACATCAGATGACCCAGTAGACAAAAGATAGAGAGGGACGCACAGAGGGAGAGGCGGGTGAGGGAGGAAAACAGGGAAAGGAGAGGTGAGTTAAATGTCAAGGAGACTTAGAGGTAACATCAGGAGACTGAGGCATTGTGTTGCCCTGCATGTGTGTGTGTGTGTGTGTGTGTGTGTGTGTGTGTGTGTGTGTGTGTGTGTGTGTGTGTGTGTGTGTGTTCCTGAAAAGATAAACAGGGAAGCTCCCAGAGGGGAGTCCATCCTGGAATTTTTAACAGGAAATTTATTCTACCCCTAAACAATGGCATAATGCACGCGCACACACACACACACACACACACACACACACACAGCCTTTGTTTGTCATTAAGACTGCAATACAGTACAACAAAATATTTAGATCAAATCACCGTGCTTGCTTAGGCGTGTGTGTTTGTATTTGTGAGCTTGCACCTGTGCATATTTTCATTTGTTTGTGTGTGTGTGTGTGTGTGTGTGTGTGTGTGTGTGTGTGTGTGTGTATGTGTGTGTGTTTGGTTGAGCTAATCACACCGTGTTTATAATTCAATATAATTAATTAGTATTTATTTATTTATTTGCTGCATTCATGTGCAATAGCTGCCCAGGTGTACACTTTGAAGTGGGATCTCACGTACACGAGCACACAGCCTGTCACACACAGTGACGTGTTAAACGGGAGGCTAGAGTTGGGTGAAAGGCTCTGCGGTTAAAATAACAAATGTGTGAACATGTGAGCGTAGGGAATACACCTCTCTCCTTCCTGTGTTTCTGCATGTGTGTAGGTATTCCTGACTTCCTGTTTCGTGTCCAAAGAAGAAACACTCTGAGCGCTTAGTGTTTGACGATGACAATAGCGAAAGACGGACAAAGAGGGAGGGAACATTTACAGATGCCTCTTAAATCTCCTGTGAGCCATTATGGAGAGCTACAGGAGATTTGTCTGTGAGGAAATAATGGAAAATAAAGACAATAGACAGGCCTACAAGATACAGTTGACAGTGTTCATCACTATATAGTTCAATACAGTGTAGTTCAATAGAAGTCTGATACGGTAGATTTGTTTCCAGATTTCTCTCCAGTGCAGAGGACAGAAATTTCTTTGGCTCCAGTTATGATGTAGCTGGCAGGTTAATGTGAACATACTGAGCCTTTATTGCGTACGTTGGCTGTCTCTCAGATTTACATTTATTAATAGTATCAGTGATGATGGCTTTGTGACTGGAAATCTATGGTGAGGTAGATAAAAAAGTTTCCTTCACTACTGCTGAGTGTTATATCACCTTTCATATGTATTGCTCAGCTCTCAGCAGGTCTGTTATTTAAATTACAGCTGTTTTACTTCTAGGTGGGGGAAATCCGATCCGGGAACTTGGATGGTACCGATGTTTGGCCCAGATTATCTGGTAATTTTAAGGGTATACAGATCCAGTCTTAAACCTCCTGAACCATTTGCAGACTCATCAGGGCTGCCTGGATAATTTCAAACATGTTTGATATGTAGGAATTAAGATCTGGATTCTAATGTCACTACTTTCCTAGCTGGACTATAAGAGCCAATGAGAGAGACCAGCTGGAGCAGCTGACGGTGTTTCCAAGCAAAAGTTAACGTTCTAGCCCTCGAGGCTAAACTTTTGACAGATATTAAAACTTACCTCCAGTTCTCGCTGAAGAATAGACAACCCCTGTTGACCGCATGTCCCCAGCCATTTTCTCATCTAGACTCGTTTAGCCTTCTGCTTTTGTTTTGTCTCACTGCAAAGCATTATTACAGCAAGAAACTACACAGTTCATCCACATGATTTCCTTGGGCCAAAAATGACCTTTTCCTATAGTCGGTTAGGATTTTAAAATTCCTGCAGCCTGAGCCCAGTTTTACTCGTTGTAACTGAATCCCTTGGGTGGCTTCTAGTGGCTTTGAAGCTCTGCATGTTGCCGTGAGTGATGTGAGATAAGATAAGATTCAGTCTGCAACAACTTTCACATTTTCTGGCCGCACAACTATTTTCAGACATGATTGATTTCAGCAACCAGTTGCTGTACAGATCGAAGCTGGAGAAAACAAAAAAGTAGAGACGACAACAGCAAGAATTTTGGGAAGCTCAAGTTGTGCAGCACCAAATTTTAAACAAAAATGTGTTTTTTTGAAAAAAAGTGGTTTTTGAACTACAGCAACATCTGCACCACTTTGCTTTACAGTTGCCATCCTATGATTTACAATAAGTAAACAAATTTGTTACTAAAAACAGGGAAATGGAGCCAGTGTTTAATTGGTACACTTTCAGTTAATTATAACGAATAGCTAATGTACTGGCAAAACTCCTAAATGTGATTGTTCCTTTAACCCCTATATGTTTTGTCCTATACAGTTTTGCCACTATGTGGCGTTCGGGTGCCTTACGTCAGACTCGCAGCCTTTCCTAAAAGAAAATCCAGAAGGACCTGATGGTTCACTATTGCTTTTCTTTTATCGCAACATAAACAAAAAAGGGAACATAAGATGCTGTTGTATGGTTATGGTTTCTGCTTCAGCGTTTCTGATGCCTTTCAATCAGCTGCTGCTGTCACAGGCTGAGGCTGAGGTCAAAAACGGTATTCACCGTCACCCGTTTCTCCACCTCCCTATGCGCCATAACCCCCATTTTATAGGTTACTCTCCTCACCTGTGGGCGGGGCACACTTGCTTTCAACAAAAATAAAAGAAAAAGATCAGTAATTAAAATACATAGTCATGAACTTAAATGCGGCTTCTACAGCTAATTAATAATAATAAATTGCTGGCGTCACATGGAGTCTGTTAGTCAGGGCACAGCAGGTCAACAGAACATGTTAAATCTTTATATAAGCAGGCATACTATTCAACATGTAGAGGATAACGTTTCTCATAATAAAGTGAAAAAATGATCTCTAGATATGCTTTCTGATCAGCAGGCCCACGTCATTTGTACCTTCCAAGACAAATCACTGTTAGGAAATAAATATGCTTTATGTTGTCAACACTGTAGTTAAGGTTTGGTTTAGGCACAAACACAACCTGGTTAGGTTTAGGGAAAGATCATGGTTTGAGTTCAGAGAAGTACTTACGGGATTGGGAAACCATCATCGGTCTCCCAAAGTCCAATGTTTTGTTCACCCATCATCCATCCCCCCCGACCTCCTCCCTTTGTTGCTCCATAATGACATCACCTTACTTCCTTCTTTGCTGCCTTCACAATTACTAAGGCTGCTCGGGGGTTTGTTACCCAACCATAAACATTGTTTATGGTTTTTTTGGGGGGACTTTTAACAACATAAGCTGTCATAAGTCTCAAATTTACCGGTGAACTTGGTTTTACAGTAAATGCAGCAGTTCTTTCAATGAAATTCCTTTGGAAAATTACTAACTGCTAATGAATTTAACACACCTAACTCAAATACATTTCTTCGAACTGACTTTAATGTATTTTTATCTACAGGAAATATACAAGAAATGATTAGGAAATTCCGGAGCTGTAAAATAAAGTGGCACCCTCTTTTCAAAGGGATTTCTGTGTAAAACTACCAGTGGAGCTACAGAGTCATTATCACATGCTGCATTTGAGCTGCATGGCAACTGAAATATCTGTATCCATGGCAATTTGGTTGTCTAGTATGCAAGCAGTTTCCTAGGCAGCGACATTGTTTCCTTGTCTGACCATTTTTACAAAAATTCTTGTAGCTCAGTGGGTACAGCGGGTCGTCCTTTAATCACAAGATTGATGTTTGTCCCCATGTTGAACTGTCCTTAAGCGAGACACTGAACCCCAAGTTGCTCCCCGAGCGCTTCACAGCAGCGCACTGCTCCTAAATGCTTCAGGTGGGTTCAATGCAGAGGTTTAATTTCATGTGTGCAGCTGTACATATATGTGAATTGAAATCAATCCTTGATCTTCTTCTGACAGACAGAAGCAGACTGTTAAACTAATTATTTACCTTTCAATAATGTCATATCAGTTACATGTTAAGAGGATAATGTACGATAGATAGATAGATAGATAGATAGATAGATAGATAGATAGATAGATAGATAGATAGATAGATAGATAGATAGATAGATGGATGGAACTACTGGTGAATAAAACGAGTCAATAGAAAGTGAAATGGAGCCAAGAGAAGAGACCATGTGGGTGTCTGTTCCTGAACAGAAGAGTCAGATTAAAATAGAACAGCAGCCATATGACGACAGTATGACTGTCAAACACCTGCAGTGGAGAGAGAGAGAGAGAGAGAGAGAGAGAGAGAGAGAGAGAGAGAGAGAGAGAGAGAGAGAAGGGGGAGACATAATGGGATGTGAGGGACAAATGGAGAAACAGACAGGTGACAAAGTGACAGAGCGGGAGGGGGTGGAAAACGTGAATAGTGAGACTATGCAAAACATTAGAGAGAACAGAGTGACAAAGAGGAAGAGTGTGAATCAGCTACAGATGAGGGAAAGGTTGATGAAAAAGAGGAAGGTGATGATGAAGAATGGAGACCATTATCGTGGCCTCCCAGCCAGAGCTTGTGTGAATGAGAAAGAAGTGGTGTTTTTCTCCTGTGCACTCCCATCACTCTCTGTCCTGCCCTGAGCTTTGAATAGCACCTTACAGCAGCACTGCTGGAAAGAGAGAAAGCAGATGAGCTCTGGTATCGTTGTCTCTCACAAATGTGCATTGGTTATGCATCGTACACAACACATCTGTTGCATTCTCACAAGGTAGTTTTTCAGCGGCCATGATATTTAAATCAGCCCTGATTGGCAGTTGTTGACATTTGAGAGGAGGCTTTGAGAACAATCACAGCCATTTAAATTAGACAATGTGCTTAGCATTTTACTGCATCAGTACTCAGTGTCAGGAGACTGAGATATTATTAAAAAATAATACATTGTTATCAAAACAATGATCTAAATCTAAAACCTTAAATCCAGCACGACTTACACTTAACAGGGATATGAGCATCACTATTATAACTATTGCTTAGGGTTTTTTTTCAGAATCATAAGCATTTCAGTAATAATTGACTGTTTCCATGGTTACAGTGCAAACAGGCACTGCTAATGGTACATTTTTCATGGCTGTGTATGGTGCAAATTTGCCAAAATACAGGCTAAAAATGGCTAAAGGTGTTGCCCAAAGCTAACTCACTGACTCCACAGCAACACTGTAAGCTATCCATTCAAATATTATGGGAGCTTAGACCATTATTACTCCAACTTTAAAACTTTACAAGAATTTAAAGTAATTCATCATTTCCACCATCAGTTTCTGCCACCGATGGAATAGGGTGTACAGTGTCACCCGCGTACATGAGTATCCTAATACACTAGTGGGACATTTTAACAAATCGAGACAACATTCTTGAAAACACTCCTTTGTTGTGCTACAAGAAGTCAAAAAAAGAATTTGAATTTAAAAGCACCAATAAAGGCAAAGCAAGGCAAATGTACCTTTTAACAACAAGGCAATTTAAAGTGCTTTACGTAAGACACACTTGCATCAAGACAAGTTATAGAACAAACATAAATGATTAAAACAAAGTAGAATACTAAAGAATAAATCGAAGCAGGTTGTCAAGAAGCAAAAACCTAATGCTGTTTGTCTGTTGTACATAAGATACATCCTTTGTGCATTCCATACATTTGCATATTTTGCACATAAACCTGCATATAAAGGGAAAATGACAGAACCCAATATATTGGTGTTTTACAAAAATACCAATTAGAGAAAGTAGTTACCCGGTTTTGCAAAGACAATCTCTACTAAAATCAGATTATAAATCTGCTGTGCTCACTTTTTCTAAGTCTTTTTCTTTTTTAATTAAATGTGAGACCAGATGAGAGCCGCTGTCTCTGGAGATGAAAATAGCCTTAGACTGAGAGGAGAACTGGCAGCATTCATTACTGCCAGAATATAACCGTCAAGTTTTATAGCATCAAATCAATGTTGTTGGATTGGTTATACGTAGATGAGTTCATATGATGTTTGGCAACAGGCTTTAATAAAGGCATGAAGCCTTATTGAGACAAACAAAACCTGTGATATGAATGATTGATTTGTATTCTAGATCTGTGATATAATACAGCAGTCTTTCTTAAACACTGGGTTGCAGACAGATGGTCGGAGGAGATTTTATTAGGGTCGCCAAATAAATTGCAGAATTCTTTAGTTCACCTTTAAGCCACTTGAGAGAGTCTGTATGATGGTATTGTTCTGAAAATCGTAGCGTTAATTATAACATTGAATCTAATATAAAAGGCTAATGAACATTCTGTTTGTTTTACTGATGAGAGGAAAAAAACGAGAGTCTGTTAACTCCTCCAACATGTATATTTATTTATATTATTTTGTTCTTCTCAGGATTTATAGATTATAAGTGTGTCCCTCGATACAAAGTTTGGGAAACACAAGTACAGATTGGACTTACACTGATCAGAAATACAGTAGAGACGTCTCACTGTTGTATCTGGGTTTCTTGGCCTCTCTAAACGCTTGTCTCTCTTCTGATCGATGTCTGAATTTCATCAGTGAGCGGTTTTCTGTCTTCATGGGATCGGGTTCCGCTGGTTTAGTCTGTCAATTCCTGCCTTTCAACTTGTTCTTTCAGGTCTGAACTTCTGTTTCTCATTCTTCTGTCTATCATCCACTTCCCTGGAGTCATGCTGAGGAAATATTTATGAAGTATGGGCTGCTGGCTATTCTCAGTTCAATAGATTTCACTCAAAACTCAAGAAAAATATCTTTCTCTCTCAATATCTCTGTATTTCTTACACACACACACACGCACACACACGCACAGACAGTAACGATGGTTAATTAAGCGGCAGCCTCATGATGCACCTGTTTCTTGAGGTGTCAGCCTTATTAGCGCCATAGCAGCATCACTTTATTGTTTTCCACCTCCAGTCCTTCATCTACTTCTTTGTGTGTGTGTGTGTGTGTGTGTGTGTGTGTGTGTGTGTGTGTGTGTGTGCGTGCGTGCTTGCGTGCGTGCGTGTGTGTATGTGTGTTTAAGAAAGAAAAGGAATATTCTATGTTGTCATCCCTCCCTTTTTGTCTGTGAAAAATTGAATTCGATGTTGTCGTCTCAGATTTTTGCACACTTTGATTTTCATTATGGAAAACATCATTGGGACATTGTGTGGGAGTGTATTTTGATGTGCATGAATGTGTGTGTGTGTGTGTGTGTGTGTGTGTGTGTGTGTGTGTGTGTGTGTGTGTACGTACGTACGTACATGACGGGGCCCGTCATCATGGCTTGGCTGTATTCTACAGTGCATGTGTCTCCAGTATGTTAGTGATGCTACTGGAGACCCAGCTCTGTTGGAATAACAACCAGGACCCACTGCAACACTACCAGCCTCCACCTGGCCATGCTGTGGGTGTATGTGTGTGTGTGTGTGTGTGTGTGTGTGTGTGTGTGTGTGTGTGTCCCTGCTTCTCTCCGTCTTTTTCTAAAGCAGACATTCAGACACAGTCCTTTAGTCTTTACATTTGCCCTTTTTAACTCCTCTCTCTCTTTAGCGACTGACAAACTGACAAAAATCAATCCGCATCAGTAATTAATTTAACTCAAATGTTAAAGAGTGGTTCCTTGTCCACTTAAACATCCATGGTTAAACACATAGCAGGTAAGGGAGTGAGCAAGCTAGTGATTTGCTGAAATACACCAAGGAGCTAGTTTGAGCATGTAAATAGTTGGTTTTACATAAAGATCTATAGGCATGAGGGAGGATGCCATTAATCATGTTGGGAAGAAGGATTCCTACCAAGGTTGAACAGTGAAGCTCTTGACATGCAGATTTGCTTGATTCACAGAATCAGACTACTCTGTGAACAATGCAGCAGATAAGAAATACGGGAGCTACCCCGAAGGCTCCAATTAGTTCCTTAAACTAATCCTTCCGGTCGAGTCTTTAGCTAAGCTTGGTCTTTATCTAATGTGGCCAATTTGGAATATTAGTATTCAGCTATCTGGCTAATCTAAAATATGATTCTCAAATGAATGTGTTACCTCCAATACATGTATGAGTGTACTCGAGCACAAAGTAATGTGAAGGAGTTTTGCTCTGTGAATATTTTGTAAAATAGTTTTGAATGGGCAACATGTCATTGCAATTAAAACAAAAGCCTTATTGCAGAAGTTTTAATGTGTTTGAATGTAATAATTTGACAAAAATATTGATCTAAAAATGATTTTATTGCTTCTGCTAAAAAATTTTTTTAATAATGTGGAAATAATGTGGAATATAACCCTTATCATGTGCTTCCCATACTAAATAATAAGGAAATGTACCCACAACTGACATCTGGTAGAATTTCTAACCAATTTCTAGCTTTTGAAGATATACAGGTTCATGTTTATGTGACAGAAAGCGTATGACCATAGAATCATTTGCAGGAACACTTTGATTGTGTTCACAGAGATGAGTTTGTATAGTGTAATATCGACCTCGGTTATAGAAAACTTCAAAGGGGTTGTGTGCCATTTGTATTGAGGGAGAGGGTCAGTAGAAAATAAATAGATGCTATTTACTTTGATGAACAGTTGTGATCCACGATTGGAGTGCACAAGAAAAATAAATTGTGTTGGATTTAATTCCATCTGTCATTGCTAGTTTTCCAAGAACACAGCCTCTAATGCATCTCGTATTGGCAGAGCAACCTCTGATCCAAATAAACTACAGGCAGTTACTTTCTCTGGAAAAGTCATCAACTGAGATCCATACTGTTGATATGTCTGAAACCTTTACCCAATGTTGTCATTGTGGTTCTCCATATTATGATTTTCATATTATTTCTCTCTGCTCTGTCAACACAGCATGCATATCTGTTATCCCTAGAAGAGTTAACCATCTGTTTCTCCTCCGGCGGTTTCCTCCTTTTTTATGTGAAAGATTTTTTGAGTTTTTCCTTTATCTAAGCTGAGGGTCTGAGGATCGAAGGTATCAAACGTTGTTCAGACTGTAAAGCCTTCTGAGACAAATTTGGGATTTGACTTGAATTGAGCAAACTCCATCCATCCAGTTTAATGAACGGACAAAGTCGGCTCCACAAAGTCAGATTCAAGCACAGCAGTTTTAACAGCGTTTGACCTATTAATCAGGGGAAATACCTGCATACAAGTTGATTTGCATAAATAGATTAAATAAGTATTTTAAAGTTTTGAATAGCTTTGGCCCATCTTATCTGTCTGACATGGTGAAGACATATGTGCTTGCTAGGTCCCTTAGATCCCCTAACTCCATCTCTTAAAATGCAGCCTTTGTTAATTATGCCCCAAATCTTTGGAGCAGTCTGCCTGAAGGTCTTAAGGGCTCTAAATCTGTTGACACTTTCACAAAAATATGAAGACACATCTTGTTACTATTGCTTTTTCCCAAAGTGTTTTTACCTTGTGGTTGTTTTATCTCGTGTCGGACATGTTCACACATGCGCGACATTAACGTTGCAAATTGTTTGCCTCCCATTCACTTCCAGTGTGGGAGCAAAGGGGCAAATACGACATTTGCTTCCAGTGGCAATGCAAATTGGCATCTTCCGCATCGCATGGAGTTCAACTTCTGTTACCGGTGTGTGGTTGTTGACCCCACTTGACACCGCCCACATTCAGCACACACCTGCATTCTTCATTTTTATAGTTGTATCATTAGTCATTATGTTAATCTATATTGATATTAAGCACTTTGTGTGCACTTTTTTGCTTGAATTGTGTTATATAATTAGCTGTATTCCTATTATTAATAGTTTTATTACCGTATTCCAGATCTCTCTGGTGTGTCTTCAAGGGCTCAAATCTGCTTCCTGCTGAACTTTTTTTGCACGCTGCTGGTGCTAGTTTAATATGAAGAGCCTCTCAGGGAGCTGATCCCACATCACTAAATTCAACTATATATCTATTTGTGTAATTATGCCTCCACCATTAGCGAACAAAAAATACAGCAAACATTAGAGCGTACTAGCCGAGCTGGGTCAAATACCTTTGGGAAATCAGCTTGTTTTAATCAGCTTGCAATACTACAACATATGTAAATATGTACAAATCAGGCAATGACATGAAAGTTGTCGCTCAAATAGAAGTACAACTCCAAACAATATAGTACCTACTGTATTATTATTATATATATATATATATATATATATATATATATATATATATATATATATATATATATATATATATAAAACTCAAATCTGCTCACCAGGCAGCCAAAGCAGCTAAAATAAACCTTAGAAAGAATGCACAAATATGATCTGGCCTAGTTCTGCTCAGCAGGAAATCAAATCGACATTATACAGAGCTGATTTGGCTTCATCCTGCTAGCAGCTCTGTCCATGTCGACTTAATTAAGATTTTCAGTGAGTTGTCCTCCCGGAGTTATGCTTCAAACGTCTGCCTCTCTCTCTATTAACTCTGATTTATGACTGCTGTAGTTCAGGGAAAAGATTGAATGATTGGGTCCAGTTTGTACCTGAATTTCTCGTTTTTCCTACATTTATTAGAAACTCTGCATTTTCTTGTACAATAGTTAAGTCCTTCTTCTCTATAACCTAATTTCCATACCGTCATACCTGTGGGCTGACCACTATATTCTTGGCTTTTTACACCTTCTGCAGAGCAGCTTCACTCAGATGATCAAGGCTTAAATGCCCTCTTGAAGAGCAAATTGAGCGCAGCTCTTGCACGAGAAGAGTACACACTTCAAGCTCTATGTGCCTTTTTGCCTACAATTGAAAACCTGCAGTAAGTACAAATACGAGTAGAAGGTATGATAGAGGATAAAGACAATATATTGAGACTCCGACCAACCTGCCAGAACAATAATAGTACATATAACAGGTGCAAGCCCTGAAGTAATCAAAGCAACCAAAAGTAAAGGCGAAAGGATAAGAAGGACTCAACCCACACCAGAAAGCCAGGCCAGAGACGCCAAATAGATTTTCCATTCAGTCTACGGCTATTCAGTGCTCTGGTGTCAAAAGCAGTTTCCATGTCCTTGGGCAAGATACTGAACCCCAAATTGGCACCGGTGTGTGAGTGCTGGCTTGTTAAGTAAAGCGCGTCAGGAAGTGGTCGTCGGGAATAGAAAAGCACTATTAAAATAAAGTTTATTCACCATATACGAATATTCAGCATTGTAAGTCCAAGATATGGCCAGACAGCTTTAAAAAGTGTAGCTGGATGGGGATTGAGGGAGCAGGTACTTGGTTTAGAGGCCAACACCAGGTAAGGTAATTCACACATTCAGGAAAAGAGAACTTATGAGTAATACGTCGGTGGAGGGAGACTAACTAAAATCAATAACTAAAAATTACATTTTTAGATTACAGTTTTATCAGATGGTAAACAGAACAGATTATGGAACATGTGTTTGCATGTGTCTGAGAGGGCGTCTGATAAAGATAAAGAGAGAAAGGAATCAGGGTTAGTTATGCTGATCACAGGTGCCCTTCAAAATGTCAGCGCGCTCCGAGTGATTAGAAAGGCTGCAGATAAAGACAACAGCAAAGCATACACCCTGATGAAAGGAGGAGTGATGGAGGAACACACATTGGCTGAAAGTTCTGGTAGAAAGATGCAGGAAGGAAAATGAGAGAGGTGTGGAGGAGAGTGTAAGGAGATAAACAAGAGTAAAAGTGATACTTGGGATGCTAATTCTGAAGAGCAGACCCTCGTTAGCCAATCGTTAAACCTTTGATCGACAAGATTAGTGTCTTGCGTGCAGAGGTGCTGTGGTTGAAGTGCCTAGCAAGCTGCCCAGCTGCAATGATGCACAAATAGGTTAAATCCATTTATTGCCAGCTGCATTGTGTTTTCAAAACAGGCAACTGATGTCCCCAGTTCATCCGTCAGAGACAGTTAGCAGCCACGATGTTGCGTGCATTGTCATGGACACATGCAGCCACTTTAACCGGGAGTCTCCACCGCATCAATCAGTTTAGCTGTGAGGTTGTCAGTTGTGTGTCTGCCTGGTGTACTCTGTCAGGGTTTCTGCCAGTATATTGCAGGATTGCAAGCCAGGCGAAACGTTAGCGAGCGTCTGGTCGAGAAAGAAAGCATGTTTTGATGATTAGTATGAGGTTAGCAGTAACGTTGCACTGTGAATGTAGCAGTGCAGTGTGTGTACACTTTATTTGTCGTGAATAATGCTACAAATCCTCAAGCCAAGTTTCCTTGTCTTGCTTGTCAGCCACTTGCAACCCAAGCCCCCAGGCAGAGTGACAGTGCTTTGAAGCAAATTTTACACCAAACAGTGGAATTACAATATCCGCGTCCATCACGTGGTGTCATGCGGCCCAAAAATACTTTTTCCATAGATTTACATTCAGAAAGAGACGCCTGTAAACATACTGGATCTTTTTTTTTTTTAAGGTAAATCAACTTCCCAGTACAAACTCTTATTAACCCTTATTTAAATAATTAGGTCCTAAAAGTTATAAAGTGCACTGATAGCCGAATCCAGAGTTTTCCTTCATCCGTTAATGTGAATGAGCTCGATAACGAGGCTGGACCGAGGCCTAGGAGGCGGGGTTAAAGAAACTGCAACCTGCTGAAGGGTTTTGTTTGCCTCAAAGTGAGTAACAACTCCGACTGAGGCTGACCTTAAAGGTGGACCAGCTAAATTGTGATTATTCATACTGTTCCATGAGTGCATTGCTGGAACAAATAATGAATGACAGTAATGGATATCTATCTATGAGAGTATTTATGAAATTCAATAAATATAATTCAATAAAAATAATAGATATAAACCATTACCATAATGGCCCTTCACATTGTCCTGTCATGCAGTTTTTTTTTTGGTTCTGTCTTTTTGACAGGAGGAGATTTGACGTCTCTCGTATTAAAAATGCACTCTGTTATGGTAAAACCTATTTCAGATAAAAACTGTGTGATGAAATTTAGAGGCTGACATGCTTCAGTTTTGAAGTAATTGAAGGATTACATTTTCTAATTCTGCTTGCTGGGGAGGTTCAGTGACTCTTAAAATCCCCCTTGAATGAGCTCTAAAAGTACCGTGTTCAATTAAAAAACAATACTTTTCTTTTCAGTTCCCAAAACGCATTACGTGACAGCAACGCAATGGAAGTGACTAAATAAAATGGTAAAAAAAAATGAAATTGAATCAATCACATTAAAGTGAAATTTCATGAAGCAAAAACACACACACATTTCCAGCTGTGATTACGTTAAAATGAATGTGTGTGTGTGTGTGTGTGTGTGTGTGTGTGTGTGTGTGTTAGTGTGTGTGTGTGTGTGTGTGTGTGTGTGTGTGTGTGCGCGTGTGTGTGCGTGTGTGTGTGTGTGTGTGTGTGTGTGTGTGTGTGTGTGTGTGATGTGAAGAAGAAGGTAAATTAATATAACAGATGGTTTGTGGTTTATGGCAAGAAATGATTGTGAAAGGTCAGAAGACAGAGTTTGACATTTACCGAGGCATACATCCTATCGCTAGTAATGCACACACACATACACACACACACACACACACACATTTGCAGGTTCCAGCGTCTATCCTCGCCGAGTTCTTGACAGCAGAGAAGGGAGCCAGAGAAGTTGTTTGTCTGCTGTTTGGATCTACTTTCGATCAAATATTACTTATCGGGATTTGCATGAGCATTTCAAAGTCTGCAGCTTAAGATGCAACACTCTCTGAAATTATTTCTCACTCTAACACACACACACACACACACACACAACACGGGCAGATCTCCAACTTCATTACAACAGCACTCTGGCAGACTGATTGAGTGATCAAAGCTAATCTCACTTAATCACATCCAATCATATGTAATAACCAACACTGAGCGCTCAGGCATGGCAAAACTCCCCATTTTTCCTCACTCACTCCTTGACCCTCCTCCCCTCCTCATCTGCCTACTAACGACTTCTCCTCCGCCACCCATTCTCTTGTCTTCCATGTTTGCTCTCACTCAAACACTAGACTGAATGTGAGTGAGAGACAGAGGAGAATGGTTTAGAGGGATGGTGTCAAAAAGAGGAGCCCATAAAGAATAAAGGAGAGGGTGAAGGATGAACACCCTCAGTAGGACATCGAGCCCTCCAGCAGACGCAGCTCGCAGTACCTGTGTGGTTCTTTTAGGAAGGAACAAGATCTTCCTTCTGGCTTGGCAGCTTAGGAAGAGCATGATCTAGCAGTAGCAGACATTACTTTAAACATTATCGTCTTTTTTCCAATTTATATTCAGTAGACACTTTAAAAAGCTGCTGCTTTAAGCCTCTGCAGTGTTTTTCTTCGCTTTGATCAGATTTTGAAGTCCCGCTAAGATGTTCTCTTTAGACTACAGTTACATGTAATAATAATGCCATGTGATAACTGGAACTAGCAAGGATTTAAGTAGACACCATCAGCCAGCACCCAGAGTGTAAATATTCTCATAGTATGAATTTTCTAGCTGTCACATGGGATGTTACGAACTCTCATCTGATAAAGCTGTAGTTGTGAGACGCTGTGGCTCTGCATACCTGTTTTTAATGTTTGTGGAAGGTGAAAATGTAAAAAACCTTGAAACACAAACTCAATCTTGCATGACCTTAAGATAAAAGCTCCCCTGTTATCTCAGATCAGCTCTCCTGTTTTCCTATTGGTCTGCTTCTCTACCCTGTTTCCAAACCTCATCTGTATTAAAGTAGAAAGTTGCTTTGTTACGACCAAAGACAGAAAACAAACTGCTGTCACCTTGCAGTTATATTGACCCTTATAAGGTGTTGGTATGCTGCAGACAACGTGCCTGTCTGTTGGTCACAGAGCATCTGAAAAAAAAAACTTTCTGACATCTTAATTGGGAGAGTGTTTTTTTCAATTTTCCGAAAATTGGACAAGCTCAGCCACTTTATGCAGCAATGGGCTGGATGTGCAGAGGCAAGAAAGTAGGAAGAGTTTAGACTTCTGTCTCTCTTCTTCTGCCTTTTTACAACATCATCATCCAACATTATGACTTTCCGTTATTTCCATCTATACGATTTATCGTGTCTCGCCACTCTCAGAGGCTACCTGCTTTTATGATTGTGGCTGTTTGGAACAGCTATAAACACTCTTTTTAAACACCTTAACGTGGTTTAGCACAGGCTAGTTTATTTTAAGCATACTCTGGCCTTTACTTTGAAGAGGAGTCATTTCTTTTTAGTTTGTTTCAGTTGTAATGAGATCCTTCATGCTTGTCTGTCTTTAGGATTTGTGCGTGTCCTGAATTTTGACGTGGGAAGATATTTGATCAAAGTCAGACGAGATTAAAAAGAACAGATCTTGTTCAATTTGATCACACTGATCAGAGGCAGGCTGTAATTAAGATAACCACCACTCTCCTCCAAGTCAAGTGCTTCTATCCAGTCTTCAAAGAACGCAACAATGAGAGGAAAGTAAATATCTGTTACGTAATTTGTGAATTTGCTGCCATTTTATTCCATGAATCCCTTTTGCTTGGTTTTCACGGTGCCAAAATTAAACAAATGCATCCATTGAGGGTCCTGAAGAGCAAAACTAACTCCAGCAATTCCTGACAATGTTTGAGTTAATTTCATTTTTAAGTACCTCACTTGTGCCTCCAACCAGCACAGATTGCGATGCGTTACAGAGTGTGACACAGTTTAGATATCGTTTCAGAGGCCTTTGCAGCTTGCCAAGCTAACTATCTGGGGAAGAGTTGTTGTAACATAAAACTTGTACCCACAAAAATAACAAACCCATAGCCAAAGCCTCAGGTTTTTGGAGGCACACATTGAGATAGAAAACAAACAACCAAAAAGACATCAGGGCATCTGTTTGTCTCCTTCCCCAGGATGCTTTGCTGCGGCTGGCAGCGGTTGTTGACGCGGGCTCGCTTCGAGTGGCCCTCCGAGACAGCATACACGAGCTGCTACCCAGCACGGTATTTGCACAGACACACACAAACAGCTAAACGTAATTGATATTGTTTATGATTTATCATCAGAAAACTAAAAGATTCCTGTTGGTATTCAGAGTGGGTGAGCTAGAAGCCTCGGCCCTGACATAAGATCAGGGAACATTTTTACAAATGGATGAAGCTCATCACTCATCAAATGAATTAGAATCGAATTACTAATGAATGTGCACGTACATGTGTGTGTTTTATTCCAGGAGTGTGTATGTGTCTACATGCTGGAGGGATACTCAAGGCTGTTATCTGACGACCCGCCACATGAACTGCCACAGGAGGGAAAGATCAGGTGTGTACTCTTTGTGTATGTGTGTGATTGTGTGATTGTGTATGCAGCAAGCCGCAGATGTTTCGCAATAGAAAAAGGAAGAGATGAAGAGGGGAAAACAGAGACGCTGTTTTCTCTGTGTGAAAAGCAGGTGTTACCTGAATGATTATGAGCCGCTCTGCCCCAAATCACACGATCAACACAGAGACAAGAGTGTCAAAGAGAGAGTCTCATCATTAAGGCACACGAGGAACTTCTCTTTGTTTCTTAACCTCTTACTTTTTTTCTCATCTCCCACATCTATTGCTCTCTCATTAAAGCACTCCCATTATCTCCCCCTCGCCCCTTATTACACACCCCTCTATCCGACAAACTCTTTCCCTCTCTTCATCTGCTATCCTATCCACCTTCCCACCACACTGCATTAGTCTGTCGTGTCCCTTTTTTTTACCTATCAGCCTGCTTACTCCCCAAAGAGCCACGAAGCACAAGAAGCACTAAGCCGGCTGTGTATCTCCCCCGCCCTCTCCCCAGCGCTCCTCTTTCTTTCTCACCTTCAATCCCTCTCCCCACGGAAGCGGCACAGGGCTAATAGCTGAGGTGACAGCGCCCGGGGTCCCTCAGTGAGACGCTGCGATCCTTTCCACTCTTAAGTGCTCTCTGAAGCTCTACAACCCCGCATGCTACTGCGACTGCTGTCCAGGCTCCGGCAAAAACCAACACTACATAATAGATGAAACTGTCTGTTTGTCAGACAAGAACCCTTTTGCCAGCACCTCATTGCCACACAAACACAAGCTCACACACAAACATGCTCATGCAGACACAAACACACAAGGACACAAGCACAAACCACATACATACATACAGTATGCACACACACACACACACACACACACACACACACACACACACACACACACACACACATACTGTGCTCACACACATGCAGGCTAGAGGTAATGTGGATATTAAAAGAGCTACAGGGCACTTGGTCACATTTCTCCCTCCAATTCACTTGCTTATGTAAGCCTGTTATCAAGATCGTGGCACACACACACACACACACACACACACACACACACACACACACACATATATACACAATGAACCCATCTGAGAGGCAGAAGGCCACTTTGTTTGAGCCACTTTCCCGCCCACTTTCCAATGCATACAAGCCCATTAACTGGGCCTTCACACACACACACACACACACACACACACACAAATATGCACCAACCAACCAAAAGCGCTTCCATGATCATTCATCCTCTAAACTATTTGTTGTGGACAAGATAACTGAAGCCTCACAGCCAAACAAGCTATTGTTTGACTGCTAAAGGTAAACTCACAGTCCAAGTCTAAAATATGCAGAATACAGTGATAAGTATACACAATGCAACTGCACAACAACATGCAAACCAGCTAGCAAGTTCAAACCCAGAACCCTCTTGCAGTGAGGTGACAATGCTAACCACTGCATCACCATGCCGCCACTTAATATGCAAATTATTGATAATTAGATGTTTTTTGCCACATAATGATTTTGACAACATTCAAATCTTGCCAGCATAATTACTGCCATTCCCCATCAGAGATGCACAAATGAACAAAAATATGGACAAACACAGACAAATAACTGTTATACGGGAGCGCCTCTTGAGCTCCTAAAACAGAGAGGAATTATTTCACGCACTGTTGATCGTGTCGTTCCTGTTCTCTGTCATCTGCAAAATCTCTGTTAGGAGCTGCAGTGTTTCTCAATGATGGTTAAGCATTTACGACAAATGGAGCTCATAGCAGCGGTTCAGGCAGGAACATGAAGTCATTAGCATCACCCAAATCAATTAATCATTAGCTGATTTCTATGAGTGCCAAATACACACCCACTCACCCACATCTACTATATCTTAGTGGCCTATTTAGATGTCCTTCTCTAGGTCTTTGCTACTGCTGCTGCTGCTAACAGTTGTCATTGGCCCCCACTGCACTATAAACACAATGCCTACCCCGCCAGCCTTGACCTGTATGATATTCAAATTGATCTATTGCTGCTGCTAACTGTTCCAAGCAGATTTGCAAAGCTTTCGTTGACCTTATACTATTGCAATATCTCCATATACCACACACCAGACATGTTAAGATAAATTGCATTATCTAATAGGTATGTCATATGTGCACAGAGAAAACTAAATTACAGTGTTTTTCATAACGCCCCAGGGTGGGTTTTTTGCTCTTTGCCGTGCTCGCCATAAATTGGCTTCATGGTTGTGCACAAAAGCTGCTTTGAACAGAGACATTACACAAAGGTCAGCTGTGTTTGTCACCATAGTAAACTGTGTGAGCTGAAACAAATGGACACTTTAAATCAATGCACCATGCAGCGATTTGGCGGCAATGGTTTGAGGGGATTTCAGACTCTGTGAGCATGTAATGGAGGGACTGCTGTGTAAGTGTGTGTGTGTGTGTGTGTGTGTGTGTGTGTGTGTGTGTGTGTGTGTGTGTGTGTGTGTTGTTTGTGTGTGTGTGTGTGTGTGTGTGTGTGTGTGTGTGTGTGTGTGTAGCTGCTGGAGGGTTCAGTATATTATCATGTGAAGCACATAGATTGTGAATTTACCTGTGTGCGTGAGTGAAACTATTTTTGTTCTTCATTTCTTTATTCATGCAAGTCTGATTGTGTTTGCTTACTTAAGTGTGCAGTGGCATGTGTGTTGTGGGCCTGTGTGTGCAAATGTATGTGTCTTTGTGTCATTTGGCAGTAGTCAGTCTAGAATAATCAAATGTCTCATAAAACAGATGCCCTCTGTATTAGTATGACAGTATTAAGTTCATATAATTTCACAATGAATAATTCTATTCAGACATGTTTTGGTTAGTGTCAATGAGCACAAAGTGTCTGTTTTTGTAATGCTGGTTATCGGTTTTCCATTTGCTCCAATTGTCGTCCAAATCCCCTCTTCCTCTTTGTCTCCCCATTGTCTGACAGACTGTCTCTCTCTATTTCTCACTCTAACTGATGTGCTAGAGGTAATTGTCTTTCTCAAATTTGAGTCAAACTCAACTTGTCTCTCTCTCTCTTAGGAGTATCGTGGACCAGCTGAGGCGATGTCAGTGTGTCGGCCTTCCTCCGTCCGAACTGCCAGAGAAATACAGAATCTGCCTCGCAGCACCGTTACCAGCACACAGAAGAGGTGTGTCTGGTTTTCCCACATTCGTCTATGTTGAAGGGTTTAGCATCAGCTAGAATGATGTTGGCAGAAAGACAAATAGACCAATATCTGATTGTGTGTGTGTGTGTGTGTGTGTGTGTGTGTGTGTGTGTGTGTGTGTGTGTGTGTGTGTGTGTGTGTGTGTGTGTGTGTGTGTGTGTGCTTGTTTGAGCATGTGTGAGCTTGCACCTGTGTATCCAGAGGAGCTAAGAGATGTCAGAGCGGGAGAGAAAAAGTGAAAGGAGGTGAAGAGAGAAGTAGTGAACAAGAGATGATGATTGCCGAAAGATAGGTATGGTGCTGCGTGGGCAATAAAATTGGACAAGAGCAATGAGGGTCTGTGATGAGAAAAAAAATTGAAGAATTGAATAGAGTGCAATGAATAGACTCTGCATTCCTCTTCAAATTAACAGAAATATGAGAATGACCTCAAGGGCTGTATCGTAATCACGGAGACATCCTGAAGTACACAGGCATGACCGCTCTGCACTCCATACCAGTGAACATTAAATGATGTTGCAGAAATAAGAGTTAGTTGGGTACCAATGTGGTAAACACATCATTTTGTTTGCTGTTTTGTCTGCTGTCCACACATGTAGCAACGCTTACCTCCTGGCTACCTGTAAGAGCTCGCATCCAGTTTAAGACTCTGGTGCTAGCCTACAGGGCAGTGAAAGGAACAGCTCCTTCCTATCTGCAGGCCATGGTCAAGCCCTACACCTCCGCCCGACCACTTGGCTCTGCTGCCTCGGGGCGACTGGTTGCCCCGTCGCTCAGAGGTCCTGGCGGCCGATCGACCCGGTCACGGCTGTTTTCTGTCCTGGCCCCACGGTGGTGGAATGAACTTCCCACTGACGTCAGGACAGCAGAGTCGCTGCCCATCTTTCGGCGCAGGCTGAAAACCCACCTCTTCAGGAAGTGCTACCCTGAGCCTTCCACTTAGCGCTTATTGTTTTCATACTAGCTTGTTGCACTTATTGTATTCGTATTACTTATAGCACTTACTGTTTTTCTTGTTTCTGCACTGTACTTTGGCTCTGAGTTATGCTCTGCTTCATGCTCTTAGATGCTTGTTTGGAAAAGGAAATGTACTTATGACTTCTGGTGACTAGTAGTTCTTTTGATTACCAATGTTGAATGCACTTATTGTAAGTCGCTTTGGATAAAAGCGTCTGCTAAATGACTGTAATGTAATGTAATGTCCAAGATCAAATTTATTTTCTACATTAAGATCTGCTGTAGCTATCTGCACTACACCGATGATAATAACAAAGGAAAAAAAAAAGAAAATAACAAGCAGTGTTAATCAAGGACATTGGGGGTGTTTTTCTCCCCACGTTCATTTCTCCTGCATATTTCTATTTAGCATTAGAACTTTAAGAAAAAACAAATAAGATGAAGGACAAGGACATGGAAAGAAAATGAAAGGAGATAAATAGACCAAGAGTACGTTTTGTTTAAATCAATGTATTATTGTTATGAATGCTTTTCTTTCTTTCTTTTTTCTTTCTTTTAGCTGTTGTCATTCCTCTCTTGAACCAGGAGCGGGACAAGGCCATCGCTGTCTTACTGGTGAGTTCTTTCATTCAAGGACATGCAATATGGTAATAAGTTAATAAACCAAAGTAACAAAAGTCTACAGTCTGCAGTCTACAATGTTACCTCCTCCCTTATGAAAGGTAGATATTTACAGTTGAATAACATACGTGTATTCATTTATTTGTATTTAACATTCACAAATTACACAACAAAAACACAGAGGCAGCACAAACTGCAACAGTCATGGTCATGAACTGAACTGTAATGAAATGTCTGTGTGTGTGTTGTAGGTGGGCTGTAATCCACTATCTGATCAGGATGAACTGCATCTTAACATGCTGGAGAAACATGTAAGCTCTCTCTTTCTCTGTCTTTCATGATCAAAAATATGAATTAAAAAAATTAATAAAAAGCTTGGTAACAGTATCTGACTAACTGGAAGAGTTTGCTTTGTATTTAGCTAACAAACAGATTTTGGCACAGGGCCTTTATCAGCGTGTTGTTAGAAAAAGGGTAAAGCACAGCCAGTATATACTCTACAAGAAGGCATCATTTTTGTTGATAATTCATTGAGAACTAAACGTATAGATGGCCGGCCTCTGAAAGAGGCTGCACTCACAGAACATACAGCAATTACACAACAAAACAATTATCACAAAGTCACAAAAATGTCATCACAGAAGCAAGTTAGAATTTAAGCACACAGTGCAAGAATTACAAAACTCTCTTTTATTAAATAACTAAACTATTGCCCCCCAGTTGTAAATTTATGACATTGCAAAAAGTTAATGTTAACATCAGTCCTAGAAAAACCTTATCAATGTTTTATCTCAGCAATAATGTGTGTTTTGCATTCATTATCCTGTGTAAGACAGGTGATGTTTACTTCCATGGCCTTTCCACTCATTTTTGTCGGTTCTCTGAAGGACCAGACGAAAGCATCAGACAGTATTTAGTCTGATGATTTACTCTCCAAAATTTACTTTCAACTCAACATACTTTGGTGCTTGTGTGTGTGTTTCTGCACACATGCATGTCGTCACAGGCCTCAGTGGCGTGTGCGCGAGTCCAGGCTGTTCAGACGTCCTACCAGAGGCCTCCTCTCAGTCCCTCTCCCATACAGTCCCACAATGCACTGCTGCACCTCAACGTCTCAGACCAGGACTACTGCGAACTGGACCGCAACATTCTGCAACTCTGTGGTATGCACACACAAATGGTTAACAACATTCATGAAGGCATATTAAATAAACCACCTCCTCCACTCTCTCTCATACATTTTATATTTCCTACACCTCGTGTATACAAACACAAAACTGTGAGGCAAACACAATCACACACAATCACACAGACAGTCACACTGGTATATTTGAGGTGAGGTATGTTAATGGGGCTCTTTGAATTTAGATGGACTTCGTCAGTTGCACAAGGAACGTGTGACAGCCCCTGTGTGAAAAGACTGTTTGAAATCTCATGCATAATGGAAGTGGACTTGCTAATGCTGTTCTTGTGCACATACACATTCATCAACATTGTTTTCTTCCTGGTAATTGTTAGCAAATTTGAGTTGGCTTCATTCTCCTCAGTTTTTTTATGTCCAGCCTCAGCTTCACCTTTCTGCTTCTCTGTCCAGCTCCTTTCTTCTGTCTTCATCTGGAGTCCAGGCAGCCCTCGTTCCCCTGTCTTGTCTTCATTATTAGTCCCTCTGTTGGCTGGTTCCCGTTCACCCTTCCCCGACCTCGCTGTCTCCATGCATCCCTCCCTGGATTGCTTTCTGTCTTGCGTACATGCTCTGCATTCCCCCGTCTTCCTTAACGCCAATCTGCCCTTGCTCCTCTGGTTTTTACTCCCATCACTCTCTCTCTCTCCATCTTCTCTTTCAGGTGAGCTCTTTGACCTCGATGCAGCCTCTCTCCAGCTCAAAGTCATCAATTATGTAAGTGGTTGAGATCTTCTATGCTCCCTTGTGCACACACAGAGTTAATGATGTACAGTACATGCAAAACATGAAATCCTTCCCTTCTTGCTGTCATTACCGGTACCACAAGCTTTTTATCACACAATAGTCTCCCCATACTATGCCCCCTCCATATATATATGAGAGGCTTTCTGTAAAAAGGAGGGAGGCAGAGGGAGAGGTGTAATGATGTATTGCAGTGAGGGAAAAGCTTTAGTTGAGAGAAAAGACAGAAAGAGGAGTTATCAGCTGTACAGTATGTGCAGAAACCTGACAACAATGTAAATGCATGGAATTATTCACCGATAAAGAAAACATGAGATAGAGAGGAATAAAGCTAGAGAGAGGACAGAGATCTGAAGGTTATACTGCATCAAAGGGACAAAGTTACAGCTACAGAGAACCTTAATGGATGTACGCACATACTTGAGATTCTTATACTACTTATTGAGCATGAAGGACTTTTTTTGAATTTTTTATAACAAGTTTTGGTAAAGCAGAGCAATTTATATCAGACTTTGTCTCCATATCAAAAATCAAGGACTTAAGATTCATTGATTTCAGCGAGGATTTGCTGAACATCTTTTGGTCAAAATAAGCAATTTGAAAATGTAATCTTGGACATATTTTGACATTTTGACTTTATTCTGACATTTTATAGACCAAACGATTAATTGATTAACCTAGAAAATAATCAGCAGAAACATCGGCAGAATTATTATTACTTCACTAGCACTTGCACTTACGTACCCAATTTACGTAATGTCCAGGAAGATTCAGGAGTTTCAGGTATTCAAAATACATTTCATTTTTAGTGTTTTAATTATCAAACAACAGATAAGACTTTTAAAAATGCATCATAAAGAAAACTAATGTGAAAATCTGATGTTACAAATACCCATCCAAGCTAAAGAACTAAAAGTAGTATGTAATGTAATGTAATGTAATGTAGTTAAAATATTGACCCTTTATCTTGAATTATTGCTTAATGAAATGAACTCTGGTGCATAATCAGAGGCTTTCTTTCACCCTCTTTTAATTTTTCTTGTCATTTCCCTTTAACAAGGACCTCATTTACTGTCAGCAGCAGTGATTTGTGTCCTCTTGCAGCAGAAAACATAGATACCTTTTGATGCATGGGGACATAAACTCCTTTATGAAAACTGGTTTAAAGCAATCGGCTCCTTTTTAAAAATCTGGGTATTTTTCTGTGAAAAGGGTGAAATCTAAACAGCTATCACCTACCTGACCTTTCCTGCTACCTTGACTCTGCAGAACTAGTTCCATAGCATTGAACAACACTGCAGCAGAAGTGCACCCTGCATTTAAAACGTTGGAAGTGTTGCCTCTAAACCTGAATTTGTAGTATTTGTCCTGCATCTGAAGGAAGGGTGGGGGGGAGAGAAGTTGTGATGGTGCAAAAGGCTGCAGGGGTTTTAAAATGTATTTTGAATCAAACATGATTTGTTTCGCCTGTTTATTGTTACCGTTGTAAAAGGGGGTGAGAGGGAGGAGAGGCGGGAGGAAAGGGAGCGGGAGATTGTTGCTTCTGAGGAATCGTCAGTTTGTTGGGAAGTGCTTAGGGCAGCTCTCATGAGATTAACTGTATTTGGGAAAAAAGGGGGTGGAGGGGTTCATTATTATGTGTGGGTGCAGCGACTTGCTTTGTGTGTGTGTGTGTGTGTCTGTGTGTGATTTGTGCAGTTTGTGTGCATGTTGACTGCTTACGTGTGTGTCTGGGGGGCGAGTGTGTTGGCATCTGCTGTTGTATATATCCCTTTCCTGCTTGTTCTCTATCCAGCTCTGTGGATTACAGAGAAGAATGATGTGTGAGGAAACGCAGGTCTTTTGACTGTGTGGGTGTGTGATCATGTATATGCTTGTGTACTAACAGTATTTGTGTCATCGTGCACAGGTGTGTGTGTGTGTGTGTGTGTGTGTGTGTGTGTGTGTGTGTGTGTGTGTGTGTGTGTGTGTGTTCCCACCTCAGCGGGAATTTTGGTCTATGAATGAATGTTTCTCATCTCAAATAACAGCAGAAAATTGGTTGCGACTCTGCAGGTGTTGAGCACACAGCAGAGGCGCAGAGTGCATACACACTCCTTCTTTTAGACACACACAGACACCTATATGTGACTGTGTCTCTGTGTTTATGGGATTTCATATTCAAAGAATGATCTTGTGCTAAAATTCCAGCATGTTAATGTATTTTCTGTTATTTGAATGTTTAGATCACTTCTTAAAAGATGACCATGAGTAAAACAATGCAATATTAATGGGAATATATGACAAGAAATGTAAAGCTGTAAATAAATCCTCTCTCAAAATCTCTAAATTCATTCAAACATTTTTTATTTTTCTGTATATAATAGAAATGAGTCTTTATTCACAATTTGATGCTGCTGCAGAACAATGAAGACAACCTTGAATTCTTGCCCCACCCTAGCCCCAGTCATTTTCCACCATCCACTGACTTCTTATCTTATCTTCACACTTCGACTTCGCTCCAGAACATCTTGAATTGAGGCCTTAAAAACAATCTGACGGAGTCTGATAAAGAGAGCTTTTTTTGTGATTGAATTTGTGTTTGTGTTCTCCTTCAGCTGCAGCAGCAGACTCACTCGCAGTGTTGTTGTTTGCTACTGGTGTCCGAGGACAACCACCAGCTTTTCTGCCAGGTACACACATACACACACACACACACAAATAAATGCCATCTACCATCTTAGCAGGACTCAATTAAATAAGCTGTGACTTTTGAACTCTGTGACTTTTAGGTAGTTGGAGACAAAGTCCTGGAGGAGGAGATCAGCTTCCCGGTGAGACCAACAAATACAATAATTTATTCCTATGAAAAGTCATTTATTTATTCTGTCATTATTTACATTTATTGGTCTGTTCATGTTCTTTGTTCCCTGTTAAGTACACCGTGCCTTCATTCAGTCAACGTTCATTCATTCACTTGTGGTTCTTACACTAGGTGGTACACCAAGTTCTGTTTAAGGGGGCTTTGATTTCATTTTCAATAGGGATATTTTTAACAAAGTGTAGAAGCCCAGAATGTAGGTCTCTTTGATTGACACAATAGAATAAACATAAAATATTATATTATATTATATTTCATATAATAATGACATTTAACAGGCTTTCCATTACGGTGTGAATAGGCCTTGTATCCCAAGCCAAATGATTTGTGAAATCTTAAGAGTAGTTAGTGTAAAGAGATATTAGGTCACAAAAAACACACTTTAGATTTGTGCTTTAACAAGCCAGGGGACGGACTTCTCTCAGAATAAAAACCTTTATTTATATATTTTAGTTGTAAAATAATCTCCAGGGATCTCATCAGTTCTGCTTTCCTCCTGTCTCTTCCTCATCATACATTTTTTCTTTATCTCTCTTCTTTTCTCTCCTCTGTTCAGCTGATGTTTGGACGCTTTGGTCAGGTTGTCGAGAAGAAGAAGTCAATTACACTTCAGGACATCAGTGCTGTAAGGAGACATTTTCTTTCTCATCTATTCATCTATCTATTCAGCCTTTATATTCAACAGATTTTTTTCTGCCTCTCTTCCCCTCAGGAGGAGCGTAGGCAGCTGTCCAGCATGCTGGGCTGTGAAATCTCCTCCATGCTTTGTGTACCAGTGGCCAGCAGGGCCACCGGTCAGGTGGTGGCACTAGCGTGCGCCTTCAACAAACAGGGTGGGCAGAGGTATGTATGTGAAAGACTGTGTTCAAACTGACAGCTATCATGAACCATTTTCCTTTTTGTGATCATAAGTCTGTTTTAACCTCTTAGCTTACCTTTAAAATCACTATAACTTAGGGACAGATGGGTTACTGCTGAAGTATATTTAAAATGCTGGGATGTAAGTCTGAGATGACTTGGCTTTTCCTAATTCCTGAAGCACTGACTCATGGTAGAGACAAAGATTTATCTGACAGCGGCTTACAGTAATTTTGGGATGGGTAGGCCTGATTGGTTGAGCTCAACAGCTCAGATTTGTTAAGTTTTTAGAAGTGAACAGTTTGCTGCTGTTTCCACTGAAACCAGCAGAATGTGCTGCATGCTCCCTCAGGAACGGATGCCTTCACTTTGGAGCTTGTGTCAAATCGCAGTCTGGCTGTGTGTGTGTGTGTGTGTGTGTGTGTGTGTGTGTGTGTGTGTGTGTGTGTGTGTGTGTGTGTGTGTGTGTGTGTGTGTGACGATGCAGATGGCTTTGTGATGATCTAGAGTCAGGTCATGAGTCTAACAGCGGGTGGCTTGGCTGCCTGGTTTGGCACCATGTTTTGGCATGCATTTGTCTGTGTGTGTGCGTGCATGTGTGTGTGTGTGTGTGTGTGTGTGTGTGTGTGTGTGATGCTGCCTGGAGCTATGGTGCATGCTATCTCCTGAATACAGAAGTCTGTAAAAACGTCCTCCAGCTGTGTCTGTTTGTGTGTTTGTTAAAGAAACAATCTGGTAGTGTGAGGAAAGTTTTTTTAGTTTTAGTTTCTTTCTATCTATCTATCTATCTATCTATCTATCTATCTATCTATCTATCTATCTATCTATCTATCTATCTATCTATCTATCCAGCTATCCATCTATCCATCATCCATCCATCCATCCATCTGTCAGGCAGCATGTCTCTACTTATGTTTAAGTGCTGGGAGATTAATGTGTTTTATATCTTTTTATTCCCCGAAACAGACTTCACTCATATGCTTGCACTCATACAGTACAACCCCTCTCCTCTGCATGCTCTCTCTCTCTCTCTCTCTCTCTCTCTCTCTCTCTCTCTCTCTCTCTCTCTCTCTCTCTCTGAAGACTAAGATAGATGAGAGGGGATCATGTCCTATAATTTCTCCCTCTGCCAGTGGCACTGATGACAGAGCTGGCATCTCATTACCATAGTAACAGCAGCAGGATTATAGTCGCAACTGTGCACAAAATGTGATAAATCTATCCTTTGCTTCATCCTGATTTTAGTAGAGGCATATATCACAAAGATGCATCCCCTCATCATATAGATTGCATATTCATAAGCAGTTTTTTGGAACTTGGAACTTGTTCACATGTTGTGACACCAGGTCTATAACTCAGTTTTGGTGCTGGGTAGCAGATAAGAACACTACACAAAAATAATGACCCTGCACCCCAAAAGCAGCAGTCTAACAATTCTTAGACTTAATATTCAACATATATATATATTTCTAATATTAAGTTGGCAGCAATGTTAGGAAGGCCGTATTAGTTAGATGTTGGATTTATTTCTGAGGCAGAGTCTCATACTGAAGCTTTCTTTGCTGTGTGCGTCCAAATTAGACTCCTGCTGGTTTTCATTCTAGCTGCAGAAATTTAGACTTCTTTCTATCTAGACTACAAAAAACCAGCTGGTACAACAGAAGATGATTTTCCAGCCTGATTTACTAGAATGAAGAGTCATAAAACTATGAACTTAATTACCCTTAAATTGAGCTTCTCCGTGCTTTTTCTAGGCTTGGGTCAAATCCTGCCTCCCTTGCTAGGATAGGCAAATAAAGCCCTTGAGCAACACACCGCTCAGGACATCAACAGAATAACGTGCCACTGCCCCCTGTAGGCAAAGCGAGAAAACTGCAAGCAATTACCAGCATCACCATGGTCACTGCAGATAATTTCATTAATCAGTCTTCATTTGCCTGCTTAATGCTGCCAAGGATGGTGACACTCACATTCACCACCTGCAGGAAATCAGAGTTTGATTTGTTTGTTTGTTTTTTTCATGTGGTTTTAGTCAATAACTCTGCATCGTGCCTCTGTTGTAGGGCTGCAACTAATCATTATTTTCATTATCAATTAAAACCGAATTTCCCAATCAACCCATTTATTGTTTGATCTATATAATGCAGTGGTGGAAGAAGTCTTGAGATCTTTAAACTACTTAGTAAAGTAAAGTACAAACTAAAGTGCAGCAAAACTTGTTTTAACTGTCAAGAGTAAAAGTACTCAAAATTATGCAAAATGGCTCAAGAGAGACATTTATCATAATGTTTTATTGGAATTTTACTTTTCATGAATAGTATAATTTCTAAATGTGTAATTTTAACAGATGTATATACTGTTGTTTAGTTTAATCTATAACAATGCACAATTCATAAACTGATACTTTTTTACATATAAAATCTTTTAATTATTTTAGTTTACATTTTTAGTTTACAGTGATATAAAACAGAAAATGCAGCAAATCCCCATTATTGAGAAGCCAGAACCAGGGAATGATTCATCCATTCAGATCAGATTAGTTGCAGATTGATTTTTAAGACAATCAACTAAACAATTAATTTACCTTTTACTGTGTGTGTGTGTGTGTGTGTGTGTGTGTGTGTGTGTGTGTGTGTGTGTGTGTGTGTGTGTGTGTGTGTGTGTGTGTGTTGCCTTGTCCGCTGCAGACACACAGAGGCAGATGAACATGCAATCCAGCACTGTTTCTGCTACACTTCAACGGTCCTCACTTCAACGTTGGCCTTCCAGAAAGAACAGAAACTCAAAGTGGAGTGCCAGGTATGCTGCACTAGCCCACACACATACTCACTCGTACACACACTCTCACACATATTGCAACATAAATATGCTTGAAGTTAAAGAGCTTTGCTTGTCGTTTTTTCCACACAGGCGCTTTTACAAGTGGCCAAGAATCTTTTCACACACTTGGGTAAGTTCTGCCTGTCTGTGAAAAAAGAATGTCGGAGTACAATTTGCGTTAATGGCCGATATTTAAGTGATCACCTAGTGAAACGAATGGCGCAGGTAATTGAATGAGTTATTACCAAAAAGGTGATTACACCCAGGACCATAACCGTAAAATGAGAAGGGCATTAAGTGATGGCTCCACCTCTCTATCGTCTAATTACACTGAGTCATTTAGATTTTAATCTAACAGTAAGCACCAACTGCAGAATAAGTCATTGATGATTCATCGTGATTGCAGGTGCAAAGAATTGATCCACTGGTAGAGCAAATTGCCCTCTCACTGTACCAAACCGCTGATTATAGAAGCTCTTATCATCTTGTACAGCTAATCCACAGCAACTCACTGCATAATCTCTGTTTCCGTCTATCTGGGCTTTGCTGTTATTCGTTTAATTTCCTCTGTTTTCCCTTTTGATCCCCCCCCACTCTCTCTCTCTCTCTCTCTCTCTCTCTCTCTCTAATTCTTTCAGATGATGTATCAGTGCTGTTACAGGAAATTATAGTGGAGGCCAGGAACCTCAGTGATGCAGAGATGTAAGCCCTCTGATTCATCTTCAAAGGGATGTTTCAATGTGTGTTTGAAATAGAGTGTGTTCAGTGTGGATGTCTTTATCTCCATTTGAAAAGGCTATCTTGGCAATTTGTTCTTAACCGACTTGCCGCTTTTAATTAAAGTTGCAAAATGACCTGAAATGAAATGAGATAAAAAACATTCTAATTTTCTCTGCTTTGCTTCGCTCCCCATCAGCCCTCTAACTCAGTCTGTCTCTCTTTCTCTCTCCTTCTCTCTCCTTTCTTTCTCCAGTTGTTCAGTGTTCTTGCTGGATACTTGCAGTCATGAGTTGGTAGCGAAGGTGTTTGACGGAGGCGTGGTTAGTGATGAGGAGGTACGACAGGCGAGCATTCAGTTGCACATACACATGCACACACACACACACACACACACACACACACACACACACACACACAGACAGATGTCTGTGTCTGGAGTCTTTACTGTGACCTTTTTGAGGAGAGATTTCATGTCTTTATTAAAGAGCTGACAGTAAAGACAGGCAGGAAACGATGGGAGAGAGAAATGGAATGACATTCAACAAAGGTCCCCATCCAGACTAGAATGCAGGACGTTGTAATTACAACATCAGCATCATCTCGGTTGCATTCGTTATGCTCTTGCCCCACATATCCTGTCTGACTCTGCTGTCAACAATCAATTAAAAACAAGTGTAAAAGAATAATAGTGTCTCTAGTTTACATAACCAATTGTGTGTGTGTGTGTGTGTGTGTGTGTGTGTGTGTGTGTGTGTGTGTGTGTGTGTGTGTGTGTGTGTGTGTGTGTGTGTGTGTTGGCGTGTGTGTGAGTGCAGAAGGAGTTTCGTATTCCAGCAGATCAGGGTATTGCAGGTCACGTGGCGACCACAGGTCAGATCTTGAACATAAAGGACGCCTACTCCCATCCTCTTTTCTACCGCGGTGTGGACGACAGCACCGGCTTCAAGACTCGCAACATCCTCTGCTTCCCCATCAAAGATGAAAACAATGGTACTAGCAGCAATGACTTACACTCACACACAAACAACACACAAGTTATTTCATTCAACATAAACAAAAAGTCATAACTTTCTTTTTTTGACAAAACTTTGTTTGTAAAGCACCCCTCATGCAGGTTAGTGCAATTCACAGGTGACAGAAATATTAAGCAATGACACAAATTGGAGACTAGATTAGACTCATTAAAAGTGAAAATATACAAACCATGAAATAGATAAAAGACAAAAACAAGAAAACAATAATAAAAGATATAAAGATATAAGTAATTTGTAATTAAGTGTTTTATGGCCATTCTCTATTTAGTCAAGGTGTCAAGTTTAAGGATATTCCACGTTCAGCTTTCAGCAGACTGTTTCAGCAGCTCGGAGCGTAAAACGTTGTTCCTACTGTACTTAAATACAATGTGGAGACATCTGCTATCTGTAAAGGGAGGTGACCAGCTGTCCCTGTAGAGTCCAGTAATGCACTGATAATGCAATAGCGAGGCTACCAATAATATAATAACGAACCAGATTTAGTTTCATTGCACTATTGGTAGTTGCTCCTCCAGTATCCTGTACAGCATGTACCTACTCTTCCTCTTTCCTTTTAAAAACAAAGCTGTTTCCACACATGTGCTCTCTCAGAATAGCACAAAGAGTTGTTACATCACATCCTTTTCTCCTAAATGTTACAGTGCATAGAGTGCAGATTGAAGAGGTAACCATCCTCAGCGTGTTCCATACTTAGAAATTGCATTACTTTGATGCTGCTCCCTACTTCTTGCTGTATCCAAGCAGAAAAACTTCTGTGATTTGTCTCTATATAGAAAACTGTCAGGTTAAGAGTTTGAATTCAAAATCTTTTTATGTGCAATTAGGTTCACCTTCAGTGTGAAATTAATTTAAGTTAGCAGCCCTATTTGATTCAACGTCTGTTCTGCACCTCAGACTGGTGCATTCCGTTCCTCATTTTCCGTCCGTCCTTGACTCACATCTTCCACTCTCTATTTTTCTCCACCATCAATTTTCTCTATTTTCCTTCTTCAACTCATTGCCTCCCTCAATGTCTCACCTTCCTTTTCCTTTCTCCATCTTTACTTCTGTCCTCTTCCCCTTTCTCTAAACCCTCCATCTTCTAGAGGTGATTGGGGTGGCTGAGTTGGTGAATAAAATGAACGGGCCGTGGTTCAACCGCTTCGACGAGGACCTGGCCACGGCCTTCTCCATCTACTGTGGTATCAGCATCGCCCATGTAAGTCTCTACCTGCTGAAATAACTGACTCTCTGTAACCATTTCATTTTCTGACTCTGTCAGTTTGCAGTGTATTTATTAAGTTCTGCCACAACACCAGTCAAAACACCACTAGTTTTTTATACAGAGAATCAAATAAGCCAAACTATAAACCAAGCATATTAAGCATAAAGTACATAAACTACACAGTTGCTAGATAAACATAATCAGTTGCAAATTAATGAACAGCTTGAACGTCTCACTTTACAATAGAAGACGGCTTCTATCACTTTCACTTATTATCTGTTAGCAGCAATAAAAAAGTGTGAAACATTATAAGGGAATAAATGCAGCATGTTTTAAGCTACGCATTCATCTTCATACTCACTGTAAACAATCTAATGTCCTTAACTCTTGAATGCAATGTATAATAATGCAATCCCTGCAAATTCCATGCACCGTAATAAGTTTGACTGCATGAGAGGAATGAAATAACGTTTAGAATATAAGTTAAAGTGTATCCATCCTTAGTCTCTACGTAACGTAGATCTTGTTTTAGTGCTGTCAGAAAGATCGATCCTGTCTGGCAAAATGTGATCCGTTCAGTGGGAGCAAAATACTCAGTCAAGCCTCAAGGGAAATTTAAAGACATCCAGTCTGTGATGGAACTGAGTGGCTTTTATGGTGTAGTTCATAGGCAGTGTATGACTGCTGCAAACCCATTGACACACATTCAGCTACACTAGTGTATATAGCTCATGAAGACGATGATGAAGATAGGCTGTTGTGTTATATTGTCAAGGTTTTTATTGTTGACATTGATTTTAAATCTATCAGAACCTTCACAACCCAGTGGTAATAATCTCACATTAACAGGTTGGTTTTTTTAATTTGCTGCAAAACAATGCGATGATCCAACTTTGTCATCATATTTCTCATCACTGCAGCAACTCTCACCTTTACAAGATCGCAGTAGAAATATTGATTAAAAATGATTTTACTGTATTTTTTTATCCCGCCTCTAAGAATACCATCAATCAAGAATCAAGCAGTCTTGCGATCGATTAAGTAATAATATGGATTTACAGTTGATTTAACATAATGTACCTTAAGAAAGGCACTGTAATGAAGATGGAGTTCAAGCAGAGACCATAGATTAAGGAATGAAGGAAGGAAAAGAGGTGCAGATACAGAAAGTAGAGCTGTGGTGATATTTTATGCATCATTTCCGATTCACCTTCATATTAAGCACCTCTTGCAGCATGTGACTTTTGAAGGACTGCAGGTCACTATAGGAATTTTATCTCTAAACTGTAAAGATATTTGATTGGAAAAAATAATTGCCTTCTAGGCAGCTCGTTAATCATTTAAACAGGACAACATGCATTATTTATCAATGCTCACTGTAAATCACGATGTGTACAGTATGCTATGGGTTGGGACAAAAATGGGTCCAGCAGGATGATCTGTAATAAGCAGACGATATTGTTGCAAATTATTTATCCCTGTTTTGAAATCAAGCTCTGTTGGATGCCAAAGAACGAACACCATCTCAGCCTCCTTAGTTATCTTTTTTAAATATATAGAAAAATAAGGCGACTGTTCTACTACTGGTCTAGTAACTGAACTGTACATCATATAGTAGCCAGTTATATGTGAAAATAAATAAACTGCGTAATGCTACTATAATATGATGTTTGTTTCTCTAGTCTCTGCTCTACAAGAGAGTCCATGAAGCTCAGTTCAGGTCCCACCTGGCCAATGAGATGATGATGTACCATATGAAGGTAACATCACATTTGTACATCTCACTCACTCTCGCACTCAGACGCATTGTATTTACTGACACTGTCCATATTATTTACTCAATATGATTCAGTATGTGTATGTTGCAGGTGTCAGAGGAAGAGGTGACTAAGCTGCTGGTAACGGGGGTTGAACCCGTGATGGAGATCCACCCCTGCTTTGCCGAATTCACGTACACGCCTCGCTCCCTACCTGACGACAACACGCCATTGGTAAGAGACAAGTGAGAAAGAGAGAGACTGAGGGGGGATTAGAGACACAGAGTGGAGGATGCCAAACAGAAAAAAAAAATTAACTGATCCTGTTGTGTGTGTCTGCAGTGCATCCTCAGCATGTTTGAAGACATGGGTTTCATCAACACATACAAGATTGACGTGAATACTCTCGCCAGGTCTGACAAATCCATCAATTCATGTACTGAATATAAGAGCCTGTGTGTATGAATGTGTCCTCCAGTTACTTTAAGTAGTCTGCATTGATGAATAGTTTCTGATTTGCTGTTCATTTTTCACTCTTCCTACCTGTGATTTAATTATTTTATCACTCTGTCGAATCCTTTTCCATGATCACATTCTTGTCAGCTGCTTTATAGTGCGTTGGAGTAAATGGTTCTAGTAACAAAACTGACAAGATATTGGTCTGGGAAAATTAATTGAGTTTGTCAAATTATTCTTTAGCTTGTGGATGGGTGGGTTGGTAGGGACAATTTATGGTGCTACTTCTTCAGCATCGCAGCATTGAAATAAAGAAACAGAACAGAACCGCTGCATAGCTTATAAAGAAATAACTCAATTATATATTGGAAAATCACTTGATTACGTGCTATAAGCAGCATTCGTTGCATGCTGTGTTGTAGATGATAATCAAACTGTTTGGTGTCAGGTTCTGTCTGATGGTGAAGAAAGGCTACAGGGACCCTCCCTACCACAACTGGATGCACGCCTTCTCTGTCTCACACTTCTGCTACCTGCTCTACAAAAACCTAGGGCTGTCCAACTACCTCGAGTACGTACATAACACTTATCCCTCCAGGGACACAAGTAGCCAAACGTTTAGTTGTTTCTAACCTTAATCCTCCTTCTTTCCTCTCTTTTTAGGGATATAGAGATTCTAGCTCTCTTTGTCTCCTGTATGTGCCATGACCTGGACCACCGTGGCACCAACAATTCTTTCCAAGTCGTCTCAGTAAGAGCACAAATTATGTTTATTTATCTGCTTTATTTGTTTTCTTATTCAGCCTTTATTGATACAGGATAGTCCTATTGAGATTTTAAATCTGTTGTCCAATGGACAGCTGGACAAGACTTAAAATCAAAACAGCAAAAAGTTAAAAAAACAACAACACAAATTCAGACTTAACAGTAACAGACTTAAAACAAATAGCAAATTGCATCAACCAATTGATTAGCAGTGTCATTTAGTAACATGTACATTCAGTGTTCCTTCATCCTGTTTTTATAATCTTTCATTCTTATAAAAGAATTTAGTTCAAAGTGTCTCTGTAGCTCACACCAAGATGAGGGTGCAAAAACTTTTAAATCACTTTTGTGATGTTCACGGTAGAACCAGCCTCGGAATAAAAGCCTGTTGCTGTTCATCAAGTCGTTGTTCGTCTGGTGCATAATTACAATACAGAAACATTACAACTTTCACCATAAACGATGCAGGCTCGAGAAATGACTAATTTGTCCGCATGTTTTAGGCATCAGAAAAGAACATAGATAAGGAGGCAGTTTGTGCCTGACAAAGAAAAATGTACCAATATTCCATTCTATGGTTGTATAAGGAGGACAAACCAACTTTCTCATTCAAACTGCAATGGTGTGTATGGAAACCTGAATCATAGACAAATAGTAAAGCAGCATAATATACTGAATCTAACATTTTCAAAGAAGACTCATTCATTATTAGAGAGAATAAGCCTCCCGAATAGAGTGTAGTAGAGCAGCACTGCTCTGCACTGTAAAAAGCAGACAATAAACTGACTTTTACATGCTCAGGATGGAGAATATCAATATTAGCTCATAGTGATATCAGAGTCTGTGTTTCTCCCCATCTGTGAATTTGCCCCAGTGAGACACTAGATGTCATTTTGATTAGAAGCATGTTCCTCTGCTCCACTATAATCATCTATAATCACTATAACCCTCCAGCACCTAAATGACACACACTCCAACTCTCGTTATGCAACAAAGGTCATAACGAGTACGGTTTAAGAGAAGGGTTTTACAGGATAATGTTTCATTTGAATCAATATAATGTGTACTTAATAAGGATTGTTTTTCATTTGTTTGTTTGTTTCTATTTTCAGCAATCTGTGCTGGCTGCTCTATACAGCTCAGAGGGATCTGTGATGGAGGTAAACTAGCAACCAGTTACGTCACATCACAGGGATGTGGGAGAGCAGACTGGAAATCTATCATAGCTATAACAACATCAGGGATCTGTGCACCCTCCACTGTAGTTCTGTTTAGTTCTGCCATAAGTAATACTAATACTATACTATTGAATTATTATCACTGAGGTCATAATTAAAGGTTGTGTTGTACTGGATGTTGTTGTTTCTATTTTTTTGTCCCCTCTGAATATTATGCAGTCCACACCACCGCTAAATATGACATCAATGCTAATGAGTGCATTATAATTTGCAGCATGTAGAATTTAACTTTTGTAGACTGAAAAATATAATTTTCTTATATTTATTTATTTGTTCCTTCCTTGTTAGTGATCTTCATTGTGTGATCTACTAATGTTGTTTTTTACTGGTGCGACACCTAGTGGCCAAATTCAAACTTATATTCCTCGCAGCAGTGATGAGGCACTGGGACACATAAATTGGCTTTGCTTGTTACATTACGACATGACTCAGCATTCCTTTAGAAGCTGCATTTTCAAATACCGCTCTGCTTTATTTGCCATGACAGAGACATCACTTTGCCCAGGCCATCGCCATTCTGAACACTCACGGCTGCAACATCTTCGATAAGTTCAACAGGAAGGTAAGATATAGAAAGACATTCACACAGTACAAATTGTCTCTCACTTTTCATTTACATTTACTTCATTCTGCTTTCCCCCCAAAAAAAATGTTTTAATGTTTTTTTAGGACTACACACGCATGCTGGATTTGATTAGAGATGTCATTCTGGCGACAGACCTGGCTCACCACCTTCGCATTTTCAAGGACTTGCAGAAGATGGCTGATGGTACGTATGCAACAGTAGTTCAGTATGCACAGCCACATCTCTACTTTTGCTTGAAACTCACAACCCCGAACAGCAGAGGGAGGCTTGGAAAGCATTTTGTAGGTTTGCAGGTAAGTTTCTGTTCATTTTTTTTGGCTAAATAATCACTGACAAATATACAGGCTGTACAATTTCCTCTGCTGGCTCCTTTTCACAGCAACACACAAAAGCCACATTCTGACTCTAGATTTTCATTATTTCCTAACTTATTTTTCAGAGATCTGAGTTCAAATTTCTAGCATTCATCACTGACATTCTTAGAAATCCTCTTTTTTATTGAACTCTTAACCCTTTTGAAGAGACAGTTGCTTTTCTCTTTTCTTATATAAAATAATTGGCTGTAACCTACTGCCCAGCGATTTGTTTCGCCTGAATGCAACCAATTATAGGTTATCCTGAGTGGATGTCTCCTCAGTGGAATCAATTGTGTGCTGTAGTTTGAGAAATTAAAGGACATTATAAGCTTTTAAATGAGTTAGTGATTGCCTTGCACCACAGAGTGTGTAACTCGTCAATCACGGACAAAAATTGTTTGAACAAACACAGAATGGAAATTTGCAGTGTTAACGTTAATTTTAACATAATTTCTTCTTACACAAACTGCTGGTCCCTGACATACAGCTGTGGCTTCTGATCATCAATATCTACTATCACATAGTAACAGTCCATTTTGCTTTACAATGCAATGAGTTAAAAAAAAAAATTTAAATGAGAATATTAATCAGTTAAATGTGTTAATCTGAAATTGTACAGTGGTGTGAAGTTGTCAAGAGTCATCAACACTGGTTTTCCTCAGATCTTCACAAAGTTCTGTTTTACTGCCAATGTAAGTGTGTAATTTCAGTTTAGAAAGAGTAATTATTTCTGCCTGTGTTTGTTTCAGACGGATACAACAAAAAAAACCGCAACCATCGCTCTATGCTGCTGTGCCTGTTGATGACATCGTGTGACCTGTCGGACCAAACCAAGGGCTGGAAAACCACACGCAAGATTGCTGTCAGTTCATAGTCTACACCAATATCTATACTTTACATTATAACTTTACATATGTAACCACACATTTAACTAAATGTGTTTAGTTTTAAGTTGGGGAATAATGAACAATATATGAATCGGCACACATATATTTAGGTCTTAGTCCTGTGAACAGCCTTGTTTGGGGTTTGTGCGACACCCTTTGACTAGTATACTGTGTACAATCATGTAAGTATGTCTCAGTATCGCAGTCCAATTACCCTAGTAATGTGAACAAGTATTAATATTTATATTGAGTAATTAGTGTAGCACACATTGCACACTGCATTTAAAAAAAGATTTGATATGAGGTAGTGAAAGGACTTCAGTTTCAGACAGTTTATACACTGTCTCTATTAGTTGACATGCAGTAGCGAGACGTTTCTCCAGAGTGTTGTAGCAACTCCTATTTTCAGCTGCGCATTCCTAAAGATGTTCAATTACCAATGACTATACACTAAAACTGACCCCTTTCTTAGACAATAAAGATGATGGGATTCTTATCTGATAGTTGGAAGCAACCTCTCAATCTATATTCTATTATGTTCATGCACTGCATTTTAGGATTATGTTTAATCTTGGTTTGCCCCCTTTTCAGCACCAAACCCCCTGAACCATGTCCTAAATCTTACACCCTAAATCTCCAAACACCTACAGCAAATTCACTGTAATCCTTTCTCCCAAATCAGAAAAACACATTTCTGTGTAATACATGGCCTGGCTTATATTGGTCTCAGTTGGTACATTATTTTCTCACTGGTCAGAAAATGCTGGAGGATTAATGGCAATCACATCAAATACTGAAATGTCATAAAGGGGTATGACGTTACATCATTCTTGTGATTCAGCATTGTCAAATTACAGTAATAGTTGCAAATATGAGAAACTAAAAACACAGACAGGTTGGCATCAAATATGGAATTATGGTATTAGATAGTAGATTGTAACATTCCATTTTTAAATTTCTTAAATGAAAATCCAAAGATCTGAACTGACAGTTGGTTTGTCCAAAAAATATGCCTTTACGGAATATTTGAAATTATATTTAATTTTTGTTGTGTGACATTACATAAATAAGTGAGCTGTATTTTAAGTAAAGCTTAATCAGTGTCACTGTGAATATGAAACCTTATGAGCAATAACAGGTGTCTGTCTGTTTGTGTCCACAGGAGCTGATTTATAAAGAGTTCTTCTCTCAAGGAGATCTGGTATGTGTCAGTGTACGCTGGCTGTTAAATGGCATCTGAAATTATTTAAGTGGCTGAAGTGTGTGTGTGTGTGTGTGTGTGTGTGTGTGTGTGTGTGTGTGTGTGTGTGTGTGTGTGTGTGTGTGTGTGTGTCATTTCACTCAATAGAGTGCTTATCACGCATGTCTGTCTGTATTGTGTGTTTGTGCAGGAAAAAGCCATGGGGAACAGACCCAGTGAGATGATGGACAGAGAGAAAGCGTACATCCCCGAACTACAGATAAGCTTCATGGAACATATCGCCATGCCCATTTACAAGTGCGTACAAAGAGCTGAAACATTAGTACTGAACACAGGGAGAGAGTTGAACATTGTCAAGGAATCGCCTATCTCCAATCTCCTATCTATCAACTTTTAACTGCTTGTATTGTATTTAGTATATTTAGATTTTTATCATTTAAGACTGCTCTAATCTATATTTTTCATATCAACAATGGCTCAAATGACTAATGTGTAAGGGTTGTTTGCAGTTACAAACAGAGAAAATCACCAGATTCCCTCAGCTGTAAAGAGTATTTCAGCATCTTTCAGCTCATTGTTTTGGTTTAATTTACTGTTTTGATTGGGCTCTCATCGGCTGCATTTGTGGCTATAGCAGGCTGCTGTCTTCAGACAAAAAAAAGCCCTAATAAACTCACTGTACACTACCCAGTAGCCAGAACAGTATCAAACAGCAGACAGACAGTTAGCAACAAGTTGGTGAACATAGTGGAGCATTTAGCGGCCAGATATTTAACTCAAGGAGCAAAATAGAGCTAAAAAGAGAGTGAATATCGGTCTGACATTCAGTCAGGTGGCCAGAAACATGACTCCAAATGAACATCATTGTCTGCTTGGTAGGCAGTTGTTTTTTAACATATTTGCAATATTAACTTTTTAAGGTTAATGTTGTGTTTGCACCCTGTTCCAACAAATCAGTTATTACAGATTAACAAAATGACATGCTGTACACTATGGAACACTGTTGAAGACAAAACATGCAAGACATTGGAATAAAATAAATGAAGTCAAAAGAATATATTATTAAAATATTATTTTTACTTAAATTTGAGCAAATTCTCAAGCTGGCACATTGGAGATCTCTCATTGTAAAGTAATCACGTGGAAACCTTATCTTGACAAAGTATCACGATAACTTCTAACTTTCCACTGCCGTCTGTCCTTTCAGGCTCTTGTCTGAGCTGATACCTGGGGCCACTGAGCTGTACGAGAGAGTGGCGGCAAACCGGGAGCAGTGGACCAAAGTGTCCCACAAGTTCTCCATCCGTGGGTTGCCCAGCAACAACAGCCTAGACTTCCTGGACCAGGAGTACGAGCTGCTGCAGTCCCAGGGTGCTTTCGGAAGCGACGACCACTGCCTCAATGGCTGCCTTGACGATGCAGAAGGAGGAAGGGGTCAGTGACATCAGCGGGGCTGCTGGCGGTTTCTTGAAGTTTTCCGTGGTCCAATAAGAGGTCGATGATACCTTTTTAGCGACCTAAGAGGGAGGGATCTCTCTGCTGTCAATCACTTAGATGCTTAGCAGGCCATGCAGAAGGGACAGGACAAAGTTTCAAACTAACTGAATCCGACAATGGATTGAAACGAGTGGATCCATCTGAGCCGGTTCAGTGATTAGATGCCACATGTTACTTGTGTCTCCAGTTCAGGAAAGCAGAAGGTAGTGACTTTTTCAGCAGCTATACTGGGAAAAAAAAGTTTTTAACCACAAGTTACAAGTTCATTCATACAGTACTGATCCTGATTACGATTGTAAAAACACACACACACACACACACACACACACACACACAAATGTACATGCACATACTGTTTAGACACACAACAGAGAGAGGAAAAAAACAATTCTTATGGAAAAAAGACTACTTCAACTTCATGTAACAGTGAGATAAAGTGCTATTTACTTTCTGTAAAATGTTTCATAAAAGCTTATATTGATTTCAATGGCTCAGCTTTGTTCACACACAAGCAGCTGCCATAGTCCCTCATCTGATGCTTTTGAATGCATGCTATATGGACACCTCATGTATTATTCCTTTTATCTTCGTCAGTGTTGGTTTCTCCACGGCTAAGAAATCAATGCGGTCCATTTTTATACCATCGTGACAGATTTTTGTATTTGGCTCTTCAAAAATATATTTGATTAATTCCTCGTTGTACAAGGGAGATTTAGTTAATTTACTTACACAGCCTTATAATCCTTGTGTGTATTTATTTACTTGTCCTCATTTTTGGGGAAGTTTAAGGGACAAATTGACAATCACTGATCAATTAGTCACAGATCCCTGGCCATAATACCCCCCTCCATGCATAAAACATTAAAAACACACGCCCGGTGCATATAAGCTGCTTGTCACTGCATCAAGTATGCATCTAAACCTCGAACAAAGGTCGCTCATGACCTAAAACGCACCCCCAATTTATATTTCTCTGCCATCCTTCCTACTACCTTCCACCGTTATCACTTCCTTTTACTTTTTAGATTTCTGATTTCATCATAAACCACTTTAGATAGAGAGCAACCGAAGCCCTTTAAAAGATCCATCTCATCTGTTAGTGTAAATGTGCCAGAGTAGAGCGTGTTATATGGAGTGTGTCATTGAGTGTGTCATATGGATCTGCCTTATTGCGCATCTTTGCTGCCTTTCTTAGAGCTTTTAATATATGAAAATTGAAATAAAGAGTCTGTTTAGTACGTATGTTGTATATTTGTTATAGACATAGTTTGAGTATCAATGTGGTGAATGAATGTTCACAATGCTCAAAAGATGTATATTTGTGAAATACCTGTGTGAAGACCTCAGATGTCATGTTCACTTCTTTCTATTTTAAGTTATATAAACAACCACCAGTGGATAATAGGTAGACACAACATATTTTTTTTTTTTAGTTCTCGATGCACCCAAAAATAGTTTTAAAGAAGGAACTAGAGATGTAGCCATCATAGAAATGACTCAGTCCTGACAGCACCAACAGTTCACTATTGCTGCACCCCAAAGGAAAGTAAAATTAGAGTTAAGTTCTCAGATTGTACCTCATATTAAAATAAAAGGGGGTGGGAGGGGCGCATTGGGTGTTGTGTTACAATATGCCATGTTCAGTTTTACTTTAGAGGAAATGCTGCAGAGCTGAATAAGGTAACCAAGGAATAGTTACACGAAGAGAAGCTTCTGTAATAGACAGGATGTAGGCTGTGTGGAGGGATGAGAGTGAGTGAACAAATGAGTGGATGGATGAGTGGGTGAGTACATGAGACAGAGAGAGAGAGAGAGACAGAGAGAGAGAGAAAGGACTGGAGGTAGTTGCGATCAAGAGGGGAATGTTCAGTATAACCGCTCTTTACAAAGCTGGTGTTGATAGTGAGGATGCAGACACACACCTCAAGGGATCTTGCTAGAATTTCTTCAATCGATAATGAAAATATTGCAATCATAGTATTTAAATATACAATTGTTCTTGACAGGGTCTCATGAGGCTGAGTGCTACCCAAATAACCTTCCTCCTTGATGAAAAAATGGTTTGATGTTTGTGTTATACCTACATCGGGATATGCATCGGTGATCTGCCTTCGTCTGCTTCATGGACTGATTATTTTTTACAATAAATTTCTTAAAGGGCGTACAGATATGTTTGTAGACTCTCTCTATTTCTCCAGCTCTTTCTGTCACATGTGATTTCCCCACTTATATTACTTTTAAACCACTGTTTCATATGTACCTGCCTTTTTCATGTGCAAAATGATATGTCTGCCTCTGTTACGTAAATACCTATGCCTCTTGTTAAATTATTATAAGGTCTGAGTTTCCAAAGACATTTAAGTGTTAGATCACAATGTTTCCATGGGGAAAAAATTAGAATGGCTGTGACAATTTTTAATCTAAACTGCTTTTGACAGTCCAGACCGAGGACAGTTGTCTATACTGAGTGTGTATCTGTCCCTTTATGTTTGTTTTAGAGAGTCAGGGTTAAATGTGCCAAGCAAACATTTTATACTTCCTGGCCAAGCTGCAAGGCGAAAAACAGGCATACCTTAAATTAGTTTTGTTCTCTAATGTTGGAGGAAAGTTGAGGGCTGCGTTCGTATAAAACTTTTCTGATACATCATGACTGGTCTGAAATTGCGACTCATTCAGGAAGTATGAATTCAATCTATTTCCCATCATCACAGAACAGCGGGACTCTAACCTGTGATGTAACATCATTGTAATGAAAGATCACCTGTGACATAATCATTAAAAGTGGCAAAAATATATTTGCTGTAAATATCAAAGTTTTAAAAAACAGATATGTTACTTGATTGTCATTACTACAATGGGAAGTATTTCAATTCTGTAATGTATTTAAAGTGGTTGCATTCTCTTTTTTTCATACCATTTTTGAACAACCCCAAGCTTAGACCTTTAGATAGAGGAGATGAAAGAAAACCATATGTGTATTAAGGTTATACATGTGATACTCTACAACAGATAAGAGCCCAAATTAATCTGAAATGTATACATGATGCTTATACTGAAGACTAAATCCTGTCATTTGTTAATTATTATTTTTTTGTTGAGTTCTGAGTGCTGGTGGTCTTGTTCTTCTTCAGATGTAATGAACAAGGACGTTATGGATGAAATGTTGAGATCTTTTCTTTCTTTCTTGGAATAAATCTGGTGAAAGGCTTCTTGGTTGCTGTTTCTAAAAGTGCACACAACACACCATATAATGTAGCATCACCATACTCTGCAGACTGATTTATCACAGTGGCATCTCTCTTGATCCTGTAGGCCTATCTCACATACTGATACTGTATAAGCATGGCCACATTAACACACTGAGGGCCCTGGGGAAAAAATCTACTACAGTCCACTGCTCACTCCTCCGTACAGCAAACAGCAAAATCTCCTCTCCACATTCTTCTGCATGTAGCACATGTGCATGTAGACATGCCCATATTATAATTTGCCAATAATATAATATATTAAAGTTAATAAACCAAATAACTGATGTTAAATTAATAAATCAAACAGAATTTTGTTTGGAAATATGCATCACTTAATAATTTGACACAGGTCCTTTAATAGGGCTTTAAACCCATCTGTATTTAATCAAATTAACCCAGTTGAATTGTGGAAAACCTTGATAAAAACAAAGTTATTTTAATTAAGAGCATTACATTTGGCATCTCAATTGAAATCAGATTGAAGGTATTCCAGTTTGTTAGAGAACCTTTAAATTATCTGTGGGAGTAATATTTGATTCATGAATCTGAGAGGAGGGACAAACGTATACATACTTGCATACAGAGTCATACAAGTGCATATTGCACCAATAACACCACATATATTAGAAATACAAAAAGCAGAATAGTTAACACTGTACATCCCCTAAAAAGCAAATGACTCCCTAACATACAGTAGAATGAAAGAGTCCTAATCTGCCGAGAGGTGCAGCTGAAGAGTTTATCGAGCTGGTGCAAAGACTCAGACAGCACATCATAGCTCAAACCAACCCAAGCTCACCAAATGAAGCTGGAACAAAGAAAACTCAAAACAAGACACAAGTAAATCACAGTGGTAAATGATCTGACCGCAGTAGATTGGAATAGAATAGAACAGAATGCAGAATCAGAAACTATTTTAGTTTACAATATGCACATGCAGTAACACTGACAGGGGCCAGTGTTTCTACTACACTATAAGTACAATGTGGGTAGTTGATGGGGGTGGAGATAATTTTAAGCACAGAATACACAAAAACAATGCATCTTATTTTATGTCATCATATGCTTTATATGTTAAATCTTAACCTCAAAAGTACCAGTTAAATGTAGAGTTACAAGCACAATATTTCCCTTTACTAGCTCTGTAGTTGAGTATAAGTATAAGTAGCTAAAATGGAAGTACTCAAGGAAATAAAAAATGAAGTACAGATACTCGAGTAATTACACTTAGTTACTCTCCATTTCATCAAGCTATTATTATGTATTTACTACTTTTATTTGTAAAGTAACAACAAGATTACTTCCTCCAATAGACTCTACTTCCAGTACAGAATAGACAACTATTTAATAAATCTACTATCAATAAATATGTGATCATGTAAATTATTCATAAGTAGTGTAAGCACAGGTGCAAGTAAAACTGAGAAAATGTTCCACATCATAACTCTCTCGCGGTACTTGGAGTGCGTGAGCTCTGCGCAATGAGAACTGCAGGTAATCCGCCACTGCTGTATGAACAACTATCGGATTTGGCGTTTAGCTGTCAACAATAAACTTGCGGTGTTGCTGGGACGCGGAGCTACGAGGTCGAGTGAAAGCTCGTCGGCCGCTCCATAAACCAGTAGTCACCCCCCGTCACCTCCCTGGAAAATACTTTCATGTGAATACAGAGCCCACGGACGGAAGGCAACCATGTCCAATCTCAGCAAAAGCGGCACCAAGAAGGACACCAAAATGAGGATACGGGCCTTTCCTGTAAGTGCACACCGCAGTAGGTGCTCTGTCTGCCCGACAGGCGGTGACTCGATCACCGTGGTCTGGGCTGCTGGCTAGCTGCTAGCAGGCTAACCAGCTGAGCAGCAGAGATATGACTTGTCTATCCGTAAACAAAGTGCAGCAGTCAGATGTGGTCAAGTCGTCCCCACTCGTGGTCATTTGGTTAGGTGGCTGTTCTGTCATGTTGCCAACAAAGTGGGAAGTTTTATTAATCATTGTCTTTAACGTTTAACTGCCTCACAACTACCCCAAAATGTTAGCTAGCAGATCTGTCGCCATAGCCGATTGCTAACTTTAGCACTGACTCTTGACACTTGTTGTTTTGACTGTTTTTTGGGTTCTTTCTGTATCGCATGCATGACTTCTTCGCCACTGAGCTTTACATTTAGCTTGACTTTTGTGCAATAAATTGTGCCATCATCTAAATTCCCAACTGTGTGCAAGAACAAACGGCGACGTTCACCACAGCTGTAGATGGAGGCTTGGGGAAACAAATTGAATAACCCATCGTTAGTTCTGGATTGCATTAATGAGCTGGATCGGTAGTAGATGCAAGTCTCGTTTCTGTCGTTAACTCGGTGTCACAATTGTGATTTTAGGATTCCTCTCCCCGTCCACCTGGCACTCCCTTTGTCTGCAAGTCACTGATAGACCTCATTTATGAACTGACCTCATTCTGCTTTAATTGAAATTTCAGTCCATCAGTGACTGGCTTGAGTGAGGCTGTTCACCAACCAGATACTTGTTTTCTTACTCCTCTATGAGTCATTTTAGTCCTTTTTTAATTTGTGTGACAGTGACAGTGGCCACATATGTGTTTGTGTTAACACAGAGGACCTTTAGGAGCCCATGTGAAGCCTGTTGAATGTGGCCTAGTCCTGACAGATTTGCTGGTGGAGCAGCATCCCGACATGCATGTGTTTGGGCTTGCCTGCTGAGAAGGAGCACACATTGTTCCTCCTCACTAGCTGTTTGCCCTTATTAAGTTTTCTCCTTTGGGGCCAACATGTCTTTGCTATTAGGTAGTCCCTCTGGGACGACCACAAGAACTTCTTAAGTTTAAAGCTTATTTGTAATTCTAATGATGCACCACAGCTTCGTACTCTGCAGAAATGTTTACACGCTGTCTGTGGTGGCTGGCAAAGTAGAAATTGTGCTCCTGCAACACTTGTTCATCGGCAAATACCAGCTTTTTAAATCCCATTTTAAAAAAAACATAGAAAATTAAAGTTACAATATGTTTCAGTGTGCATAAGAAGCAAATAAGGACTGTACGGTCTCATGCCTCATCTAGAAATGTTTGTAGTTAGTGGATACGACAATACAGAACCTCAATTGAGTAAATATTTAATACTAACTGACCTATATAACAAAAAAAAGGGCCTTCTCATAGTGTATAGATATTGGCATATATCCCTTTAATGTTACACCAACTAAACTACACAGGTGGGAATCTATCTGCGTTGTGATGCTTTATTTAGTAACAAGATCCTTGGTTCTAAGTGTTGGTCTTCTGATATGAGTTGTCTTATTCAACCTATTACCGGCTACCTTTTGCAGATGACCATGGATGAGAAGTATGTCAACAATATCTGGGACCTTCTAAAGAATGCCATCCAGGAGATTCAGAGGAAGAACAACAGCGGCCTGAGCTTCGAGGAGCTGTACAGGAATGCCTACACGATGGTGCTTCACAAACACGGAGAGAAGCTGTACACGGGCCTGCGGGAGGTCGTCACCGAGCACCTTATCAACAAAGTAAGAGTTGCACAGGTTGCATGCATTTGCAGAAACATCAGGATATTTTAGATTTTGAGATTACACAGACAAGGTAATTACTCAGGTTGTAAACATGTTAGTAGTTCTGCAAACTCCCCTTAAAATCCCTTTACTCAGCAAGCAAATGTGCTCCATCAAAGGACATTATAACGCACAGAGAGGTGCACCTCTTCAGCTTGGTTAATTTGTCAGACACTTGAAGTCAAGTGGTGAGACATTGATTGCAAATTGAGCTAAAACATGCTTTATGCCCCTACTTTTGTTTAAAGTATTTGCGACTGCCATTTCACTCAAGTGTGTACTAGATAATTATCGGTACATACTTGTCTTTAGTACGAGATCCTGCTGTGAAAATCTAAGACTAGATCTCTATTTAGAAATGCTGAAATTATAGTTGATACACTAACAGTTTGAGTAACAAAGATAATTGACACGTAGATAGTTACTACAGTAAAAGATAAAGTCAAATTTGAATCAGTTTTTGATTGAAATATGGAATTAAAGTTAAAGTAGCCTACCTTTGCTAAACACAATCTGTCATAGGCTTCATATTAAGATTCATAATACTGCTTAGTCTGCGCATCATCCTTGCAAAACTAAGGTAGTGCCAGAGAACATGAGTTACCATTCACGACCAGCCTTGTAAGGAAGTTTGGGAATTCAATTTCAGAGGTTATTACTCTCGTCTTGTGTGATGGGAGGTTCCCCGTTTCTGTGACTGGCCAGGAAAGTCGCCAGATTTATGGATCGGGTCCTTGAGTTGTAATGTTGGGTTTCAGCTGCACAAGGCTGGTCGTTTGCCTTGTGAAGAAATCCATTTCAAATTCTTGCTGATAAGTTAGAGAACCCTTCAGTGAATGTTGTTCCCAAGCTGTCATTTGTTTTTTTGTTGCACATAATTGGTACCAAATTACGCTCGGCAATGATATCAGTGTACGCTGAGCAGATACCCAATGAGCAGTATTTCAGCGGCCTGCTGTTGAACAGCAGCCAGGTGGTTTAACAGCTTAATTGAACGTACATTCTCAACTTGGCAGGTTTAGTGAATTAAGAAGTCAGGGAACGTCAACTCACGGCAGTTCAAAGACGAGAGAGCCGACAGCCCAGTGTGTTTTTATTATCTACTAATGATCCAGATATCAGTTTCAAAGAAAGACGGTAGTAATGGTTTGCATGCAGACTAAAAATCTACAAACTTATCTCAGACACTGCAACCGAACAATGACAACTTTATGATGTACTGTGAACCTGTTCCTATGTGACAGTCACTCTACTTAGAGTTTGGTTAAACAAAATTGTCTTAGGTTTTATAAATGCATTAAGAATTCTTGAGTGAAGGATTTGGGGATGAGAAATCTCTTCGAACAATAACACCGAGTGTGCACTCTCAGCTCAGGCCTTTTTGCAGTGGTCCATCACATCCGTCTGAATATCATATCATTATTAATATCAGAATCCAATTTGCCAGGTAGGTTTTCATATCCAAGAATTATTGAATAATATGATGGACCAGCAGCTTTAGAAATTGTCAGAACAGATGAACATATCTTATCCGCGCAAAGCAGTTTCTAAGTAAATCACGAGTGTGCATAATGAGTCTTTGATTTAAAGGCATATTCAGATTCATGGGTTCTGGGTTGGCGTTCACCTCGCACCTCAGCATTTGATCTGGCTGTGAGTAAAGAGGAGTTGGTGAGCCTGTGAGGGTTGATCATGTGCATTAGTAAGAGCAGAGGTGATCATTTATCATCTGTCTAGAAGGAGAAAACGAGGAGGTCGGTGTGCCCTTAAGAATCTCACTCTACAGAGACTCTCTCAATGCTGAGTCACACTGCAGTTTGACTATTATCAAGCTGTTGTATGCCTGACTAGTGGAGAAAAGATATTAAAGGAGCAGCAAATTAAAAGACTGCATCAACGAGATATCCCAAAACTTAAGTGTCAGCTTAATACAAGAGCGTTCTTTCTCTTCACCAAGGAGTTTTCAAGTTGTTTGTTGTTGTGCTCAGGCATTGTGTCTGTAGACTAACACTGCAGAACTCGGTGAGGTATGTTCACCTCATTCATGTGCGTTTGTTTCCCCCAAAGGTACGAGAAGATGTCCTGAACTCCCTGAACAATAACTTCCTTCAGACCCTAAATCAGGCCTGGAATGACCATCAAACAGCTATGGTGATGATCAGAGACATCCTGATGTACATGGTGAGTAGCTGATGTTCACACGGCTTAAAAATGTCACACATCCGTGAGGAGAACACGACAGGCTTACACAAATGAATACTAATCATCATTTTAGAAAAACTTGTAGATTTAAAGTAGTAAAACACAGTTATTGGCTGAGATACAACTATGAAAACAACAATACATGCTTTACAATTTGCCTTTATTCTATAAAATGCTTAAGTATTGGTTCTGTGATTTTAATCAGCAACTGTAACATTGCCATAATGGCTTCTGATTTGGAGGCAACGAGTCAAATATGACAAATGACAACCTGTGACATGATTAACCTGTGTTCAAACAAACTGAAGAGAACATGTCTATGCAGGACTGTTGTCAAACTGTGTGGAAATACACTGGTTACATATCAACACAGAACCGTATATGTATTTGAAAATGAACCTGAAACTGTTTTAAAGTTTTTGTATTCAGTTAAACAGCAGTTGAGCTTTAAGGGAGGACACAGAAACACATTTAATGTTGTTTAAAGTTGAGGGGAAGATGCATGTATTCAAGGTTGTCCTTTGTGTTTGTTTGTCTCACAGGATCGGGTGTACGTACAGCAGAACAATGTAGAGAATGTCTACAACCTGGGTCTTATCATCTTTAGGGATCAAGTGGTTCGTTACGGCTGCATCAGAGACCACCTCCGACAGACCCTGCTGGACATGATCGCACGCGAGAGGAAAGGGGAGGTGGTGGACAGGTAGCCGGAGACTCACAGACAGGCTTCATAGCATGATGGCCTAACTTATTGCTAGTTATGTTGACGAGTTGATTTTAATTTTAAACAATGCATAAACAATAACAGAGCTATCAATTACATTTGTGTGTGGCTCGGTCAAACTGACAGGGTCTCTGTAGATGCAGATTTTAGGAAAATGCTGCATATTATACCTTTCAGCATTGCATTAATTTTATTTCTAATTGTGCCTTCAACTGTTGGTCTGCCTCTCCCTCTCCACTAGGGGGGCCATTAGAAATGCCTGCCAGATGTTGATGATCCTCGGCCTTGAAGGGAGGTCTGTTTATGAAGAAGACTTTGAGGCTCCGTTCTTAGAAATGTCTGCAGAATTTTTCCAGGTTAGTGAGAGAACATAATTCCTCCTGACACGTCATTGTTCATTTTTTATTTGGATCCCAATTATTTTGGCTACAGCTTCCTTTTCTGGGGTCCGTATAATTGAAAGGATTAACAACACAATTTAAATATACACTGTAGTATAAGTAGGACAGACTGTTGTGAAAAATGTTTTCTTTTAAACTTAGATGGAGAGCCAAAAGTTCCTCGCAGAAAACAGTGCCAGTGTGTACATAAAGAAGGTTGAAGCCAGAATCAATGAGGAGATCGAGCGGGTGATGCACTGCCTGGATAAATCTACAGAAGAGCCCATCGTCAAGGTGGTGGAACGTGAGCTCATCTCCAAACACATGAAGACGATCGTAGAGATGGAGAACTCTGGCCTGGTCCACATGCTCAAAAACGGCAAGACAGACGGTGAGAAAGCTGCTTATGCTTCACGCCTTTTGGCATTTGTAGTTGGTCATTTATTTCAATTCAAAATCCCCAATGCTCTTTAATGTACTGTGTTACTGTCACTTGCAAGAGACGTATATTTTCCTGGATCAGTAATGCAGTCACAATGCTCCCCTTTCTCATGTCACAGACAATACAAGGAATGTACTTTTTGAGTATTACATTTAGACGAAACTGGGACTGTAGTGCCGTAGCTTCAGAAAATATTTTCACACGAGTACTCAGAGGTGTTTTAGTTTACTCCGCACAAATAAGCCTCCTTGTCAGCTCCTCAGTCCTTCTCAGTTGGTAGAAATATATTCCTAACGTGTGTGTATTCGTGCATATCCATCACAGATTTGGCGTGCATGTACAAGCTGTTCAGCAGGGTTCCCAATGGGCTGAAGACCATGTGTGAGTGTATGAGCTCGTATCTGCGGGAGCAAGGAAAGGCCCTGGTATCAGAGGAGGGAGAGGGGAAGAACCCCGTAGACTACATCCAGGTAAGACGATGGAGCGTCAGGAGATTAGGGCGCAGGGATGTTATCGCTCGGTCTTGTGAATCTGCAGGAATATGTTGAAAAATTTTCAATTATTTTGCCGCAGTTCTGATGTCCCTAGCGCTCTGTTGAAGCACACTATAACCTTCTACCGCATATATTTTAGGTGAATGAGAGAGACCTAACCTTGTTAGAGCTCATGCAGTAATTTCCACTGGCTCTGGCACACCATTGCGTGCAGAGCTCTGACCATAATGTACTTCCATAGTCTCCCAGCAGAGGATAACTGCTGCGACTCCTTGCGTTTGTGGCCACAAGCCATCATGGTCTCTGACCACACTGTACTGAAAAACACGTGAGGTCATTCAGGCCGCTAGAGAGAAGGCACTTCATTCTAAAGTCTTGTTATTTTCATCTTGCAGTGTTTTTAAAGCTCCTGTGTGAAACTGTTTACGTTGTCTGCGGTTCCACTCCTACGTACCTGTTGTTGCTCTCGTCTAAACGACAGCAGCCAGACTTTTTGTTTTTAATGAGACCGAAGCTGTAATAGCTGCGTTAAGCTACTCTAAGCTGCTGTAATATCCATAATCATCCTTGTCTCCTTTCCTACAGGGTTTGCTGGACCTGAAGTCACGTTTTGACCGTTTCCTCCAGGAGTCCTTCAATAATGACCGGCTCTTCAAGCAAACCATTGCAGGCGACTTTGAGTACTTCCTTAACCTCAACTCTCGCTCGCCCGAGTACCTCTCGCTCTTCATCGATGACAAACTGAAGAAAGGAGTAAAAGGGGTAAGTCCTCTAATGCAGGGCATCGCACTTACTTTTTACATTGGTTGCACCGGCCCCCCGTGAATTACTGATATCTGTCAAGGTTGTGGCGTTGCTCAAGGAGAACAGGGCGCGGTTTCACACTCACACTCGCACTCGCGCACACACACACACACACACACACACACACACACACACACACACACACACACACACACACACACACACTCACTCACTCACTCACTCACTCACTCACTCACTCACTCACTCTCTCTCTCTCTCTCTCTCTCTCTCTCTCTCTCTCTCTCTCTCTCTCTCTCTCTCTCTCTCTCTCTCTCTCTCTCGCTCGCTCGCTCGCTCGCTCGCTCGCTCGCTCGCTCGCTCTCGCTCTCGCTCTCGCTCGCTCTCACTCTCACACACAGACCTGCCAAATGTCAGGCGGACCGGTGCAACCAGTGAAAATGTTTAGTCGCACTTGACATATTTTTGGCCACACTCTGGAGACCTTCTTTAATGGACACATGCTCTTATTTTAAGACACAACACAGATGTTTCTGTCCTGCTTATTCAGGATTGTATACCACACTGCAACCTAATGCCAAACCATGTACCACCCAAACAAGCAATGCTATTATTGGCATATTATTTATTATAAGTAGGGAATATCCTAATCATTTTGTAATGTGTAACCCGCTGAAATAACTTGCTGTGTATCCAAGGGGGTTAATCAGATTATTGACTGTTTTATGACCATCCTATGTAATCTGCATCTTCTTTTTTTTTTTTTGTCCAGTTGACAGAGCAGGAGGTGGAGTCCATACTGGACAAGGCCATGGTGCTGTTCCGCTTCATGCAGGAGAAGGACGTGTTTGAGAGGTACTACAAGCAGCACCTCGCACGCAGGCTGCTCACCAACAAGAGTGTCTCTGATGACTCTGAGAAGAACATGATCTCAAAGCTCAAGGTGAGCGGGCATAACCACGTTCTGTCGAGTACAATCATGAGATTTCTGTCACGATTCTGCATGAATGAAAAACCTGCAGCCTCTAGATGAGAACTGGTTCTCTATGAAACTTAGAAATTCTGTGATCTTGCCTACAGGTATAGAGGTGTATGAACCCCTATGTTAGGGACTGCTATGATTAACTAAATGTGATCCTTCTTCTGGTCTCTGTTGCTCAGACTGAGTGCGGCTGTCAGTTCACCTCTAAACTGGAGGGCATGTTCCGGGATATGAGCATCTCCAACACCACCATGGATGAGTTTAGACAACATCTACAGACAACTGGGGTAAGGAGACACTGCACGCCACAACTCATTCTGTCAAAATAATGAGCCAGTCTGTGCGAGGCTGCTTGACTGACTGAGCATTGCTGCGTTGCTCAGTTACATAAGAACAATTATGCACCAAACTATCCGTATCCTTGGAATACATGGGGCTAATTTCTGTCTCTGTCACCAGAGCCTCTTTCACTGTATCTGATTGTTATTGTAGTTTGCTTAAGCACACAGTATTTATCTGAGCACGTTTTTCCTCAGTCTACAGCTGAAAGTCCTTTTAAACTTATTTTTACTAATTCATCTAAATTATTGTCTCGTGAAATTAAGAGGTTTTGATTGGATGCAACACTGTGATCCGTTTCAGATAAACAGCACATGCACCTTTTTTGTGTCATCAGTTAGTTGTTATTTTTTGACTAATTAGGTTATGTCTTTTTTTCTATCTGTTTCTAACCTCATTGCACCAATAATAATCAGTGAGCTTCAGTGTGTGATTACATCAGCGTAGACTTGATTGTGCGTCTTGTGTTTTTCTAACTTCAGGTGTCACTTGGTGGGGTGGATCTCACTGTGAGAGTCCTGACCACAGGGTATTGGCCAACACAATCAGCAACACCAAAGTGCAACATCCCACCTTCACCGCGACATGCATTTGAAGTCTTTAGAAGGTCAGTTGTACATTTAGGAGTTAATTGCTCTTATGTGTGAATGGTTTCATAACAGCACTTTGTTTTTAGACGAGTGGTTTTTGAAATGTGTGATCCAAAAGGAAGGGTCTTACTCGGCCACATTGTGTTTTCTTACAATTGGAAGCTGACCAGAGTAACAACTCTCTTCAGTTCCTGACCATTTCTTTGCAATATAAGCTTGTGTGTATTCCTAGAAATAGAATCATCATATTTCTGTATTGCTGTATTGTTATGGTCTTCTCCCCGGGCCTGTTACAGAACACTTAAGTTGGATTCATTATGCTACATTGGCTGTTTTGAGAGGTTAACCCGGAGTGACTCCCCTCTGCTTGTAGGTTTTATCTCGGTAAGCACAGCGGCAGACAACTCACACTGCAGCACCATATGGGCTCTGCGGACCTAAACGCCACCTTCTACGGTCCCATCAAAAAGGTACGTGCCACTTTTCAAATGTAACATCAGCACATTTCTAAAATACTGCATGCTGTGACTATGCCATAGAACAGATTACGGATATTGTTGATGGGACAGTGTATGTGTTTTACAATCACAAAATGTCATGTGAATGCACAATGAAAAAATAAAACAAGGTAACTTAGTTTGCAATGCATTGTCAATGGGGCAGTCTCATTTTTCCAAAGGTTTGTTTCCAACAGTTGGAGGTCTGAACATGTTTTTCTAAAAAGTGTTTTTCCTTTTCATAGTGTAAGTGGTACTTTTTAAATGTACTGCTAAAAATATCTTTTAAAATTGTTGCTCAAAAAGTAATGGACACAGCTAAATGTTATTAATTATTGTAAAAAGAACTCTATTTTACTGAAAATGCAAAACTGTGAAGTAATTGGCGCTCGTAGACATTTTTATTTAAGCAAAAGGGAAATTTACTATCTACTTTCAGCAACAGAAAACCTGCTTTCTTGTGGAAGCGGATTTTGAATCCTATTTTTAGATTTTGATCTTTTGCCCGAACATATCAAAAGGAGGACGGGTCAGAGGTTGGCGTGGGAGGAGCCCAGGTTACCGGCTCCAACACCAGGAAGCACATCCTGCAGGTCTCCACTTTTCAGATGACCATCCTCATGCTTTTCAACAACAGAGACAAATCCATCTTTGAGGTACACAATTTGACACCATACTGCCCGACGCAGTCTAACAGTGTGTTACGGTCCACTAGTTTGATGAAAACAATTAACCGTGCCAAGAAAGACAAACATCCTGTAGTATGATAGTGGACAATATCAGTAGGAAAAGGCACTTCTAATACAAGTTTCCGATTCCTGCTTTCCTCTCTCTGTTATGCCTTGCTTAATATTTTATCGTGATCCCGAACGTGATCCTTCAACCCTGTAGGAGATCCAGCAGGAGACGGACATCCCAGAAAGGGAGCTGGTGCGAGCGCTGCAGTCTCTGGCTTGTGGGAAGCCCACTCAGAGAGTACTCACCAAGGAGCCCAAGTCCAAGGAGATCGAGAATGGCCACGTGTTTACAGTTAATGACCAGTTTACCTCCAAACTTCACCGGGTCAAGATCCAGACAGGTACACAAAATCAAGACTTAAAGTAGCAGGCCCCTTGTACCGCACGCCAAAAATGTAAAACAACTGAAAATAATACCTTTCACCTCAGTCAAATTATTTAATTCATTTGGGAAAAGTATATGTATACCTTCAGTCACAGTACTTGTCTTTTGCATTTATTTTCCTTTTGTTATGCACCACCCTAGTGGCTGCTAAACAAGGGGAGTCGGACCCCGAGAGGAAGGAGACGCGACAGAAAGTGGACGATGACAGGAAGCATGAGATCGAAGCTGCCATTGTTCGCATCATGAAGTCCAGAAAGAAGATGCAGCACAATGTTCTAGTAGCAGAGGTCAGTCAGCTGAACTGGTTGCATTTGCAAATACGAGTAGTGATGATGATGATGGTGACAGGATGAAAAGTACGGTGTACTGATTTGTTATTGTTTTTGGTTTCTCCACAGGTCACGCAGCAGCTGCGTGCACGATTCCTTCCTAGTCCCGTAGTCATCAAGAAGCGCATTGAAGGACTCATTGAGAGGGAATATTTGGCACGAACACCGGAGGACCGCAAAGTGTACACTTATGTAGCATAAAACACGTGAATTCAATGAAAGCTAACACCGAGTTGAGAGAAACTGAGAGCCTTGTTTTTTTGTGGACTGCTATGCGTTTGAATGAACTTGGAAGTGCTTTCATCATTGATTCTGGGAAACACTGGGAAGCTTAACTTTTCTTCCATTAAAAATGTGTAAAGAGGAGAAAAAAAGGTGCAAGAGATGGTGAAGTTTTCTAGGTATATTAGATTTCTTCGGCTGAGAGAAATGAAAGGAGGGGATCTAGTTTTGTACAAAATCATGTTTCTTGTGGCCTTTGGAGAGAATTGGATGAGCCTGTTTGCCAATTAACTACGTGCTGTAGAGAACGAGCTGAAACATGTTAGAGCAAACATGCAGCTACATGGAGACCAAGAAAACATTTGAATTCACTCCCCTGTTTTAAATGTCGATGTCAATGTGTTATGTTTTTGTTTTTTTTGTGGCACATTGATGGCTGTTCGTGTTAACAAAGACACTCTTGGCCTTTTTTCCTCCTAGAGGATTTTAAATTTAAAGAAGAGGACAACGTGTTAATTGGTACAGACCTGGTTTACAACAGCAGTGAAAGACATTTTGAGTACTGGAGACAACATGAAGAGTGCTTCATTTATGTTGAAAATCTGTCTGTTTTTTGAGGTTGTTTTAATGTCTGATAAGAATTAGGTGCACCTATATTTAATGCCATTTTCCATATTTGGGCCAGGTCTGTACTAGTGGTTAGAGAGATCAAGAGCTGTAGCTTCACAGCATGCTTTTATCTAATGGATCAGTCGGGGGAATAAGACGCATAAAAGCTCCATGAATGGCGTTTGGTCTCTCATGACACATTTTTCACTTCAGGCCTGCTGTGTGATCGGCCAAAAAAACCTATCTCCTCTCTTTGAATGGAAGGTTCCTTGTGGTGCAGCTTTCAAAGAGATCTTTTGGATTTTTGGACCGGTGGAGCCAGTCTAGCACCATGTTCTAATGTGTACAAATTGTAAAATAATTATTGTACTCACTGCAAAGGTGGAATGTACAGGGCCTTGTTTTCATCATAGTAAATGTAGAATAAAAAAAATGAAGGGGTGGGTTTTTCTTTTCTTTCTTTTCTTTTTACATCTTTCATGTGAACGCCTTGGAAAAAGTCAGAAGTACTTGCCTCTCTAACCATAATTAAAGCTAAGTTTAGGCTTCAGAAGGAACTTTCTAGGTCTCTGAAGTACATTGTTTACTACAGTATTTTGAGATGGAAGTGCAACGTTTTCTTTTTCTTTCAAGAAAATCAAACCCAGTTAAAATGTGTAGTTTTATTGAAACTGTTTTAAGAGAGGTGTGGATTCAACGGTCTGTTCTGTTTGGAGGCTGTAGTCTGTTGTTGAATTGTATAATATTATAATGAGATGTGTTTCTAATATCTACCCTCTGATATAAAATGTGTACAGAATTTTAGAAACGACACAAGCGCCACAAACTGCAGCCTTTAAAATGGCCGTAAAGTCAAATCAACACCGTTCTAAAACAGAGATAAAAAATCAATATAAATAGACAAAATGTGTAATATACCCATGAAACTTAAAATAATGCTCTTCTTTTTCAGTTTATTTTAGGTCATTTTTGTCAGCTCAATTAAACCAAAGTCTCTGACCAGCTGGTCTGAATCGACAGGCAAAGACTGAAATTATGAAATTAAAAATTGCTGAAATTAAACAAAAAATGACCTGCAATAAACGATTTTACTGTGAAAAGATGCATGATGAAATAAAACTTAATTATAATGAGTTAGGATTTAAACATGTATAGAGTTAGTTCACAGTGTCACGGTTAAATTTCACATTATATCTATTTATTTCATGTGTTGGTGATTTGATTAACATTGAACACTTGTGAGTCTTCATACATTAAGGTAGGATGTATTTTATCGGGACTGCATCAAGTTTCTGATGGACTGTATATGCACCATGTGACTTATAAACTGGTGAGTGAGTGTCTTTCACAGGACTTGTCAAAACGCGGTGTGCTCCAAAAGCGAGTTTAACCCTCTTAACAAGGTATTAACAAAACAATGTCTTTAATTGTCAGGGTTTAGAGAGCCTGCCCTCCATACGTCCCCTGCACGTTTTAAATCTGCCCAGCCCTTCTGGACTGCCTCCTTTGTCTTCCTATGTTGTTAGACGCATGCCATCTGCTCCATGTTATTACATATGCGGCTTTAGACCGACAGCAGCACACATCTCCTGGGTCCCTTTCGCCCAGACTTCAGCCTCCTGGATGTAGCCCAGCATGCATCTCCACTTGTTTGTTTTGTCCTACTAAATATCCAGTGTCTTTATTTTTAACATAACGGTGTATGGTTGCTCCCTGACGTCAGCGTCCCAGCAAAAGACCCCCCCCCCTTCTTCTTCTTCTTCTTCTTCTTCTTCTTCTTCTTCTTTTACTGGAACAGACTGTGGAAAGAAATCAAACGCGATGCTTCTCTTCACCCTCAGTCCTCCGCACTGCTGCAAACACCGCGCAAACTTTCTGTGCAGATGGCTCGACCACATGTGAAGGAAGGCCTAGCAGCTTCTTCTGGACGATGTTTAGAAGAGTGTCGCTATTAAAGAGGTCCGACCATGAAAACGTGGACTCCGGAGATGAAACTGAGTGAGTCAACTTGTTTGTGTCAGCAGCGTTAAGCTAACGATGCTAACGTTAGCTGTAGCTGCAGCCACAATGGAAACTCAGACAGTAAATCGTACAGAGGGTATCATTTCAAACCAGCAACTAAACTGTGGTTTTTAGCCTCTTAGCACGTTACTACAGGTGTTTATAACTGTTGTCCTCTTTAAGATGTTGTCTCCTAAATTTGTTTGTTGTCATGGTGACCAAAGGTGGCTTCTTTTCCAAACCAACCGCCACAAGATGGAGACAGATGTTTGTCTTTTCCTCCAGCCAAATGTACACCTGAATTAATCACTTACTGTGTACTTCTTTATTTTGTGTTTTCTTCATTCAGATCTGACTGCAGCAGGATGTCATCATCTGGCAGTAAGTATTCATTCACTCATACAGAAGTTTAAGAGGCACTGCTGTAATTTAAAGCGGTCAGGAGACTCACAAGGGACAGATTTATTATAAGAACGGTCACAATTGATACAGCAGAGGCTTGCTAGAGCAATTTGATCGTTATTAAGACTTACCATGCATTTCAAACTTCATTCCACCACCAGCTCAGAAATAGTATGTTATATCACATTTCTAATGTGGGTAATTACTAAATATTATGTAGAAAATAAACCCTGTCTGCAGTTTATGGTCTACTAGTGTTGATGAGACAGGTGTTGAGACACACGCTAGAATAATGACCTCTCCATTTCCAAACACTGATTGTTTTGGCACTGAACTAAACACTAAACCACTAAAGACCTTCTGGAATTTGACGGTTGTAATGTGACTACCTTTGTTTTGACGAGCTGAGTCGTACTCCCCCATCACAAGGAAACTAATCTTGATGTGTGAAATCGGAGGACCTCCTTTAACTACGAGGCATTTGTTGTGGTTTCTACTTAAACATCTGTGCTGCCTGGGTTTAGCACTTGCAAGTTTGCACCTGTCTGAGCTATCTTTGTACACTTATATGCAGTGTGTGTGTGTGTGTGTGTGTGTGTGTGTGTGTGTGTGTGTGTGTGTGTGTGTGTGTGTGACCGTGACCCCAGTTCAGTACATGACCAGTCGGGTCAGGCAGCAGCAGCGGCAGCAGCAGCTCCTGCTGATGAACTTACATCTGCTGGCCAACCCTGGAGACTCACTGCTGCTGCAGCACACCCTGGATCGCCTCCTACGCTGGCTCTGCCCAAGTCTCCGTATCTTTCATGTGTCAGAGAGGGCCGCCCCATTCAGAAGTTACACCCGCCTCTGTTCTGTGTCAGGTAATGATCCTCCGTGTGCTGTCTTGAATTTATTATACTTACATCTTGTTATATAAGTCGGTATTTAATTGATAGGGATGCCAATCTCTGTTGTGCCCGTACAACCTCATTGCACATTGTGCGTAAATAGGAAAATAATCATTTCCATATGTAAGTACAAGACAACCCCCTCAAATGTTGTACTCTTAACTCAATACACCATTTACTCTGTATTTGGAGTAAACATGCAATCCCACAGCGAGCTTCCCATTACTAGAATCTGTTTTTATTTTAGCTTGATTGAGAATAACCTTTTTCCAAAAATGTCTCAGGCTACCCTTCTGTGGCCATCACCTTCTTCCTCCACGAGGCCTATGGAGAGGAGCGAATCCTCAAAGTGCTGGACTTCTTTCAGCGTCCGCCCTGGCAGTACCACCACACTGAGACCTGCGGCAGCCGACCCGGAGGGATCTACATCACCTCCAGCAGCTCTCCAGCCAATGCCATGTTGCGGCCCTACCTCCTGCCCAGCAGAGACTTCTATAGTTTGGGTGCAGGCATGCCTGTGTGGGGGGTTCGACCGGTCCACTGTGGAGGAGAAATACTCCGTGTGACACTGTACAGTGGATACGACAACTACGAGGATGCCGTGCGGCTCTATGAGACAGTGCTGCAGCGACAGGCAGAGGAGCAAAAGACGGGCTTCTGCTGGTTCACTCTCCACACAGGTACGTCTTAAAAGGGTTGTTTTTTTCTTATTTGTATAGTGTTTAAAGCAAGAAAAAATGTAAGCTATTAATCTCAACAAGTGCAGCTTTAAGGCTCAGCTTTTTTATCATGATAAGAAGAAATGCAAAGAGGCAAGTGACACATAATGACTTGTTTTCCACACAGAGCCCGGGCTGTGCCTGCAGCTGGCTTTAAAACAGTTGTCACCAGGGTCTCGGGTGGAGCCGTGCAGCTCCGCTGTACTGCAGTTTAGTGTGGAAGAAATTGGCCAACTCGTCCCTCTGTTGCCCAACCCCTGTACCCCCATAAGCACCACACGCTGGCAGACAGAAGACTTGGATGGCAACAAGATTCTCTTCCAGGTAAGTGCAAATAGAACTTTGAATTAGTTTACGTCATAATTATCTCACAACATAGAGAGTCCAACGAGAAGGATCTCTGTTCTGCTAAAATGTTTTTCGCAGAACGGAAAGTTTTGTACACAATATGCAGCAGGACAGGTTGCTTGAGGGAATAACTTGTTTGCTTTGGAGGGAAAGCATCAGTTGTTTGTGAAGTGAATGAATGTTTCTGTTGCCTTTCAGTTTTGTGTTATTTGTTTGACAAACCGATGATTATTTAACCTGGAATGAATCAAAGAGAAGCTTTTCTTCCATTCACAGTTATCTCACGGTAAACTAAGAGAGAAACATTTAAGAAGAACATAAAAAAATATATACATCAGTTAGTGAGTTGCATGTACAACTTTATTTTCATTATGCAAATCACACTTTATATGATTTGCATGTGATACAAACCCCATTTTGTTGCCAGATGTTGTCCAAGCACTTAGAACACATCAGTGTGAATATAATTGAAACAGATGTTGTACTATTTCTTGCTTCACAATGAGAAATAATGCAACATCTGTTTAGATGTCTATGGAAGTAGATAATAGAAAGAGAACATATTACAAGATCTATGTGAGGATTTGATATTGGAAAGTTAATTTTCACTGAGGATTTGAGATTAGATGTATTTGTCCAAATACAATTATGTACCAAATGACAAAGAGTAGAGCAAGTCATGGAAAAATCATGATATGTGAATGGCTGCTTTTCTTCCCTTGTGTCACAAGTCTTATTGATTAATGCCAGCATCACATCTCAGGTTTAGGTTTTTAACAATGTCACATAACACAAACCTGATGAGACACAGCCCAACAAAGTTAGACATGTTTAAAAAAACTTTTTTAGCCAAAAGACCAGAATTCTTCATCCTGTTCACACAAAAGATGAATCAACTGTTTAGGTTACTTCATGACCTCAGAACAAAGAGATCAAGCTTTCAATTGGTATTAAAATCATTGATTTAGACCAATCTCATAAGATAAAACCGCACCAGTTCAATAATAGAAATGGAAAAATACTTTTCATTCTTCCTGTGATGATGAAATCCAAAAGCCATGTGGTTGCTGTCTGTCACCGAACCAACTCAAAGCTGTCAGAGTAGCCATATGTAAGATGCGCGTATGTTAATTCTCTCAAAGTCACTTAACTTGATTTAAATCTCTGTAGTCCTGTTGTAAATCATAATCCCCCTCCTTCTGTCCTTCTGTCCTTCTTCAGGTGAAAACCCCGGCTCAACCTCAGCGACCTCTGACCTGTGCTTTCCCCCTGATCTGCCCCAGCGTTTCCCCTCGAGGAATGCAGCTCAGGAGCTCGGGACAGGCCCACAGCCTGTCGCCCTGCAGCCTCACCACTCCCCTGCTCTGGCAAACACACCGGCAAGGTAAGTGCTCAGAAGGGCAAGCTGTGTTCACATTGTCTAAAATATTTCACGGTGTCTGCGGGGTATTCAAAAGTTGATAAATCAATTAAGCAACGATTAAGGCCCTTAAAAAGTATTAAAAAGTCTCAAATGCCATCGAGGGATCACATTTTGTAGCTCGTTTTCTCTATATATTTGTATTTGTAGAGGTTGTATGCCAAAGCTTGTGTGAATTTAATAATTGCGTATGTGCGTAGTGGAATTCTGTTTAATTTATTTATGGAATCATGCTAGATCTGAAGTAATCTGAAAAGGACAACTGTTGACTGACTGACTGCTACTTGATAACTTTACGCCCGTGTGTTAAGCTACCTAGAAATGCCAGTGTTTGGAGTACAAGGAGTTTTGAACCATGGCTGAGGCACGTCTTTGGAAATATCCACGAGGCATAATGTTGTGTGTCGGACCAGAGATGCACTTTTTAAAAAACTATACTATAAAACATCATCGCGATGATGTCTCAAGACATATTTATTAATTATTTACTTATAGCGGACAGACTTTACACATTGTTTCACAATTCAGGACAAAATCAAAAGATCATTACCAGGGAAATAATGGATCGTATGTCAACAAAAGGAATAATAAAATACATCAATTCATCAGGTCAAGTTAAAACATGTGCCTGTGATTCAAATTTTCCAGTTGACTGCAAAGATAACATTTTATGTGTCTTTGGTTGTCAACAGGCCACAGGCCGCGCAGTGACTCTCTCCTTGAGAAGCTTCATGGAGGAGGCGGTGGAGCAGAGAGCCAGGGATCAGGAAGCTGCTGTAGCACCCCTCCAGGTAGCTCCTGTTACTCATCACAGCGCAGCAGCCCTGCACCACCCTCAACTACCAACCACCCTGACTCTCCTCTACGCCCCTCCATCACCCGTTCTCTCTCCTATCTCCTTCTGGAAGAGGAGGAGGAGGAGGAGGAGCCAGAAACCAACGTAGACACAGGAGTCCCCGTCTCACTGAAGTCTGACACGCCAGTCAAAATCATTGCTCGCTCTTCTTCCACGGACCTTTTGATGAATCTCCACTCTGAGAGACCTGCAGCTGTTGGGGCTTCAGCTGTTGAGGGTCTGGCCAAGGAGCTGATTGAATGTCTGCCACGGACACACATGCACCCTCAGGTCGCCTCCAGGACATGGGGCTCCGCTGGATGTGCAGATGCAGCCAGGAAGGGCTGTGGCAGCAGGACTGTGGCAGCAGGACAAAGTCCCTCCAAAGGGCCTTTTGTGGAGAACAGGACTACTGCTGAGCTGCTGTCGGCACGCACAAACAACGAGGAGCCAGTCGATGAGTTCTTCATCTAAATGCCTGCTAATACGTCACATGCTGGGGTAATAATAATATAACATATCACATGGAGGACTGCAACAGATGATAAACCTGTTAAAGTGGTTCTGAAGCTATGCAGGAGGACACAGCTGTGTAGTCTGGCTAAAGACAAGTCCTCTGGAGTACAGAAGAAACCAAAGTTCAGCTGCAGGTGACACTTTCCACTCAGAAATGACTTAAAATGGTTTGATTTGTCACATAAGTTTCTACAATATACAGTACAATTGTTTAAACAACAGAGCTGCCAAGAGAGCAGTGCAGGTAATAATATTCTTGAATGTTTCAATGACTTCTATATTTTGATCCAACTACTTATTTGTGCAGCTATTGTGCTAAAATGTAGCTCTGTGAAAAGCACAACATGAAGGAAAAGTACCACAGTCAGAGTTCAGATTAGGTTTCTGTCACATTACTAGGAGAGCTAATGTTTTACTGCTCGATGCCTTTGAAACAGATGATGATCTCAGCCTGAAGGATCTCTTTAATGTCGCTGAAATCTGATTTAGTGTGATTGCTCTCCACAGTGCAGCACTGTCAGTCTGTCACAGGCTTGGCATAGTGAAAGTATAGACTAGCAGCTTTTGATTAAATTTGTTTAAATGCACTTCAAATGATCTTTATTCGTGTGTTGAAATGTACTAGACCTCGGCCCAATTACTGTATTGAAGAGGACAACATTTATCCTCAGCTAGTTAACAGGATTTTCTAAATAACTACTTAAAGAGAACATTTAGACGTTTACAAAAAAACCTTGTAAAATATGTTTTTTTAATAATAATTTAACCATTAGTATGTAAGGTGTCTTAAACAGCCCAAACGTGTCCTGTGACCTAAGAAATGTTAATTACTGTAAGGCTATAAGCTGAGGGATCAGCAGACGGAAACATTTGAGTTCAAACCGTGTATTGAACTGGTTACAACAGATGGCAGTCAAACACACAACAGTTTTGCACAGTGCACATGATCATTGTTGTGATTATAGCTGTTTAGAGACCGGTCTGACAAAAGATGATTATTATTGTGAGGAGGGGACTGTTTCATGAAACATTTAATGAACTTGTACACAGATTACTTGACATCTTCTACATTTATAAAACTTTCAATCTTGGCCATGAACCTTCTGAATTTAACCCACTCACATATAAACCTGAATCTGGCATTCACTGGTGCATTATAGCCAAATCAAATGCATATGATTTAAGGTTATACAGCATGAGCTGCTCCCGTTGAGCTGTTCATTGGTCAACAGGATGCTGCAGGTGTGCAGGGCAGCTAGCCGTTGTTAATGTTTTTAAGGGTTTACTGTAAATGAGAGTAACTGGCAAAAAGACACGCATGCTCAGTCAGGAAGCATCAACTGTGAGTGTCCTTAGTGTGTAAAATGTTGACGGCTTAGTATTAAAAGATACATTAATAAACCATCTTTCTGTTGTGCTCAGATTATGAAGGCTTTGCTGTGTGTTCTGACATGTTTCCACATGATGACAAGTGTTATAATGCCAGTGTCAAAATGAATTATCTGTAGGATTAGTAAACTCTGCTGTGAGCTGAGTAATCAATGATCTGCATTAGTCTGACAGACGGCTGCTCTGCCTGCAGTCATGGAAAAATCCCATGCAAAGTGAATACTGTGATCGGATGAAAAGGTCAGAAGTGAATGATCGATGTCACCAATTTATAACTACAGTTTTGTCAAACTATTGTTGGCCTTCAGTCACAAACTAGATCGAATTTCGTGTTTTATTTGAATTTCAGTGATAAAGACTTAGGCAACAGAACCATAAACCTTAAGTAAGTAACTAGTCATTTCTACAATTTGTTACATAGTTAGTGATACTGCAGAAGAGATGACGCATACCTTTGGATTTCACTGTCAGTGTGCAAAAACAGAGGCTTTTAAAAGCATTGTTCCAACAAAGAAAGGAGCCTGGTCTGCTTAATTAGTGCCCAGTCCTTTCATTATAGTACCTCTATTAATGAGGCTATAATTGTACATCCTTGTACTACAGAAATATTCATTCCTCTGAAGTATACATACTACATATGCTTCAATATGTATAAACCAAGTGGGTTTGTTTTTGGCGTGAGTTTACTGAGCTATGCTCACATTGCAACATATAAACTCAATGTGCTTTAGGGTGTAAAAGCTATAGCACCTTTACAATGTAGTATGTACATCAACACATTACACATTATCTAAAGCGTACAGCGCCCTCTGCTGGTCAAAGAATGTTGTTGCTCAAACTTTTATGACTGACTGTTTTTATGACTTGTTATGACATACGATACTCAGACTTTTTTATGAATGTTTATCACATACTATACTATGACTTTGTCATACTTTACTATTTGTTTTTATGACATACTATACAATTACGTTTTTATGACTTTTTATGAAGAACTATACTATGATTCTTTGTGAGTGACATTTTATGACTGTATGACATACTGTACTATGAATTGTATTGACAAACTATACTATGACTTTTTTATGACTTTATTTGACATGCTACATTGACTTTTTTCAACTTGCTATACTATGACTTTTATGATTGTTTTCAACATGCTATCTTTTACTTTTTTATGACTTATTTCAAAATGCTATACTTTGACTTTTTTATTGCCTTTTCCGACATTTTATTCTGACTCTTTTTGACATGCTATATTATGACTTTTTTGTGACTTTTTTTGACAAACTATACTGTGACTTTTTTCCACATGCTATATACTATGACTTTTTCTGACTTTTTTCGACATGCTATACTATGACTTTTTAATACTTTTTTAGACATTGTATTCTGACTTTTTTTTGACATGCTATACTATGACTTTTTATTGACTTTTTTCGACAAACTATACTATGACTTTTTTGACAAACTATACTATGACTTTTTTGACAAACTATACTATGACTTTTTTTGACAAACTATACTATGACTTTTTTCGACATGCTATACTATGACTTTTTAAGACTTTTTTTCGACAAACTATATTCAACATGCTATACTATGACTTTTTTCGACATGCTATACTATGACTTTTTAAGACTTTTTTTCGACAAACTATATTCAACATGCTATACTATGACATTTTTCGATATGATATACTGACTTTTTCGACATGCTATACTTTGACAACATTTTGAAAACAGACATGGAGAATATGAGATGGATGATGGAGTCATATGACTATGACTTTTTTATAACTTTTTTTGACAAACTATTCTATTCATTTTTTACTTTTTTCAAAAAGATAACTTTATGCAAAGGTCCCTTTACGCCCGTGTGTTAAGCTACCTAGAAATTACTTTTTTCGACATGCTATACTATGACTTTTTAGACTTTTTTAGACATTTTATTCTGACTTTTTTTAGACAAACTATACTATGACTTTTTCGACATGCTATACTTTGACTTTTTAAGACTTTTTTTTGACATGCTATACTATGACTTTTTTATTACTTTTTTGACAAACTACACTATTACTTTTGTATTATGTTTTTCGACATGCTACACTATGACTTTTTATTGACTTTTTTCAATATGTTATACTGACTTTTTCGACATGCTGTACTATGACTTTTTAATACTTTTTTAGACATTTTATTCTGACTTTTTTCGACAAACTATACTATGACTTTTTCGACATACTATACTTCGACTTTTTAAGACTTTTTTTCGACATGCTATTCTATGAGTTTTTAAGACTTTTTTCGACATGTTACACTATGACTTTTTATTGACTTTTTTCGAGATGTTACACTATGACTTTTTAAGACTTTTTTCGACATGTTATACTATGACTTTTTATTGACTTTTTTCGAGATGTTACACTATGACTTTTTAAGACTTTTTTCGACATGTTATACTATGACTTTTTATTGACTTTTTTCGAGATGTTACACTATGACTTTTTAAGACTTTTTTTCGACAAACTATACAATGACTTTTTTGACATGCTATACTATGACTTTTTTCGACATGCTATACTTCGACTTTTTAAGACTTTTTTTCGACATGTATCCTATGACTTTTTAAGACTTTTTTCGACATTTTATTCTGACTTTTTTCGACAAACTATACTATGACTTTTTCAACATGCTATACTTTGACTTTTTAAGACATGTTATACTATGACTTTTTAAAGACTTTTTTTCGACAAACTATAATATGACTTTTTAAGACTTTTTTCGACAAACTATACTATGACTTTTTCGACATGCTATATACTATGACTTTTTAAGACTTTTTTCGACATTTTATTCTGACTTTTTTCGACATGTTATACTGACTTTTTCGACATGCTATACTATGACTTTTATGATTTTTTCGACATGCTATACTATGACTTTTATGATTTTTTCGACATGCTATACTATGACTTTTATGATTTTTTCGACATGCTATACTATGACTTTTATGATTTTTTCGACATGCTATACTGTGACTTTTATGATTTTTTCGACATGCTATACTGTGACTTTTTTAAGACTTTTTTCAACATGTTATATTATACTATGACGTTTTTATGGGTTTTTTCACGACGTAGTATATCATGACTTTTGTCTATACTGTGACTTTTCATGTCATGTGATACAGTGACTTTTTGTGACTTTTTCTTGACATACTTTATTGTGAATTTGAATCACTTACTAAATTATCACTTTTTTATGACATACTTTATCTATTTTTCTGACTTACTATACCATGTTTTTTATTACATACTATACTATAACTGTTTATGGCATACTATTCTATTACTTTTATGAATTTTTCTTGCATACTATACTGTGACGCTATTTAATATTTCTTTATACATATTACTTGTTACATTATATACAATACTTTCCCTTTGCAAATGTTCACGAAAAAAATATATTCTACACACTTGTTAGACTTTAAGAATACACATAATGTAGTATGTTGAGTCACACTGAAAGTTACAAGAAAACACAGTTAACCTTTTAATATTTAAATTGAACAGTTGGAAAGTTTTTACAAGACATGTAGCTGTATTACTATGCAGTTTATTGAAGTGATCAGATCAGAGGCTTCTACAGAAGTGTTTCATATACATTTTCCAGCCCATAGGCCTTTCTTTAGCTCCCAATACTGTCATTAAAAATGTATTAAGAAAACATCAGTCTTATCCTGCAAAATCACCTGCAATTTACCCACCCAAAGGTTATGAAACTGCTTTCTCAAGTCACTTTGAATTGATACTATACAAAGAAACAACACTGATTTCAAGCTGAGTAAAATACAACAGCAAATCTTGTTTTTTCCTTGAATGTCTTTGCATTTTTCCTATTTGGATAGCCAGGTATTAGACAGTAAAGGGGGAGAGAGAGGGGACGACATGCAGCAAAGGGCTGGGGGTCAAATTCAAACCTCGGGCCACAACGGTAAGGACTCAGCCTTTGTACATGGTGAGCACTGGTAGCTCACCAGGTACACCAGGCACTTAAATATCAAAGGTTTCTAATTGCCCACTCCTCCCATCTCCTTCTGGAATAGGAGGAGGAGGAGCCAGAAACCAACGTAGACACAGGAGTCCCCATCTCACTGAAGTCTGATACGGCAGTCAAAATCATTGCTTGCTCTACGGACGTTTTGATGAATCTCCACTCTGAGAGACCTGCAGCTGTTGAGGGTCTGGCCAAGGAGCTGATTGAATGTCTGCCACGGACACACATACACCCTCATGTGCAGATGCAGCCAGGAAGGGCTGTGGCAGCAGGACTGTGGCAGCAGGACAAAGTCCCTCCAAAGGGCCTTTTGTGGAGAACAGGACTACTGCTGAGCTGCTGTCGGCACGCACAAACAACGAGGAGCCAGTCGATGAGTTCTTCATCTAAATGCCTGCTAATATGTCACATGCTGGGGTAATAATAATATAACATATCACATGGAGGACTGCAACAGAGGTTGGACAAGATGATAAACCTGTTAAAGTGGTTCTGAAGCTATGCAGGAGGACACAGCTGTGTAGTCTGGCTAAAGACAAGTCCTCTGGAGTACAGAAGAAACCAAAGTTCAGCTGCAGGTGACACTTTCCACTCAGAAATGACTTAAAATGGTTTGATTTGTCACATAAGTGTCTACAATATACAGTACAATTGTTTAAACAGAGCTGCCAACAGAGCGGTACAAAGTGAGTAATATTTCAAACAGTGCAGGTAATAATATTCTTGAATGTTTAAATGACTTCTATATTTAGATCCAACTACTTATTTGTGCAGCTATTGTGCTAAAATATAGCTCTGTGAAAAGCACAACATGAAGAAAAAGTGTCGCTGTCAGAGTACTTAATGCCAGTTTAGGTTTCTGTCACATTACTCAACTATGCAAGCTAATGTTTTACTGCTTGATGCCTTTGAAACAGATGATCTCAGCGTGAAGGATCTCTTTAATGTCACTGAAATCTGATTTAGTCGGATTGCTGTAGAGAAAAAAAAAATGGTTTTAAAAGCATTGTTCAAACCAAAAAAACTGTTTGGTCTGCTTACTTAAGAGTGCCCAGTCCTTTCATTATCTTACCTGTATTAATGAGGCTAGAATTGTACATCCATGTACATTAATATTCATTGCTTCACAGAATAAATACTATTTGTGCTTTAAAATGTAAAAAAACAAGGGGGTCTATTTTAGTTGAATCCCTTCATGGAGTTTGCTGAGCTATGCTCACATTGCAACATATAAACTCAATGTGGGTTTAGGGTGAAAAAGCTACGGCACCTTTACATTATAGTATGTACGTCAACAAATTGCACATTATCTGAGGCTTACAGCGCCCTCTGCTGGTCAAAGAATATTGTTGCTCTGAGGAGAGTCTCTACAACCAGTCCAGCTCAGATCCTTGGCCCACTGGCCCTCTCTGGTGACTCGAACCTTGACCGGGTCAAATCTCCAGAATTGCTGCTCTCTGAACAGGTAGAGGCGTCCGTCGGGACGGGTCAGCGCCCCATTGGTCCCCTGTGGCACACCCGTCCAGTCTGTCAGCCTGCGAGGGTAGTAGGGCTCTTGGTGCAGGGTTTTGAGGTTCAGCACAGAGTAACGGGAGCCCTTGAAGAGGACCATGTGACCCAGAGGAGCGTAGTAGAAGACACAGTCAGGGTGTCGAGGCAGCCCCAACTCACTGCTCTTCCTGGGAAAGCCCTGGTCCAGCACACTGCCTGAGTAGCGCCACATTCGCTTCCCTGCACCATGAGACGAGGAGAAAAATGCAAAGTTACAAATTCTATGATTCAAAAATAATAAAAATGTGCTGTTAAAATCATCTGCAAAGTACCATCATATTATATTTGATAATAGTGGCTCCACAAATTCATCCAACATGTCACATTTCACACGACATCATACTGTGACACAGGTCAAACTGATTTGGCCACTTGCTCTCTAAAAGACAACAATTCTAAGATTTTTATTAAAATACAAAAATGGACAGAGAAAATTAAGGAGATAATAAGCATACTAACAACAATGTCCTAGCTTCTGTATTTTGCATAAAACTGTTTTGCATCCAGCAGATAGGTGAATCTAGATAACTGTCAGGTTTTTGGCTATTAGCAGGAAAGATACACTTCAAACAAGTTCTCACCTTTAACACAAAGGTGAATCTACTTTAAGATGACAGCTGTGGCTTCAGTGCGGTATACTCTTTAAATAGCACTTTCCTATTTAAAGGCCAAATAGCATCTATTTTGGGAGCTTTAACAGACTTGTGAAGTTAGGCAGTAGCTTAGGGAATGTCTTTAAAAGGAAGTGTGAGAATCCCATTAATGAGTTGAGTGAAGCAGTACCTTTAAAAAAATACCACTTGGAGTCCAGCGGGGAGAAGGCAGCAGCCTCGATGGCCGGAGGAAGGTCAGACCAGCGATGACGGAGAGGCAGCGGGCCGCTCACACCGCCTTCAGCCGACACTGTCCAGTACACACTGCCCCGAAACACCAGCACTGTCTCATTCTGGTCTGTACAATATATATGTACCACATTAAGTTCAATCTTGACCTTTTACTGACAAGCAATACTGTACATTTTTATGGCATATGATACTAGGGCTTTTTTATGACATTTCAATATTTTTTATTACATTCTAAACTATGGCTTTTTCTATGGCATTTTATGGCAAACGTATGACATTTGTATGATTTCTTTATGACACACTGTATTATTAATTCTTCATGTTGTACTATACAATGAATTCTAATGTCATAGTGTGTTATTCATTGTTTATGGCATACTATACTATGCCATTTTATGATATTTGAACAGCATTCTTCATAATAAACCTTGCCTTGGGTTAGTCACGCAATTCATTCCCTTGTGCTTTGACCATGTCTATGTGAATTATGTTGCATTGATACAGTGGTCCAAGGAGTTATCACAAACTATGAATGTTTAGTTGTGATATCTTACATTCAATGTATAGTATATACAATATAAACTGCATCGCTGATGTAAACGGTTAGAACTCAAAGTGGTGATGAGGTCTTACGATGTATTTTAAGGGTATTGCGTCATGTATCACAGCGTATAAAGACTCTGAGATGTGGTTGAAAGTTTCGGATAAAAATCTGGCAAGTGAACATTGATTTAAGACTTTTCTCAAAGAATAAACTGGTGCAGAAAACTTGTTTTAGAAAGATAAATATGATAACAGGAATCTCTTCTGTTTCTGCAAGAGTTTTCAGCTTTTTGAAGATCCACCAATAGCCACAGTCAGGAAGGATATGGCTGAATGTTACATTCAACTTCTATTTCTCTCTGACCTCACCCATGGTGATGGCATCAAAGACACCCTGGCAGTAGAGAGGCTGCCCTGTGGTCTTATGCCCGTTGTGAAGCTCTGTGAACTCCCACTCCTGCAGAGCGGCGTGCAAAACTTGGCCTTGCAGCCTCACCGGGCGATCACCTGACGGCTTACCTGAGGGCAAAAACAAAGCAACAACACTGTGAACCTAAAAGGCTTCAGACAAGGCCATGAAATGAGAATCCACATACTGGCATAATCACTTTGAGTAGGGTTGTTGTCCATCCACCTGTGCTTAAATTTCCCAGGCATAGTTTGTTATTTAAAACCTACAGTGACCAAAAAAAACTGTGAGGACAGACAGTCTAATTTCTCAAGCATGTCAACAGCAATTTAAGTATTTCCTAAATTGGACAGCATGGGAACAATTGGAAAGACAAACAGTGAAGACCTCCTAAAACAGGACTTGGATAATGTTAACATCTAAATTGTCCTTTACGGGATGTGGCTTAGTTGATGTACACTGATGGATGACATTGTACTGCACAGGAAATAAACAATGGACTGTAGATAGAGCGCACACTGGAACCTCAAAAGTACTGTGTTAGCACAAATAAAATCTTTTTTTTGCCTGTACAGCCTAATATTGCAGATTTCTGGCACATGAGATGAAAAGAATAAAGAAAGACTCAAACAGGACAAAAGGAAAAAGAACAACATACCAATGTATGTAAACGATGGTGCTTAGACATGATTACAGTCATTTTGTTTGCAAGGAGTTGAACAAACATTTGTGTAGGAGGTGGATAAAATCAGCACACCCAAGAACAGGAGGAAGACGGCAGGAAAATAGACATACACACACCAGAGTGGATAACACATGAATAGCTGTGTAGCAGTGTGTGTGTGTGTGTGTGTGTGTGTGTGTGTGTGTGTGTGTGTGTGTGTGTGTGTGTGTGTGTGTGGAGCAGTGTGTTGTAAGATAAAGGCTGGTTGTCTGACTTCACCTCCCTCCTTATGCTGTTTACATTCATCAGTGGTGGAAGAAGAATTCAGATATTTTGCTGAAGCAAAAGTATTACAACTTAAAAAAAAGTCTCTCTCTCTCTCTCTCTCTCTCTCTCTATCTCACACACACACACACACACACACACACACACACACACACACAACCAGATATACTCACATTGCCCACAGCTCATATCTTTAAGCAGATGTAGTGTTTTTCATGACGCCTACAGACCTGTCAGTTTTAGTTTCCTATGTATCTGGAGTTGCATGACTTTTATGTGGGAGCAGCTGCAGTCTGCAGAAATGACTGCCACAGGGTGGAAATCAGGATGATAAGCAAACATGTCTGAAGCATGTTTCATTTTGCTAAACTGAGCAGAAGGATCCTGGACAACTTCTTGTCAAGCATCTAAAAAAAGGTTATCAGAGTAAGCTGCCAATGATTCTTTCTTTAAAGACCGATAAGCAAACATTTACAGGTTTAGCCTTCAGTATAAAAGCAAAACACATAGAGCTCAAAGAGCACCTAAAAACTAATCATCTGTTCTAACTGCCATTCTAACTGCCATTCATTAATTCAATGGTAGTATATGGTCACATAGATAAATGGCATTAAGTGCAACAGTTATTGAGTGTAACTGAGCTGAAAATGGAAATGTGTGTCTGAGGCAGCAGAGTGGTGAGTTGCGGTTGTTTTAATCCAGAGTGAATGAGGGAGGCCCTGAGGAATAAAGGCTGGCAAATACCATTTTAGGAAGCTGAAGCCAGAATATCACCAGAGGCAAAGCAGATGGGAAATATCCTCAAATATTAAATACAGAAAGAGGAATCTGGACCCGGCCTGCCTGCAAGCTTCTGTTGATCTCAATCTCAAGTTCTGAGTTAAATTATCCAAATGATTGTGGGACTGTCCTGCAGAAATGCAAACATTCCTGCAGCATTCGGTGTGTTCACTGGCCCTTTGCAGCTGTTCTACACCTCATTTCAGAGTCAAAGCAGTGTAAGCACGTGATGCACTATTTGCATCTTGAACATTCAGCACACCATCACAGAGGAGGTCAAGTAGTGGCAGAAGATACTTTAAAGACAATGTTCTTGTGCAACTGCTGCGGGGAAATCAGCCCCTTTGCTGCAGAGAGGGCACAAGTAATAGAAGAGCTCTGCACATGTGGAAACCTGCCTCACACATGCCAGAAGGAACAACATGTTCAAAGTAAACAGAAACTATTACATTAGTCATGCACACAGATGTATGTAACACTCCACATTCTGCAGCTACCGCAGCAACCTATTACAACAGTGCCGACAAAGCTGTGTGTGTGTGTGTGTGTGTGTGTGTGTGTGTGTGTGTTTCAGGGCAGAGTGTTATTATGACGATCACACCACCTCTGCTACCCTCAGTCCAAACCTACTTTTCCAAGCGGCTGAGAGGCCACAGAGCTGCAACTGATAGAACAAACTCATCGTGCTGTTAGGGACAAGCTCAACTAAAAGCACATAGAGGGTGTTGTTTCAACTCCTTGTGTTTGCCAAGAACACAATACAAAAATAATAATCTGCTCTTTCTTTTTCCATTCTATAGAGAAACCTTTAAGTAATCTCACTTGTAATCACATTCATTGCTGGGAGCTTTGTTTCACGAGAAAGACAAACAGACAGAAAGACACTACTCGGAAACTACATGAAGATAGCTTTCTGGATCCAAAACTGTTAAGGTGATTTTTTTTGTCAAATCTAGGTTTTAATAAACTCAGTGAACTCTCAACAGCTCTACTGTTCTACTCATTCTCATTCTGTGTCTGCAGCTGGTGGCCTTCAGGCTGCCTCTTTGGCCTTTTCACAGATCAGTGCCACGACTCCCGCTTTAATGGGCAGCAGAGTAAAAATTACTCTACTCCTACGATTCCTCAAAGACAACTGGTTTCATAACAAGTCAGTAATTCATGTAAGTGGTTCTCTGTATTTCAATAATAGTCTATTCTAAACTGCAACCTCAATTCACCATCTTTAACCCAGCCGTCCTGAGGCCAGGCAGTGAAGCATTTGTCATCTGTCCACTAAAGCGTTTGCCCCCCCCCCCAACCCTTTGGAAAGGCGGTAAAATATCTCTCTGTCTGGTGAAGGTGCTACGTTTAACACTCCTCTCTCTATTCCACAAATAAATCATTTCCCTTGAGTTGAGCTGTTAAGCTTCTTTTGGCATCTTAGAAATGTTTGAATCTGGACAAGAATTTAAAGTTCAACATTATTGGACAATGCTTGTCCACACAGCATGAGTTTCTAACAATGAACCCACAAGTAGGATCTGCGCCATGAAGAGGTATCATCTCACCGTACAGCTGCTGCACTGCGATGATGTCGTCCCAGCTCAGCACCAGGCTGCGGCCGAGTTTCCTGTAGTACGGCGACATTAAGGCGTGACGGACGGGGGAGTGCTCCAGTCCCAGAGTGTGCCCGATCTCGTGGGCGGTCACCATGAACAGGTTGTGTCCCTTGTGTCCGTTTAGCGTCCACCTCTCAGCCATGTCAAAGTGGGCTTCCCCCCTGCGAGGCAGGAAGGCGTGAGCCAGAGTTCCTCCTGAAAGTCAAAAAGGAGAGGAACAGTGAGAGGCAGTGTGTTGTACAGTATCAGAGTACAGTGTTTGACCAAAATAAATACATTATCAACTGCTGAGTGGTGACTTGAGTAGGTCACTGCTCAGTTGTTGACTAGTTGGTTTATTTTCATTGTTTAGTATTATTTGACAGTGTACAATCAAATATCAGTGAAATTAGTTGATTATCTGGAACCACTATTAATAACACTCTAAATCAGTAGGACAACACAACAGGGTGCAAGATTATCAGTGTAGAAAATAAGAAAACTTCTGATTAATTGGAATTTTATCTTGTCTTTTTTTTCTAGTAAAATATTGTAGTTTTATGTCCAAGCTGCAATATTTTTTTCTGTTAAACTGTGGCCTCAATCAGAAGAAAGACACGTTTTTAAAAGGTTGAGAAATAAAATATACATACATGAATACATGTTTTCTATTTTATTCTTTTCCATATTTTATGGATCAGAAATCATTATATTCAAAGATAAACAAAAACATTCAGTCTTTGAATGTTTTTATGGATCAGAAATCATATTCAAACATAAACAAAAACTCTAGGCAAACATCAAAGCCACATAATCGTGATGTCACGTGACAGCACGATTATGTGGCTTTGATGTTTGCCTAGAGTCTAAATTAAAACCTATAGTAGATTAGTCCTCATAAGCATTTGAGAGTAGCAGAAGCGATGCAGAGTTCACTGAACAGAACCATGGAGCAGAACCAGAGTGAAATGCAAATTGATTCCAAGGAACCTGCAATGAATTTCTACCTGCGTTCACTAGAGGAGCAAGTGAGATGCCAACTATTGGACAGCAAGGCGACTTTCATTGAAACACAAACTAAGGACAGGGTCCTCCTGGATATCGATGAAGACTGTCTCCAGTATTTCCTCGATGCTCTCCAGGAATACAAAGAAGGAGATGAGCATAAGAGGATATGTGGCCTGAAAGCCCAGCTGCGTGAAGCTCAGGCAAAACAAGTCCAAACTCCATCCATGGACACTGAGCTTCTGAAATCCCAGCTGGAAAAGACCAGGACGAAGCTGCTAAACGCTCAGAGCGAGCTTAAGCAGCAGACATCCACTATCAAGGCCGCACTTTCTAAGGCTGAGGAGGAGCTGAGAAATGGAAAGATTCAATGGCAAGAGGAGAAGTCTTCCCTCACAGAGCAGATGGAAAAGAACAGAAGATGCCTGGAAGTTCTTCACACACATAGTAAGCCGGCTCAGCGGGCAATAGAGAGAGCCCGGGCGAGATTCGAGACCAACAGGATCAAAACCGCCCTGGAAAAGGCAGAACATCTGTTGAAAGCTGAGCGTCTCCGTTTTCAGAAACATTTATCTGTCACGGCACAGCTGCAAGAGCATGCCCAGGAGAAGCAGGCAGCTGCTCTTGAATCACTGGAGAAGGAAGCTCAAAAGATGTCCACCAGAAACCAGCGGTCCCAAGCCCAGCTGGTGGAGCAGATATCGACGACCGACTGGGTCAAAACAGCCCTCAAAAAGGCAGAAGATCTGCTCAATACTGAGCGTCTCCTTTGGAAGCAGGAGAGGTCTTCCCTCCTTCAGGTCAGTGGAGAAATCCAGCAGACTCTGCAGGAAAAGAAAGAGGAGCTGCAGATGACCGAGTCCTTGTTGAAGGCCCAGCTGAAAGATCTCGAGAGCCAGCTCACCTTAAAGCAGAAGAAGAAGAAGAAATGGTACAAAGTCTTCTGATGCCTGGCTCCCCATTTTAGTGTTCAAGACTTGTGAAGGGAGTTCACAAGAACCAACGCTTCTGCACTTGTGAAGGGAGTTCACAAGACTCAACGCTTCTGCACTTGTGAAGGGAGTTCACAAGACTCAACGCTTCTGCACTTGTGAAGGGAGTTCACAAGACTCAACGCTTCTGCACTTGTGAAGGGAGTTCACAAGACTCAACGCTTCTGCACTTGTGAAGGGAGTTCACAAGACTCAACGCTTCTGCACTTGTGAAGAGAGTTCACAAGACTCAACGCTTCTGCACTTGTGAAGGGAGTTCACAAGACTCAACGCTTCTGCACTTGTGAAGAGATTTCACAAGACTCAACGCACTTAGTGTGTTTTACACTTCTGTCCATCTAGGAATCCCTCCTCTCTCAGGTTTCTTCCTCTTTTCTCCTTGTTAAAGGAGTTTTTTGAGGGAGTTTTTCCTGTTTCAAAGTGAGGGTTACAATAAATTCCTAAAAGTTATGTCATGCTTGTAAGTCTGTTTGTTCTTTCTAATTCTATGTTATACTACTGTCATGTTTAAAAATAAATGTTGATGTATGAATTCAGGGACAATCCCTGCCTGAAAATATACGGTAAGTTGGCTCAACTGTTTTAACGTTAAACATGTTGGTCCAAATATAGTGTCTGTAGTCTGGAGTTACATGTTGGTCATCTAAAGACAACAATTCAATCACAAACACCTGAACATTTCTTTATGCAACATTTTGCTGGTTTAATACGAGTCTAAAGTGGCTTAAGAACTTAAGGCAAGAAGGTTCATTTAATGTCACAGCACTGCTTTGCAAACGCTTCATGATGAAGCGACTTCAACGTCATAAGGCTTTCCTTACTAAATTTGAGACTGATCTGGTCAACTGGCTAGGAGGAGTAAATAAAAGTATGAAATGTGACATTTCCTTTTGCCAGTAGGTGGCGCTATGAGTTATTGAACATTTTTGGCATTGATATATGCTCATTCTTGAATTAGCATCATGCATATGTAATTTTTTGCAGATTTAATAATGCACCTTGGAGTTATAACAACTTTATTGTTCATGCCGAATGAGGCAAAATGGCCGCCACGCCACGTCAAGGTTCTTCCATGAAAACTCATGAATTTGATCACAAAGGCCTGAAGAGCATCCTGACCAAATTTGAGGTTGATCCCAAAAAGTGCGAACTTTTGATGATGTAGATCCAATAATGATTCAGAGCAAATTTGGTATCAGTCGAAATCAGCGTGTAGGAGAAGTTAGCAAAAATGTGTTTTTCACAAAATTCAAAATGGCGGAAAATCTAAGTAGGCGGAGCTTAAAGCTCTGAGAGGCTTTTTTTAGATCTAGCTGAGGTGGACATGTGTGTCAACGTTGTCGCTTGCTCGGGCCCTAATTATAGAATATTTAGTGCTGGGCAATGATTCATTTTTTTTAATCTACATCAGGGGTCACTAATAGGCGGACCGCGGTCCGGATCCGGACCCAGACGCCGTTGCATCCGGACCCTGGACCTAAAACCGATAGATTATTGAGAATTATTACATTTTGACGGGGCGCCTATATTGAAATGATTGTTAGCTATGCACCATTTCCTCTAAAATCTAATCTGAAGTTAGACAAATTGTCTCATGAATGCGATTTGAAGTTAGCTCATGCATGTGATTTTGAAGGGCTTTAATTTTGAAATGCTACATCAGAATGTCCTGGTTCTCTCTGACTAACACCTTGAGATGGTCTGCTATTAACCTGAGGTGAAATGATTTTGTAACTATGCACCATTTCCTCTTAAGATGCACATTTTTTGAAAGTTTTCAGTTATGTTGTTATTATGTCTTTAATCCAGCCTTTATTTTACTTGAAATGAGAAAAACATTTATTTACGTATTTCTATGTATTATTTATAATCCATCCAGTTCAATTTGAAAACTGAGAATAATAATTGTTAAAATATAATTGATGTACACTTTCTTTATTTGATTTAACAGAGACGTTACTACTACTACTAGGCTTCTTGAATATATATATAAAAATATACATATATAAATATACATATATATATATATATATATATATATATAAATATACATATATATATATATATATATATATATATATATATACACACACATACATACATACCACACTAAATAGCGCAAGTTAGATATTATTGTAATGTTCCGGACCTTTGCACGAGGAGATTTTCTCAATCTGGACCTTTTGGAATTTTAATTGAATACCCCTGTTCTATTCTATTTTAAACCCTATTTATGTGTCTCTATATTTTGTTATCTTGTCTTATTGTCTTTTAATGTACATAAAGCACACAGGACTTGCCTTGTAGGGGCAAGGTGTGTTACTATTGTGTTATTCTGGTCAGTGCAGTGTGTCCCCAAACTATTATCTTAATCCGGTTTATTCACAGTAATCCGGTTATTGTGAAAACACAAACAGCAATACTTGTTCAGCTTAATGTAATCAGGAAGTTGGGATCAGGATCTCATTTACAAGAGAAGTCTAAAGGGCAAATTACATACACAAGATCATGCCACAAAACAATCATCACACACACATACACACACACACACACACACACACACTGATTTAAAGTATGGATCAGATAGTCAGATCCGTGATGACTTGACTCAGTGTGTGGTTGTCCCTGACCTGGTCCGTCGAAGGCATTGCTGGCCCCGTCGTTGTGGTCTCCCTTGTAAAATGCCAGTCGGATGTCTGCGGGGCCTTCGGCAGCCTCCTGGAACACCAGGCCCGACACGTTGCTCCACAGCTGGAAGGCAGCGCGCACCGCCAGTCGCATGGAGCCCAGAGACAGGTGGCGAGGCCAATTCACTATCTGGTAGGTCAGGTGACGTTTGTACCACTTCTCAGCTGGACAATACATAAACACAGAGAGAGAAAGAGGAACAGATGTATGAGACAGGCAGGCATGAAGCTCACAATCGTATTTATCACAGACTTACAGCCAGTGTAAGCTCAAATCACACATTAATAAAAAGTGTTTCTGTGAGCAAAAAAAACCCCTGTTTGTCAATAAAAAACTATTTATTGTAATAATCCAACACAAATGAGTTATGAGAGCTACGCATCTGAATGGCATGGGACAAATGTAACAACTTTAACCCTTTTCCACCGTAGCCATATTCTATTGGACTCATATAAAATATTAGTTTGTGTGACTGAATCTGGCTCATTGTTTTGTTGTTGAATGTGAAATCAGACACTACGTATGTTCACATTAGTGAACATACTTAGCTTTAAATTTGAGGGAATTGTTAGATTTTTCCTTCCGGTGCCACCACACCTTGTAGAGGGCTGAAAATGTTTGTTGGCACTCACAAAAGCAGAACTGTAGGCAGGAGTCCATGCAAGAAATGAGTTAACAGTTATGTCAATACAACACAGGCCAAACGCAAAGCCTGACAAGTTCAAACATAACTAATTCAAATTCATGAAAAGAAGAGGGAAATCAAGTGTAAAACCTGCAGCCTCAGCAAGCTGCCACCTCGCCCACTGGCCTTCCCAGTCTCATCTTACTTGAACCAACGGCTTTTCAAATTTCTGTTACTGAGATCGCATCTGACAAAGTCCTTCAAACAAATAAATACACACTGCAATTTGTTTTCATCCAACTAATTCGTCTGTTTCCTATCTGTTTGTTTGCAAGCTTGTTTGAATTCATACCTGGTGTTTCTACTGGTTTTGTTACTGACATTTAAGGTGGCTTTGAAAAAAGGTTTCACAAACAATTCATATTATTATTACCTACTGTAATAGCTATCTATGTATTTACATCTTGCATATCCGTATTATAAATTTGGATGCCAGACATCCCATGTTCAACTGTGAGGCTTTGAAGTAGAGTCTCTCTACATCCAAAATGATAGGATGTTAACCACATCAGCACACAGCTGGGTAAACTAACAAGCACTCTGAATACACTCTTGACTAAACAATTGACTTCAACACATGTCTGTGGTTTCTCAGCTTAGATATAATTACACGTGCCGCAAACTTCAGAATCTCACATTCGTTTAGGGAGAGATGGAAGTGTGGAGTTAAATTCAGCCGTTCTTTAATTTACAAAAACGCTAATCTCTTTGTATATGAATAGGATTACTGAATGTAGCAATCTGACGACAAAGCAAACATAACAGCAAACAATGCAACACAACAAACGAACAAAGAGGCACCTCACAGGAAACAATCATTAGATAATATGAACCTTCGAGGGAAGGCAGCTGGAGACGCTGGACTGTCCAAGTCCAAGAGTGGACTGTCCATGTCCAAGAGTGGACTGTGGTGATGAAAGAGTTGGTGAACACAAGAGGATAAGAGGCATTTTAAGAAGTACAGTTCGCTGTAATAATCATCTAAATCATCTCCAAAAATACCGAACCCATTTCATATTTTCTGATCTTCTGGTCCTCTAACTTTTTCTTATTGGCAAGAGATCAAAGCTCTGGAGATAATGAAAATATTTGGAATAGAGGATTTTAGCTCTTTTGTTACATTTTACCCAGGCAAAATCCCAAATAAACGTAAAATTCAGTCTGAATATCTCTTTAAAATAATTATATTTTAAATCATATATATATATATATTAATTCCGTTGAAATGGCCTTATGCAAAGTGAACAAACAACACATACAATTGCTCCAACAAGGACAACAACATATATATATATATATATATATATATATATATATATATATATATATATATATATATATATAGTTGATGTTTTTCAGTATTTTATATATATTGTTCTTATCAAAGTCTCAAGGTTTCGAGTCAAAAAAAGGAGATCTCTACAAAAGGTGAAGTGGCAATAACTCTTACAAAACCAGGGTACTGCCCTTTAAAAGTATTTGTACTTGTATTTGTAAGAGGGTTCAAGAGAGGGTGAGACACAGAGTGCTAGAATCAAACGCAATAGAAGTACCCTGTGTGCTAGGGCTTTACAAAGTTACACATACTTTCACATTTGGGGTTTAACTAGAGAGTGGCAAGACAAATCAAGCACACTTACAGTTGTCAAAATATTTAAAGATGCGGTCGGTGTATGTTTTCCCCGATGTGGAGGCCAACTGCAAGTGGGAGGTCTGCAAATACTTCTGCTCACTAATACACGGAGGCAGTCAGGTTTGAGAATGTGGACCCTTGAGTTATTTAGATGCCGTTTGTGCTGAGTTGAATTATACACAGCAGAAAGTCATGTGAAAGATGAGAGCGATATACAAAAGGTATGCACTGCATACTGTGAACCTCAACAGCTCCCTGGAGGAAGGAAAATATTTGGATATCTGGAGCCATTAAGACATGGCGATGACATCAATGTGTGTTTCTGTTTGTGTAAACACACAAACAGAAGTTGTGCTTCAGCAGTAAACTCAACACAAGTCTTGGTGTAAACTTGATCCTTGGTATTTTTGTTGCAACGCTTCACAGAAATGTTAGATAATAAAAGTGAAAGCAGCAGAACACTACAACTGTATGGGAGTGAATAACAATCATTCCATTGATTTGCATTCATTCAAGGAAAAATACTTTGCCTACGCCAACCAGTCAAATTGCAATTTACATCCATATCTGTCCAAAATGTCATGAGATCATCACTTTATCCCATTACACATTTATGCAAAATTGTCATAATTAGCCTATCACAGTGACCCTGACCTTTGACCAAGAAATTCCCTCAAGCAGTCCTGAGATATCGCTTTCACAAAAATGGGACGCATGTTGTCTATAGACAGACAGATGGGTGGACATTCCAAAAACATAACGCCTTTGGCCACAGCTACTAAAAAAAAGGGTGCAAGAAGGTAAGAATTGAACCTCAGAAGTAATTTCCCTGCCGTGACAACATGCATTCTCCTTTTAAAGTCAGATCTTTATACATAAGTGCATATCTGGGACACTGGATGAACTATATGCATTTGGCTTGCTCCCACATGATGTGTGTAAATCTGTATTCTCAGCAGAGCTCAGGCGCCTTCTCTCCATCCCAGACTGCCGCAGAGTAAGAGGTCCCCGAGGACTGCAGGGAAGCCAGGAAGTCAGATACACAGGACATTCCCCGACTTCCCTTATGGAAGCAATTATCATGATACACTCTATAGCAGCGGTGTGGGGAGGGAGGGTTATCACAGACATTAGGAAGTGACTGAGATCATCTGATAGCCAGAGTTATTGTTTGTAGAGGTGCAGAAAGATTTTGTTTGGTACTGGTGTACGCTTGGAGGTTGTTTAACGCAGCTAAATGCTAAAGTCAGCACACTAACATGCCCACCATGAGAATGAAAACCAGTTTGGGTCAAACAGGTTCACCATCTTAGCGTTTCAGCAATTACTAATCAAGCAATCGTGAGCAAAACCCTGAGCTCCAATCTGTGCATTCTGCTGAAATAGTGTAAAATTACAGTAATTGACGTTGTTGTGAAATGGCTAACAGTTGGTTAACAGTTTCCAGGCCAGGGCACAGAATCCAAAAGTGCACATGTAAAACAAACACACACACACCTATCACACTTCTAGCGCTTATCTTGGACATGGGTGGTGGAATGTCAGCTCTGTAAATATCAGTGGGAACGACCATCAGATACCAACACAAGTCAAGGTTTGTTTTACGGTTCCAGCAAGCTCAGAGGCGATCATGTTCACACAAAACAAAATCAAATCACACCACAGCTGAGAGTGAATAAACAAAGCAGCCCATCAGACTCATCTCTGCAGGCTGGGTTTAGCAGCAGGTGTCAGCTATCAATGTCAAACAGCGCCAAGAGTTAGCATTAGGTTTTTGTCAAAGTGATCACAATTCATTCAGAGAATGTCTGTACCAAATGTCATTGAATCCATCCAATTACTGTCAAAACATTTCACACACAACAACAAATGGCGCTAGAGGAAAAGTCCGGGATCGCTCAAGTCAGAAAGATTCATTCCAACAAGGGCTGCACACAAGTAATTAAAAGTGGGTTCACTGGCATGTGTCTGAATCCGTTTGACCAAATGCTCTATCCAAACATTAAACTCTTCGGTAAGATTTCTTCAAACCACGTGCAGAAACATATCTGCTGCAACTGTAGCACAACGCAAACTATTGTTTGAGTACATGGCGGTGGTTACACAGCCTTACTGTAGTCACAATGAAGTCATTACATTGCTAAACTAGATCAGTGGACATATGAAACCAGAACTGAAAGAGATTTTACCTGAGAGTGTAAAATGATCTTCCACCTAACTCTTTGGGTAATAACAATACTGCCACATGTCATATGAGTCATGTCTGGGTCTAAAATAATGGCAGAGAGTTGTTTTCTTAATCAAGAACAGGCTGTAATCCATCCAAGACAGTCAGTCAGCAAGATATTTACTCATTCATCCAGGAAGATTTCTGGCCATTTAAATAGTCAGCCAGCCGGGCAAACAACACAATTCCACCCAGTCAGTTGTGGATGTGTTTACCAGAAGGAACGTTTCAGGTACCGACATGAAGAGGCAGCAGCAAACATCAGCCACCGCTGCATTCCCCGAACATTAGCCAACCTCGTCAGTGACAGAAAGGAATGCAGAGGCTTCACACATCATGAGGCCGGAGGCAAAAGTAGAGGCAGAGGGAGAAGAAAACCTCCTACTCCTGGGGTTGTCACCAAGGACTACTGCTGCTGCTGCTGCTGCGCATTCACAAATGACTGTGAGGAATGACATAAGTCATTAAAGACACAAATGTATAGTGTTAAAATGGAGCCTTTAAGTTTATAAAAGGACAAAAATGCAGTGTATACCAAATAATAATTATTTTCTTTTGAGACATCCAGCTAACGTCCCCAAATTCACAAATACCCTGAGCCATATGGCTTCAACAACCCCAACTGATCCCCATGCATGTGAAGGCAAAATAAATGCAACATCTATAGGGTAAAAAAAAATCCATTTTAGTTTAAAGACTTTGCCTCAGCTCCACTCAAAGTCTCCCACACGTTTATAAAACAGGGGAGAAACTATACCTGTTAGTAATTGTCAAATATTTCTGTAAGATAGGAGGGGACCTCAATTACCCCATGGAGTCTGCAAGAAATCTGGCAGTGCCCAGCTGCACTCTTAACTACTTAAAGCCAGTTTAAATTGCACACCAATGAATGCTTTTATTGCTGAGTTTAGAAGAACATTTGTAGAATCTCTAATAAGAGCCTCACTAATTCTTGAAAGGAATTTAGAGGAACTATCAAACTACACAGACACGAAACTGGTCAAAACTGTAGTATTTCTAGTGCACAGCTTGGAAATATTGAGGATTGTTCTTAAACAAACTTGAGTGGTCTTTTGGACTCAAGGGATTCTCATACTTTCTCAAAACCACGGTGGAGCACGCAACTTGTAAAATAAAGATTTTCAACCAGCAAAGATGATGTAAGAGATACTTTGACTTGCGTAATTGCAGGTATAAGCAGGAAACATCCAGGCTGACGCGTGCAACATCAGACATTCCGCCAGCTTTAATTATACCCTCAGCTCTATTTAGTGCTTTCGTTTATTGGGTCAGACCCTCCCAGTTAACTGTCTTCAAGACCACTCCTCAACAGGACACACAAACCTACACATACAGGACAACAGGGATGCAAAAAGCCAAACATTTTCCGTGGGAAATTAAACTTGGGATTTTTGGAAATTGTGCACGATTTTAATATAAAATGTTATGCTTTAACTGTGAAAATACACATACCAGGTCCAACGGCATGTTTTGATTTAAAGATGCCCTTTTAATTGAATTGTAACCATGCACTGCATTCGACTATCCTCCAGATCCCACCAACGTCAGCTTCCTCCGAATGTCAGTGGTCTTTGTTTGGGAATACTAAAACCAAATCACAAGTGGTGGCCATTAGGGCAAACTCGAGCCATCGACACAGAGCCATCCTTAACTAGCTTGAATAGTGAAGATGAGTGTGACATTGAGGAAAAAATGTTTTGGAGATGGGGGACTTGGGAATGTTTTGTTGTTGCTGTTCAGTGACAGCTAAATCACAATGTTGAATTGTTGCCATTTTAATCACGTTAGTTCCCATGAATTCCTGTTAATTCCGATGGAAAGATTCCACCTTGAAATTTCTCAGCGTTTTGCCCTGCAGGACAATGAATGATGTCACAGTTTCCAATGTTCAGTTTGGTCTTCCATGCACATAAAACATACATGCTGCTATGCTCTCTCACGATACTCAAAAACAAACATGGTGTCTCACACGTGTACATGTTTCACACAATACCTTGCGTAGCAGAGCGCTTCCTGCGGTGCCGTGGTCGCCTGAGAGCGCCGCCCTTTCCGGTGAAGATGGCATTTACTCTCTGAATCCAGATCTGCTGGCTGCCCTCATCCGACACCCCACATCGGGGCTCCGCCATCTGCCTCAGGGTGACGCTGTCAAGCTCGCCTGTGACAGGAAGCCGGGAAAGCCACTGGAACTCACTGCAGAGAGAGGAAATGTTTGCATGATTCTCTTCAGGCAAGTTTAGAAAAGTTTAACACATTGTTCATAATGCTTCTGTCATGTGATTGCCTAGGGTCATGAAGTCATGGTCAGTTTTTTAAAATACAGGAACAATGGTTCAAGAATTTCATAAACTATTTAGAACCATTTATCATTTCAGTGTCTCAATCACACATGACACTTTACATGTTTGTCAATCACACACAGTTTACTACCCAACACTCAGCACAAGCAAAGCTTTTCAATCAGTTTTCATCATTGTACAGTCAGTATTTTGGCCAGAGGGCGAGGTTCTTGGCATTCCTGGGTGGTTCAGAGAGGGTTCAGGAGAGGTCTCTTCCCGTGCAGAAGTGAGGGTGTGTTTTACTGCACTGCACTGGCGTTCAGCTCCGGGGCTCTTCCCACACCGAGCTCACCCTTCCCCCTGATGAACGCACTGAGCAGCAGCTAGCTGTGGTTCGCAAAATGTTGAGGAAAAATATGCATCACTTTGTTCTGAAATCCAATCACATACATTTGACCACCTACCAGATAGCTGACTGCATCTCTACTGCATTGTGGATGTGGTTGTCCTGATGGAGGTAGCCGTACTTTTCCAGAAAAACCTGCAACAGTCGATGTAAAACTTGTTAACACTACTTCAGAAATGCTACAACTAAACACAAAAAAAAAACTTTCTGATTATTATTTTGCACCCAAGATCCCCTCTGTATAAAAAAAACGTGATTATTTCACAGTAACACTTTGCCTCTCATAAGTACCCACGCTGGTAAATCCCCAGAGAGGCAAACCTCCTCAGGAGGGAAAGGAACAAATCATATATAGTGTTAAGATAATTTTCCATTCATACTGTAACTGCTGTAGGTTGTCAAGGCGGATGTATAGATCTGGACCACCCATAAGAGAGAAACCCCTGAGGTGTCCCAGAAAATTCATAGTTATTATTTCTCAAGCATCTCATGCAAACATGCAAGCCGAGAATACTTCAGCGCCTATAAAATAGTGTGAAAAATGAACCAACTGGGTGCATGACAAAAGATGTTGCTGCGTTGCGGTTGAGAGTAGCCTTGTTGATTTAATATTACGATCTCTCATATGGATGTAGCCGGTTTCGTGTTCAGACAACAGCAGGCACAGCTATGATTACAGATGTGGTGAAGGTGGGATAGAAATTAAAATTGAGAAGACAGATGTACTCCAGTAAACAGGAAAGTGCAAAAATGTCCCTTTGTCCCATTAGAGATACTGAAACATGCCAGAAGGCTTTTTATGTTGGAGCAAGAGAAAAGTCTGGGAAACACATGTAACAGCCTAACATTATATGCTCTGTAAGGATGGCCAACGAAGACAGCTGGCAAATTAAACTAGTGCAGTTTAAACCACACTATGGCAATTAAATGGTAAAACCCCAAAGCACCCTCAGACACAAACTGTTGTACTGGGCTTGGTCTTTTTCTGTCACCATATGCAGCACATTAACTTTTAATGTAGACAATAAAGTAAACATGTAGCAGTTGTCAGTATATTTAACTCAAGTAGATTCACAATAGAAAAGTAAAATTAATCCAATGTAGTGTAATACTAAAAGGCCTTGGTCTAATTTTTAATAGACATATCCCAGAGTTCAACCCTTTAAACAAAAAAGATTATATATATATATATATATATATATATATATATATATATATATATATATATAGCTTCATTTTCATCTAGGGTCTGACCAACCACTGCTGTCTGAAATATCTAGAGAAGGATTAAAAGGTTCCCTTTGCCACAAACTGAGCTTGCACAATTGATGGATACAATGAGCATAATGCATTAGTTAGCATCACGTTTTACACATGGGCTATGCATATAAACAATATTCGTTCCCTTTGTCAGAAGTAATTTTACAGTCAAAGACATGTACAGTTTATGTTAGACCTGGCTTATGTTTGAGGTTAATCAGACCGCACAGGGATTTAAAACTTTCATAACGTAAGTCTAAATAGGCTTATTGAGGACTTAGGTCAACAGTCATCTCCAACTATAGACTAAGCACATGAAAATAAATTATTTTGTCTCAACCCCAAACAGTTCAAAATCATGTTTATAGGCAATTTTCATAAAATTAGTACAAATCATTAAGTAGAAAGGCGATAAAACTGTATTCGAGCTGTTTAAGAGGGACAATAACGCAAACATTAGGATGAATTCCAGCATGACACATTTCCCTATAAGCTTTGTTTTTATACACGGATCGCAAAAAAGTAAAGAAAACTCTTTATTCAGCGATAAATATCTTACTACCAAACACCATTAGATCTAAAGACAGGAGTACCCCAGGGTCCGAGACCAGCGGTGCTCCTCCGGCAGTCTGAGCGGTGATGAGGGAGGTCACAGTCAGGATCCAGGCTGCCCTCATGTCCCGTCCAGCTCCACTCCGATCCGGAGGTCGGCGGCTCATTGCGGGACAACCACACTAATCAATACACCGCTACACGCATTTCTGTGGAGTCGCAAATACTTTCTTTCCCCATTGTTGGACGTCCTCACTGTCTACCTAAGAGCATGCTGCTGCTCGCCTGACATCTCCATCACCGCGAGGAGTGACGGAGCCTATTCGTGCCCCGTAGTGTTACAGGAGGAGGGCCAGCACCGCCCCTCTCTGCCCGCCTGCAGAAACACCAGCTTCTCTTCATGTATATAATAGTGCACTTTATAGATTGCTTTTTTTAATGTCTGACTGGATAAAATAATTAATATTGCAAATTATGGGAATAAACTCACAAAGCACAGAGAAAAGATCAGTCTTTTAATATCATTATGGGGAAAAAAAAAAAAAAAAAAAAAAAAAAGAACCCAAGTAAAACATGTAATCCGTTCATACAAAAACAAAAAGATATGAAGTCTACCTCACAATAACATCTGCAACTAGAATCTGAGAGGAAATTAAAAAGATGTACAAAGAAATAAAACAAAAAGCAGAGGGAAAAAAAACAAACCCAAAAAAACAAAACAAAAAACTTTTTTGACCACATGCCAATCAGCCTCAAAGTCCCTATACAGTAGCCCAACACATCCACTCCTCTTCGCTCACATGAGCCGTAATAGTTGGGATGCACTGGCTACAGAAAGCACAAATCAGACTGTCTGATTGCCGGTCCTCCCCCCCCCCCCAATTTCCCCCAAACTAAACCCTCCCTCCATGGTGAACTCGGGGGCTGGGATGGTTTCCATCTGCTCAACACCTAGTATGGCCGTTCTCTTCTGTCGTCTCTACGGTCACCTCTGTAGGGGAAAGACAAATATGTCAGTTACTAGCTGAATGTTTTAGAAAAGACCACCATCCTCTTTGTCATTGAATTAACAGTCCCCATCTAAACAAAGATGAAGGTGAGCCTTTGCCCTTTAAATCTGTAATGGAGAACATCATTTGCAGTCAAACAGCAAACTGTCCTTCCTCTCACAACCCTCGATTAACGCAGCACTTCACCTTCAGTGGGCAGCAATATATCAATTTGAAATACCCAAGACCCTCAAAGGACACAAACACAGGAAGTGAAGGGTGTAGCATGAATATTTAGATACTAGACACGTTTACAACTTGGCTTCTTATTAAGCAAGGAGTTAGAATGGCTTTGATTTAACAGCCTTGGTGCCAAGATGAAGCTACCAAATTTGGTAAAAGAAAAAAAATAAGGTATAGTCTATTTGGTCAGGATGAACAATAAAAGTAATCAGATTTTAGTGTGTTGTTGATTGACACCATTCCTCTAAAAGAACAAAATTGAAACCGTTACATTTCAAGGAAAAGATTCCTGCGAGTATAGTATACAGTTTACTATGAATGTATAGTACATACAGTATGTAGTGTGAAACTGAGACAAAGCACATCTGTAACCAAACTACAGATTCAGTATTTGTCCATTAATCTCAGGCAGAATGCGCCCTCTTGTGGTCGTATAATTAAACTACATTAATAAAGACCCACAGATCATTCAGGGATCCTCTTGCAGAAGGACAACTTGCATATAAAATGTAGAAAATACAAAAAAAAATATAAAACAAAAAGGATTTCACGAACCTTCCTCCCATTTTATATCCTCCTCCGAATCCACCGCCGCCGCCTCCTCCGTAGCCTCCACGGTCTCCCCCACGGAATCCTCCACGACCTCTGAAGCCTCCACCTCTGTCACTGCCATAACCACCTCTTCCTCCACGATCTGCAAACAATCACAACCATCATGTCAATAAAACATGGGGAAGATATTGGCGGGTAAAACAAAGCACTGGACAGACATGCTGGTGATATGTTGTACATGCAAATAGGCAAAGCAGCTTTTCTGGTGTAAAACTTTGAATTTACAAGTAATTTAGTTTTATTTTCAATGATGAGCAGATAGAAGGGAAGCTCTGGGACAATTTTTTGTCATTAGTTCTCACCTCCACCACCATCTCCTGGTTTTGGGGTGCCACACTTGTTACACTCTTGCCGCCGTGCAAAATTCATGTTGCCACAAGAGCTGAGGACAGAAATCAGACAGACATAATATAAATAGAAATTCTACTTCACAATGGGGCCAAATGAGCTCTTCTGATGTATACGAATATCTCTAAAACTTGCATAAAAAGCCTACAAACCTGTTGGGACAGGGCCAGTCACCTCCCTTGATGTCAAAGCTTGGTCCTCCTCCACCGCCGCGACCTCTGAAACCTGAAACCGACAAACAATTGGTCAAAATCTAAACACAAGCACTTCCATTTTGAAAGTAGATATTTGACAATTTGAGCCCTGGATCAGCTCGATCAATGCCCACCTCCTCCTCCGCCTCGTCCTCCTCCTCCCCTGCCTCCTCCACTTCCACCTCCTCTCTGTGTAAACTCAGCTCTGCGGGTGGCAAATGATACTTTGATGGGTTTGCCATTGAACTCCTTGCCTAATATGAGAAGACAGCATAGCACCAGTTAGAGCGACACCGACTGGTACGAGTACACGATAAGAGACATTTCAAAAAAGGTACGACTGTTGTCTTACCGTCAAACCAGTCAATAGCAGCTTTGGCAGAGGGCGGGTCATCAAATGACACTGTACATTCTCCCTTTGGACGACCGGTGCCCTTGTCAGTGTAGATGTTGATCATCAGCAGGCCAGTTTTCTTGTTCACCTAAAACCACAAAATGAACACAGGATTCTGTGACACCCGCTTAGACTCGATGCCACGTATTCAGGCAGGAACACTCAACTGAATCTTAATGCGACTGATTAAGAGTCACAACAATCCAAAAGGAACAACCATCAGTTACCGAATTGTCATTTAGACGTGACAACTTGTGTCGATTTGCGTAAAAAAACAACAACAAATGTCACATTTAAGCAACCGACTAGAGAAATAAGAAAAAGTAGTAGAACAGACATTAGCTGTCTAATGAAGCCTCCAGTCATTCATATGCATGTTTCTGTGTAATTAATTGACAACATGCACTCAGGGACTGATTCAATACCTTGATGATACCAATTTGCTTAAAGTAGTCGCCGATTTCCTGAACGGTGGCCTCTTCTGCCAGTCCCTGAACAAAAATGGTGTTGTTGTCAGAGTTGTCCTGCTCACCAGCTGTGGAAGAGATCAATGGAGAGAAGACGGCAGCCATTATTATAGTGGAGTAATTATATTTGGACATCTACACTGTCCATCACACAATCACATCTAACACTGTTAAGGGGGAGACATATTGCTCTAAGAGTCTCACCTGGTTCATCCCTTGAGTCGAAGTCTCGAGAGCCTGTAAAACAGAGGAGAGTGTGGAAGAGAACACTTGAGTACGGAATTTAAACCAGTTGCTCTGTTTCACACAAATCACTATTAACTTTATCCCTACCAATGCATAATGATAAAGAAAATTTAACAATGTCCATGTTTACAGCTCTCTGATGGGTGTTTTCATACCGTTGCATCACATACCAACACCGTGCAACAAGAACAGAATTGTTCTGAATTTCTTTTGGGGGGAGGGGGGGGCTTACACCAGAAATGAAAACAACCAAAAAGTCTCCAGTATTAGACTGTTTTCCTTCTTCGTCCTGGGAACACCTCTGTCATTTACTATCAGCCCTCGTCTTCATGCAACAATACCATTATTTTACAACTCAGGCTCCATGTTGTTTACCATATCTGAAGTCTTTAAGAGAAACCCTGCTAGGAAGAGGTGGACTCCCTTTGGGATCTGGACATGAAAATGGTGGCATTCACCGAGTTTTTTTTTTTAATCCCCCCTTTTCCTTTCGCTAACTCAACTTCTTTCCTCCCCCACCGACACAGTTCTGATGCTCGTCACTTACCACCGTAATTTTTGTAGCCACCACGGTCACCACCTCTGCAGAGGAAAAATTGGAGATATGATGGATTTTTCCTTTGTCCCAACTGAGAGCTCAAAGCTCCCCTACATCCCCATCAGTATGCACTCCTGCCAGGGTGTGCGACTATGGTGGAAATGTCTCAAACGAGGAATGCGTTAGTCTTAGACAATTGGAGATCAATTAACAGACGACTAGGCAGCTCTGATTGAACAATCAGGTAGATGAGTGAAGACAATCACCACATCTGGATCACCATTTACAATAAATTTGGAACTTTTTACATGACCGGATTGGATGATAAGAGCCAGAAAAACAGCCAGTTGTATTTATTTTTTTTACATGAGAAGCCAAATTCGTGTGAAGAGCAACTGATAAGCAATCTTCCACTGAGTGCGTTTATGAGATCCTTTAACTGAGGTCCAAGTTTTAGTTCAATCACTCTGAACACCTGTAGTATAAAATGTAGATCCATGTTAACACAACACACATGTTCTCCATTGTCATATATACAACACTTGAATGAAACCTGTTGAATGTGAAGCAGCTGAAGCTGTGGCTCTAGGTCTACGGGCATGTTTCAGTCGGGTTGCCGTTCAAAAACTATCAAGCGCTCCTCAGAGCACACGAAACACCAAAATTAAGTTTCTGGCAATTGAAAAAGTATGTGTTAAAATAATAATAATAATAAAAAAAAGTCCTTATATATACACACACACACACACACACACACAAATATGTAGAACAAATACCAAAGTCGGTCTAAAAAAACCAAATGTATAAAACGTATATATTTCTTCCCTCCTCAGACACATGAGCAGATGGGCACCTTGGCTAGAATCCCTTCTAAACTGAGACGCGCCACTTTTGCAGGTCCTAAAAATGGGGAAAGCCAAAGTATCATCGTATGCATCCAAGTGTGGAGAACAAGTTTTTCCATATACAGGAGAGTTCTTATTTTCACATCTTAATGGACGATGTGCTGCAGCATTGTTCTGTTCAGGTTAGAGCTTTTAAGTTCTTTCAATAAGCAAATATTTTGCTTGATATCATACAGCCTCTAAAAATGACACATGGTGTCTCTTTCTGGTTGATGTAAAATCACGGACAAAACCTGTCCCAATGTCTGGTATATGATGTGGTTGTATATCCGGGTCTGTGGTGCCTAGGGTCGCAAAATTCTGGGGAACATTTAAGGTGGAAACTTTCCATGGGAATTAACAGTTTAGGCTGAATTTACCATATCATAAGTACACATAATTAGTTTGTCAAATAAGACTAGCAATGTGTCAAAAACATACAATGTGAAAGCCAACAGATGGTCTGTGTGATAAGTGAACAACTAATTCATAAAAGAAATGTTTCACAATAAAGAATGAATAGAATTAAAGTAATTCAAACTCCTCAATTAGCATGCTTAATCAAGCTACACCCCACACGGTAACCGCTAGCTAGCAAAAACTAGCAGCAGGTTTCATGAGGCTACCATTGGCTGGTTAATTGAAACATGAAAAATATATATTCACCCCAGTAATATAATAAAACTTGCATAAAAGCATGTGGTCCTTTGGATCAGACAGTGTAGTACTGTGGCCTTCACATGTGATAGGCGCACGTTTAATCCCCATTTAATGGAATGCTGGCCAATTATCTGTACATGAGGTGAAGACTGTGCTGCTGAATTGCTGCCCAAAGTGCCAATCTTAATTTTCCTTGAAAATTGACCGTTACAAATCTATTTGGGCAGACATGTTCAGTTTCCATTCATTTACTTAAACCCCAAAGAGAACGAGTAGATTCTCAGTGGGAACAACTCATCCCTAAATAACCTCTTGTGTGATTAGGTATCATAACACCAGCACATCTCTTGTGTAAAACCTTCAGGTGAATCCGGTTTTGAAAAAATAAATCTATAGATTCAAGCTCTTAAAGCCCAATGCAGAGGGGTGGTAAATATTATAGTAATGTTAACTGACAACTTGGATGAATCAGGTTTTAAAAAAATATATATATATATAATTTGCTATAGTTTGGGGATCTGAACCACAATGAGTGATGAAAATCATCTATTGGGATGGTTTGTAGTTGATGAGTGACGATGTGTTGAGTGACAAAAAGTCATGTCTCATATTTCACAGTGTATAGCGGTACCTTGGGGGCAGTGGCACTATGCAACTTACCCCATACCAGGAGGTCCTCCGCCACGGTCGTAGCCACCACTGCGGTCGTATCCTCCACTGCGGTCGTAGCTACCACGGTCGTAGCCGCCACGGCCTCGGCCTCTGAAGCCCCCGCCTCCTTCGGAACGATCTCCTTGGTCACGTCCAAACCTCCCACCCTGACCACCTTCCTCACCTGGTGTATAGAGAGATTCATTGAGTGATTAGCCAACCAGACAGAGTGTGGGCTACAAGTATTCAAATGCCAGTTATCTTCACCTTCACTCCATCTACCATAGCTGGCACCGCTACTGGCACCGCTACCGCCGCCGCTACCACCTCGTGGCCCCTGGCCACCATAGGAGCTCTGCTGTCCATAGCTGTCTCCTCCTTGACCCTGGCTAGCATAGGAACCTTGCTGCCCCTGAGAAGAAGACGACGACTTGTCGCCATACCTTGAAAGGGTTTTTAGCAAAAACCATTACAGTTAGCACCACAGAGATGCCAAATATTTGAATCCATCAATGCGGCTTTAAGCGGCTAAGACAAGCAAGACAAGCAGCTGTAAATTAAAAGTGGAGCAGTAAAAGATAACATTAATTGTCAATACAATTCAACTTAATTGCAAAGTTTATAGACTGGTTTAATAGGCTGGCATTTCAGCTTCAAAAGTGTAACATTATACTGTATAGTTAAATGATGCACTACTTTGTCATTTTTAGAATACTTACATCTTAGCTAACAAAGTCATTTAGAGGCAAAAGAATGACAGCAACTCATGCTCATACTTCACAGAAAAATCACAGAACTGATATAAATTAAAGAGGTCTCTGAACAATGTGATAGTAGTGTCTTACCCAGCTGATGCCTGTCCGTAATTCTCATAGCTTTGTGGCGCAGACTGGCTATAACCCTCTGTCGAAAGAAAAATTCACAAAATTGAGAAACATCAATATGTCTTTCAAAACAATGTATTGTTTAATATCTCCAGCAAAAACACTTTCTGTTTTGGAGGCAATAATCTCAACTAGGTTGGTCTAATGAAAACGATGTTGCCAAACTACCAGTCATTGCTGTTCTGTAAATTGCTTCCATTGAATACCCTGCATACTATACCTTGTGTTGCTGCGGCTGGCTGTCCATAACCACTGTAACTCTGTCCCCCATAAGAGCCACTGCCATTTCCTTGTCCATAACCCTGTACAACAGAAGGTTAGACGGGTTATAATCAGCCAGTTAAAACTGAATTATAACTCTTGCAGCCAACTGTCTGATAGTAAGGGTCTTACCTGTCCACTCTGCTGACCAGCATATGACCCGTAGCTATAAACAGATAAAAGATGTTACTTTCGGTTTTGGATGCACTCTTTCACGAGCCTTTCGGTTTTATGCGTTAGGCTTTGAATACCAATGAGTTAAATAATTTGTTTACACATAGAAAATGCAATGTAACGCTCGTTTTACATTAGCGCAACGTACCTTTGTGAGCCACCGTAGCCTGAATCTGAAAGGGAAATAAAACAATGGAGTAACGTTAATATTTACGTTAAGCAACGTTATTAAAGCTTCGCCGGAAGACTTATTGTTTTTGAAAGACAAATAGCATAATATCAAAGTGAAAAACGTTATGTAGCACTACTAACGTGAGCGTGAACGCCATTAGGGCGGTTATGTTACCAACAGGCCTGTCACCACGCCAATCCAGTAAAAAAAAATGGCGGTCAAAGTGGTACAGGCTTGGGCTAACACTTGAAGCGAGACAAACAACCATGGATTTGTAAATGTAGTTCAATCCTCGGCACAGTTTGCTTTAAAACAGACTGTTAGGCGCGACATTGTCAACTTTATAATAAAAGTACATTCACTCAAGTGCCCTAAATGCGTCTCGTTCAGCAGTAAAACAATAGTGTCGGTATAAACAAAGGCACACTCACGCTCGCTAGCAGACACACAGAGCTAACAGCTAGCTCTAGCTAGCCCCAACAAGGCCCTGCTCAGGAAGTGGTGTTGCCTTATAATGTTACTGCCCTCACGGCACAATCATGGGTACAAAATAATAAGTAAAGTGTGATTACAAATCAAGCACCGTATTGAGAAAGGGGGAGAAAGTTTACTCAAACACCTCGTAAAGCTATTTTTGTTCTGCTAATGAAAGATGAGTCATTTTCCAGGAGATAGACGGAGCCCATTTTTCTGGCCTCGCGGTCGTCCGATAATTTAGCTCCAATGCTATTCGACTTACTTTTCACTATCTAGCTACAAAAAAAATAATTAAAAGACATGTTAACTTACCAGTGGCCATTCTGTGACGTTGTATATGTAGTTAAAAATACAATGAAATCTGTTTCTTCTGACTAGTTGCTAAAAACCCTGGTTGACATCTACGCAGCGCCACAGAATTGAGCTGTACACTGCGACACTTCCCCCTTAATGCAGCTTCTTCTTCTTCCTGTTTGGACAGACTTCTCGTATTCAAAGCTAAATAAAAACACCGCCGCCTAGTGTTAAAAGGCTACAATACAATACACCATGGCTTAGAACGGCAGTTTGCCTACTCTTGTATTAGTTTAAAAACGAAATAATACATACTGAGAATAAAGGGATTAAGGAGCATATTGGTTTCTGCAAGTGTCAGCCCACAATTAACATTGATAAACATTAACCACAAGGCAGAATGAAAGTTATTGTGCATACTTCAGCTACTTGGACATTTAATTGAAACGTAATCAGTCAACATTAGCAATATTAGTTCCACCTGTGCTCTTCTTGCTATGAAAGGTTTATGGACACATATTGATTGTACTGTAAAGTCTAACTTTATGGACAACGTGTCTTATGCTAGAACTTTGTCTCAGATGCAAACATAATCTACAAGTGGTGCAGACCTGTCGTAGGAGTCATATGCACCTAGTCTGCTATTATCCAAGTCTAAGTTTTTCTAATAGATTGTATAATTCATTAACTAAGAGAAAGTGACTTTTTGTAACTCAGAACAGGATTTATCATATCAGTCCTTAGAACAGATTTTGTTCAGATAACTTAAACATAAAGACCATCACACCTCACTGCTACCCTGTGTAAATTTAATCTATCAACATTACTACATCGAGAGAATTAATGTGATGGAGCTGTCTGACAACAAATGGCTAAAAGAGGTAAATATATTCATGAAGTTAAACCTCTTTGAATCACAAAAAAAGTCATTGACCCAACAAATTATTCCAATTTTATTCATAAAAATATGCATGCCTTGATAAAATCAAACTAATACATTATAAAGAGGAATGACAACAACTGACTGTAAGCATGGAAGAAATAAAAACTGTTAAAAAGGCAGTGAAGCATCAGGGTTTAGTTGCTAACTAAATACATAAGGCAAAGGTAAAAAGGCACAGGCTGCACTTCAACTGGTTGGCTGAACTCCTCAAACTCCCCATATTCACAAAAAAGGACTGAGACACACCAAATGTTTTGATATGTCTGGTCATCTTCTCCATGTAGTGGTGCATATGTGATTGGACAAGATAAAATAAAAAAATACATATAACAATTGAGCAGAGGTGGTTGTCATATAGTGTTATTGCCACAATACACAATCCCATTTCATACTCCTCTGCCGTCAGATGCATATCAAATAAACAACCGCCATTTGGGCCAGATCTGGTTTAAAGCACAATATTTAAACATTTTACAAATATTACAAGGTACTTAGATTAATTTGCATCATGATTAAATGCATGCTATAGTGGGAAATAAAAAGCACGTAATCTCACGTTTTTTATCTGTAAATGATCTTCCCCTTTGCATCACTGTTTGTGCCTCTTAAAAGGTTACTGTGACTGATAACATTAACAGCAACGTATGCATAACTTACGTGCATAACATAAGCAAAATCCCTTGTCAAAAGATAAATGCATACTAGTGATTACAATTTATACATCTTGTCTAGAAGATTCAATGTATTTTAAGTACATTCTAAAGTATTAAAAGATCGTCTGCATCCTTCACACTGCACCAGGAAACACACAATGCTTCATATATTCACTTAGACACACGCATGATCCGATATTATTTGCTGTGGTGTTACGTCTATAATCTGTTAATCAATTAGATGAAAGTTACAAATATCGATGGTAAACTGTATGAGCTTTCGCCATTTTCAAAGTAAATATTCATGTTCTCAGTGGAATTATAGTGTAGACCCAGAGTTGGGGGCGCAGTGAGTCCCCGTAGCACTCCGAGTAGTCATCAGCTGCTTATAAAGTTAAAAAGCTGCTTCGATTGATTCATCAATATAAAAACTGAATTTAAAAAAAAATCTGAAATGAGGATGACTCTTTGCTGCAGATGGGGTAACCGTTGTTGGGTGTGAAACTCCAGTGAGGACTCCAGCACACACAGGCTGGTGGTCCAGACACATTATGTAGTACCCTTTACAAAATACAGATTGAATTTGCTGAGTGTGTTTACTAACAAAAGCTGCTGAGGTAGTGTTTGCCTCATGATCTTCTGCTACCTGTAGCTCCCATGAACCAGGGTGATGAACACATGTTTAATGTTTATATATTCAGTCCTGATAAAACAAGACGCACAATAAAAAAAAAAAAAACACATTTGCACAACTGAGTAGTGAGGCTGGGTCTGAAGCTCTTTAACTCCAGACATCTTGCGAGTAGCGTCCCTTGGTCATCAGTTTCTTGATGTAATCTGTGGCCTGTGTGCGCGTCATGCCTCCCAGTTCTTCTCCTATCTCGTAGAGGGCCGCCTGCACATCATGAGCCATGTTCTTTGCATCCCTAAATCAAGAAAGAGATCGCTTTAGATGTCTGGACGTCTTTGTGTAATTTTCCATATTATATATATTTCTTGTTTGTCCATCTACTGGATGATTTTTCCCTTTAAATTAAAAAGTTGATCATTAGCCACTAGCCAGCAATAATGTTCACCTTAAACATGGTGGAAGTTATTTGCTATTGATTCATGAATGATGGCAGTATAAACTAATTCTCACTATTCCACTAGGAGGTGCCAAAGATAATGTGTTTCCATAGTTCAGCATTTGTTTTACCTCCTGTATACAGTCCTTTATATCAAATGGTCACACATTATTAGTGTACCAAATACTATTCAATTCAGTATTCTTTTTTTAAAACATAAACACAATGTGAAAGTTCAGTCTTTTTGAATACGTGTTATTTAATGTAAATCTTTTGCTGGTCAAACGTGTTACTTACCCGCAGACGTAGATATGAGCGTTGTCTGAGTGAATCAGCTTCCAGAGGTGCTCCTTATTTGCCTTCACTAAATGCTGCACGTACACCTTTATTTTGGAAAATGGAAAGAGGAAACATTGTTCATATGTGCATCACATGGTCGAAAAGTTCCACACACACACACACACGGATAAATAAGTAACAAAAGGGTTTAACAACACACAGACATTAATTATATGTCGTGATATTAGATTTTCACCACACAATTATCATGTAACAATATTGTCACCATGTCCATAGAAAATAGAAAAACAAATAATGCTAGGAGTCAAATTAAACTTCAAGTGTAGGAAGGTGGAGAGAGTCTATAACCAGAACTGAGTATTTAAAAAGATTTAAGAGGCGCTGGATTATTTACCCAATATTATATTATGTGTGTTAACATGATAGCAGTATTTCATTTTTATATAGCACAGTTATGGTCAATACCAGTATATTTTCATAGACATTGCATGGCAGCTTGCCGCAGGCTGTACTACTCTGTTTTTCAGAGTAACAACACTAACAACGGTGAGGTAGATGGCCGTACCTTTTGATCCTGGTCTCTGGAGAAGGCAACATTGAGCTGTGTTAGAACTCCATTCTTCTCTGCTTCCTCCAGCTCCTCCTGGTAGAGATAATCCTCGTTCTTATGTCTGCAGCCGAAATACATCACCGTCTCTCCAACCTCTTTTCCTATAAACAAAACAAAGGATATTTTATGCGCGCTATTTATTCAATTCAGGCTCTTCCACTGAGGTTTTTAAAAATATCTCTCATCTCATCTTCAACCGCTTATCCGGGATCGGGTCGCGGGGGCAACAGCTCCAGCAGGGGACCCCAAACTTCCCTTTCCCGGGCCACATCAGCCAGCTCTGACTGGGGGATCCCGAGGCGCTCCCAGGCCAGTTTGGAGATATAGTCCCTCCACCTGGCCCTGGGCCTCCCTCGGGGTCTCCTCCCAGCTGGTCGTGCCTGGAACACCTCCCTAGGGAGGCGCCCAGGTGGCATCCTTACCAGATGCCCGAACCACCTCAACTGGCTCCTTTCCACGCAAAGGAGCAGCTACTCTACTCCGAGTCCCTCACGGAAGACCGAACTTCTCACCCTATCTCTAAGGGAGATGCCAGCCACCCTCCTGAGGAAACCCATTTCGGCCGCTTGTGCCCGCGATCTAATTCTTTCGGTCATGATCCAGTCCACATGACCATAGGTGAGGGTAGGAACGAAGATTGCCCGGTAGATAGAGAGCTTTGCCTTGCGGCTCAGCTCTCTTTTCGTCACAACGGTGCGGTAGAGCGACTGCAATACCGCCCCAGCTGCTCCGATTCTACGGCCAATCTCACGTTCCATTGTTCCCTCACTCGCGAACAAGACCCCAAGGTACTTGAACTCCTTCACTTGGGGTAAGGACTCATTCCCTACCCGGAGTGGGCAATCCACCGGTTTCCTGCTGAGAACCATGGCCTCAGATTTAGAGGTGCTGATCCTCATCCCAACCGCTTCACACTCGGCTGCAAACCGATCCAGTAAGTGCTGGAGGTCACAGCCCGATGAAGACATCAGGACCACATCATCAGCAAACAGCAGCGATGCAATCCTCAGCCCACCGAACTGTAAACACTCCTCCCCACGACTACGCCTCGATATCCTGTCTATGAATACCACAAACAGGATTGGTGACAAAGCGCAGCCCTGGCGGAGGTCAACCCTCACCAGAAACGAGTCTGACTTACTGCCGAGAACCCGGACACAGCTCTCGCTTTGGGCGTACAGGGATTGGATGGCCCCCAGAAGTGGCCCCCTCACCCCATACTCTCGCAGCACCTCCCACAGTATCTCCCGGGGGACCCGGTCATACGCCTTCTCCAGGTCCACAAAACACATGTAGACCGGATGGGCGTATTCCCAAGCCCCCTCCAGGATCCTTGCAAGAGTGAAGAAATGGTCCGTTGTTCCACGGCCAGGACGGAATCCACATTGTTCTTCTTCAATCCGAGGTTCGACTATCGGCCGAACCCTCCTTTCCAGCACCTTGGAGTAGACTTTACCAGGGAGGCTGAGTAGTGTGATACCGCGGTAATTGGCACACACCCTCTGGTCCCCCTTTTTGAACAGGGGAACCACCACCCCGGTCTGCCACTCCCTAGGCACCATCCCAGACCTCCACACAATGTTGAAGAGACGTGTCATCCAAGACAGCCCCTCCACACCCAGTGCCTTCAGCATTTCTGGACGGATCTCATCAATCCCTGGGGCTTTGCCACTGTGGAGTTGTTTGACTACCTCAGTGACTTCCACCAGGGAAATTGATGATGCTCCTCCATCAGCCTCCAGCTCTGCCTCTACAACAGAGGGCGTATTAGGCGGATTCAGGAGTTCCTCAAAGTGCTCCTTCCACCGCCCGATTACCCCCTCAGTTGAAGTCAACAGAGTCCCATCCTTACTGTATACAGCTTTGATGTTTCCCCGTTTCCCCCTCCTGAGGTTCCAGATGGTTTTCCAGAAACACCTTGGTGCCGACCGAAAGTCCTTCTCCATGGCTACTCCGAACTCCTCCCACACCCGCTGCTTTGCCTCCTTCACGACAGCAGCTGTAGCCCTTCGGGTCTGTCGGTACCTTGCAACTGCCTCAGGAGTCCTCTGGGATAACATATCCCGGAAGGCCTCTTTCTTCAGTCGGACGGCTTCCCTGACCACCGGTGTCCACGGTGTTCAAGGGTTACCGCCCCTTGAGGCACCTAAGACCTTGAGACCACAGCTCACCGCCGTAGCTTTGGCAATAGAAGCTTTGAACATCGTCCATTCCTGTTCGATGCCCCCAACCTCCACAGGGATGCTAGAAAAGCTCCACCGGAGGTGTGAGTTGAAGATCTCCCGGACAGGGGCCTCCTCCAGACGTTCCCAGTTTGCCTGCACTACCCGTTTGGGCTTACCAGGTCTGTCCAGAGTTTTCCCCCACCCTCTGACCCAACTCACAACCAGATGGTGATCAGTTGACAGCTCCGCCCCTCTCTTCACCCGAGTGTCCAAAACATATGGCCTCAGATCCGATGATACGATAACAAAATCGATCATCGACCTTCCGCCTAGGGTGCTCTGGTACCACGTACACTTATGAACATCCTTATGCTCGAACATGGTGTTCGTTATGGACAATCCATGACTAGCACAGAAGTCCAACAGCAAACGACCGCTCGGATTTAGATCAGGGAGGCCGTTCCTCCCAATCACGCCTCTCCAGGTATCCCCATCATTGCCCACATGCACGTTGAAATCCCCCAGCAGAACTATGGAGTCCCCCACTGGAGCCCCATACAGGACTCCAGTCAGTGTCTCTAGGAAGGCCGAATACTCTGAACTGTTGTTTGGTGCATATGCACAGACAACAGTCAGAGTTTTCCCCCCCATAACCCGCAGGTGTAGGGAGGCGACCCTCTTGTCCACCGAGGTAAACTCAGACGCAGCGGCACTCAGCCGGGGATTTGTGAGTATACCCACACCCGCCTGGCGCCTCACACCCTGGGCAACTCCAGAGAAGAAAAGAGTCCAACCCCTATCCAGGAGTACAGTTCCAGACCCGATGCAGTGCGTAGAGGTAAGCCTACTGTTTTTTCATTGGGGTTTTTGAACCATTCTTAGTCTGGCCCTTCGCCTGAGACCAATTTGCCATGGGAGACCCTACCAGGAGCTCTAGGGTCCAGACAATTACTTAATTTATATTTAAAAATATAAATTAAGTAATTCTCAGACCGGACTGCACACACATTTATGATGATTTATAAGCATTCTTACCATCTCACAAACACAACCATATGTGGCGGTCTTTGCCCTCATCGTTCTATACTTGTGGAGACATGAGGTTGTGAAAAAGGCCAGACAACATTCAACCACACACACACACACAGTGACTATAAATACCTTGTTGTTTGAGCCAGGCTCTCTCTTGGATGAAGCCCATGAAGGGAGCGATTCCTGTCCCAGGGCCGATCATGATCACTGGGTTGGTGGCCTTGAAGGGCAGGCGGAACTGAGACTTGCGGATGAACATGGGAACGGTGGACTTGTGGCCGTTGTCAGTGACCAGTTTGTTCTTCAGCCAGTTGGTGGCAACTCCCTTGTTGACGCGGCCAGTCGGGGTCTCGTACTCCACCACCACAGCACAGATGTGGATGCTGTTGGGGTGAACCTACAGAACGCGGTAGAGTTACCAACAGCCCTCTGCTTTAATTCTCAGATCTGAGCAAAACTTTTTTTGCTTCTTTGCTGCTAACACCCTTTTGTAAAAGAACAAATTTGTGACAAAAGTTAAAAAGGATATAACTCTGCCTGTCATGGGTGATTTACCAGGGAATTACCTTTGAGGAGGAGGCAATAGAATAATAGCGAGCCTGGAGACGAGGCAGCAGCTCACACAGGTGGTCAACGGGAGGCCTCAAAGAAGGCATATCCTCCAGGATAGCTAGGATGTTTCTACTGGCGCCCAACACCCAACTCTGGTAGAGACCCTGTAGAGACACGGCAACAGAAAGACAATAACATGAAGCATACGAGGTGGGAAAGGGGCATCAATAACATACAGAGATGAGATGTAACTGTAGATGTGTTTCTATAATGTCAACTAGATAACAACTGAATTTCGGTTTGGTGTAAAACATTATTCCAACACCAATTAATCGTTTCCATCTGGCACTGACCTTGCCCTCGGCTGAGGAAGAGGCCATCTTGCGCATGTTCTCCTGGTCTTTGGGGTCGGAGGCGTACTGTGCCAGCTCATAGAGGACGTTGGTGCGAGGGGAGTTTGTGATGTCCAGGTAGTGAGTGAGGGCTGTGCGGTAGGTGGTGGGGCAGGGGAAAGGGTGCTTCTTGTTGGACTCCTCTGCAAAATAAACAAAGAAAATGTTTGTTTTTTTATAACATAAATGTTTAATAAAAGCTTAAAAATCAACACTATAGATCAACTTACTGTTCTAATTAATCTGAGGATTAAATGCTTTCTATGTTTGTAGAGCTTCCCGTCACCTTGACCGTTACATTATTCATTTCAACAATGTGTGAAACATAAGGATGGTTACTTACTGTTTTTCTTGTTGTAGTACTACACTGTGTGTCTATTAAAAGCAGGCTTTAATTCATTTTGATTAGAGCTCACAAAACACATGTCTACACAGGGAGTTACAGAGTGATAACCTCATATTGTGTACAAAGTAATTTATCATGAAGCCCTTACTGTAGTTGTCATGTTCAATAATGTTAATAAACACTGAACGGGAGCTGCATCAACTATCAATTCTGGCACTAAAAGTACATTGATAACCTTCATGACGACAGGAAATTAAGTTTAATTTATAACAAAAGTCAACAACTTATATTACAGCAATAATACTCTATTGCAGTAATGTAACTCCATACAATGCATCCGCTGCAAGTCTAGATATCAAGGGAGGTTTTCGTGAGAGGGTTTCAGGGACGAGTCAGTAAAGTCAACGTGCTTCAGGCTTTCAATGCCATACCATCAAGGTTGTTAAGAGAGATAACCGCATCAAGGTCCACTCCAAGGACTTGTCCCAGCTTGTTCACCAGTGCAGAGTCATTTGTGGGGAAAACGGCAACGTGGTCTCCCGACTCGTATCTGAAATCACAGAGTGACAAATTCAGACTTTGACCTGTATTCATAAATGGACCATGAGCTTTTTTTAATTTAGTCAAAAGGGAGTTAGCTATAGACACATCCAACCGTTCTTACCTGATCTTGGAGCCCGTTATGTCTAGTTCCAGGTGCATGAGATGTCTATCACCGGCTTTGTTGAGTCTGCGGTTGACAGTGACTGGAGCCAGGAACGGGTTTTTCGAATCAAAGGGCCTGTAAATAGAAGAGAAACACTTATATGTAAAAAGGCACTTTCAAAAAGGGTTGAACATAGAGATCACAAGAGAGATGTAACATCTAAAAAAGAAAAGATCTATCACTTTATAAATAAATAATTAATGTTTGATATAAAAAAAAAAGGCTGCGGATATATGTTTCCAGTGTCCACTAGGGGGCAGAAAGCTAAATTTCTTAGAAAGTGAACTCTGGTAAACTTGGTTAAACATGTGGGTGAAATGCGAGCAGTGACTGAGCACAAAGGACTTTCATGATGAATGAGTTGTGGTCGTCAGCAGCATCTTTGCTGAAGTACTTACGGCTTTTGGACCTCAAAACTCTTCAGGCGACCAATCTCTCCAGAGTACACTTTGTTCATGTTGAGATCGGTGTGCTCCTTCAGCTCGTACTGACGAATGCTGTGAGGGAAAATAACATTTCAGTGTCTTCAGACGCTGCACACATACCTGTACATACTGAAATCAGTTTGATTCCTAGTGAAATAAAATGATGTGAAGATGACAGACTTGTTCTTGTTTAGGATGAAGCATGCCCACTTAAAACACTTAATATTCTTGGCATTTGTTCTTGGGGTTAATCATAAATCGGATATGTCCTGATTTATATAATCAGTCTTAGTCAAGATATGGATGTTTAAAAAAAAGAACAAACAAAAAGACTTTGGGTGGAGTACAATTTTAAAACCAGGCCCATGTGAAGCTGATCTTGTTGAGTTGTATTTGGTAATCACAGTGCAGATCACCTCGTAACTTCAGTCTGTGATTCAGGGTTAATACGTAAAACAATCAATGTATATTGTCACTCTGCTTATTTGACCAGCTGTTTTCATCATGGTACGATGTAATATGATGACAGGATCGTCTCATTTCAAACGTTAGAAGATGAGTGATTGTGTAGATGAAATACCAGATTATGTTAAAAATCAAGTATTGTTCAAGGATTATATTTATAATCTTGAAAACAAAATTAAGTATTTTCCAAATTTTTCAAGACTTTGTACAAAACCTTGTGATTATTTTCTTTTCTAAACCTCAGCTGAAGGAACATGGTCAACCTGAAAATATGGCTACCTTATCTTATAAAATAGACCCTATGTGCAAACTAACTTTTATCTAAAGAAGGCAATATATCATGTAACATTTACTTCAGAGCACATAAATTAGTGTCCTGCCATCATCTGTTTAATGTTCCCGGCTTTAAGACGGTCCAGAAAGAGCGGATAAAGACAACTAAAAGACAGAAGGGGACAAACTATGGTAAGTGAAAAGAAGAAAAACTTGAAAGGTGAAAATGTCTGTGAATGAACCTTGAATCATCTCCTAAGGCTTCAACTCCAAAGTGTTCACAGACGGCCGGCCAGAACTGCTCTCTCCATGAAACGAAGTCCTCTTCCAGACTGAAAGACAAACCCAGGAACAGTCAGCAGCGAAAGACATCGAAATACAACTTTATTCAACAAATTAGACTTCTTATTTACAATATTAACATGTAATTTTCACATACTGTATATAAAACTCGAGAATGATGACTGTCATTTTTGACATTTTTTTTCTTCTAATTATTCAGTTGACTTCACTGTTAAGATTCAATATTTATTGTGTACAAAAGAACACGGACATGTTGGTTCGGCAGCCTACCGCGTACTTACAGGTCCACAGCCCGTTATTTGAGCTGCACCGAACACCTTTACGCTCAGAAATGTTTAGTCATCGTTTCCTTTTTGGCACTTACTTGCCATCATCGTCTCCTAAACCGAGGTCAAAGATGCGCTTAGCCCCGAGTTCTTCCAGCCTTTTGTCAACGTATTTTCCCATTGCATTGTAGTGTTCATACGTCTTGTTGCCCAAAGCAAATACCTGGAGACAGAACAGGGCACAGAGACAAACCATCAGTGTGCACTTGGCTTAATCTTAACGCAAACAAAGAGTTAATCTGAAAACTGAAAAGCACGTGAATGTTCATCAAGTTTTTGTCAGGCAATTAACTCTACTTAAATACAGAATGAAAACAACGTGGCATACCGAATAATGTCTGACAAGAGACTCCAAAAAATCTCTGTGACTATAATGTATATAGTGGCTCCAACACAGACCAGAGACAATAGATGAAATACAGCAGGAAGGACGCGACGGTGCCTTGAATTTCCCACAGTCAAGTTCTTCACTAGAATGAGGCCAGAGGCTCTGCACCCCAACAATGACACACACACACACGCACAGACGGCAAGAATAGCTGCTGCAAAGCTGTAGCTAATGGGGATCTAAATAAACTTAAACAGACAACACACAAAGCCCTTTCTTTCACACAAAGGCCGACCCAGCTCATGCTAGTGAAGCCTGTGTGCTGTACGTCAGCGAGGCAAACTGACATAGCGTGACTCACTAAATAAATGGGTTGTGATCCAAACTGACACGAAACAGTACCTCAAGGAAAATATCAAAGGGAAATCATTTGTATTATCATAGTGCAGGGGTTTGGTAGGGAGCTAAACAGAAGTTATTCAGTAAATGTGCACATTGAAAAACGTGGTCACTCATTATAAGTCACATCAACTGAACTTGTGATTTTAAAATGAGTAAACACAGTAAGTCAATCAATAGACCATTCATCAGCATCAACTATTAATAGTTCAGTGATTTGTAATGCCACATGTTGAATGGTTTCTCAGTTGTGAGCAATAAATGATTTCTGGTCCTGGATTACTGTAAACTAAATATTTTTGTTGTATTGGGTTTGTTTGATTTGGGCTTGATGACATCACACTGGGCTCTAGGATATTGTGACGAGCATTTTTCCCTGTGTTCTGATGTCGTATGGACCAAACGATAAATTGAGGAGAAACTAAAAGGATGGATTAATTGACGATTTAAATAATCGTGAGCTGCAGAACAGAGTGTAACACAATGTTTGTACGGTCATTGGCATCATGCATGCTACTGTCCCCTTAGTGGTTTGTGTTGTGCTTATTACATTGTTAACCTAACGCCATCACGTTTATGCACCACCAACGACAACATAATAACTATACAATCACATTTTATGACAATTTAGACAACTCTCAGAGTTCTTGTGAGCTTGTAAGTATTAAAAAGACATAACTTGAGCATTAAGACTCACTGTGTAGGTTAGTCCGGAGAGATCTTCGTCATCGTTTTCCTGCAGCCAGTCGTAGAAGTCCTGGGCGTTATCTGTTGGGTCTCCTTCACCATAGGTGGCCATGCAAAATATGGCGAGGGCGTTTTTAATTTCAGACAGACGGGCCAGCTCCCCCTGGAACATGATGAGACATAATAATAATCAGAGGCAGTGAGCTCTGAAGAACTAATCATTTTAAGGAAGTTAGTCTTCAATATTTGACTGACTGCCTCAATAACTGCCCTGTCAGCAAACAAGTTATTACAAATGACTAACAAATCAAAGTACAGCATTTATGCTTATCCTGGTTCTCAAAGCGGTGTTACCGCACATTCTTGGATGAAGTCATCATGTTTTGCACTTTGAATAACTGGGACTGAAATAACTTGATTATTATGATCCAAGCGTCTTCATGGACTCAATTGCCTGGACATGTTTAAGTACAGCAGAGTGAATGTATAATCAGAAGATCATTATTATTATAAACTCGTATTTGGCTCGGTTACAATCTGCCATGGTTTGTGTATTATGTCATTATCATGGTTACAGATTATAACCACTGAGGTTTAATGATTGCTTTGCCAAAGTAACACAGAAAGAACTCTGTTCATTTTAAAAAGCCGAAGTCTGAGTGTTGTTCCACTGATGCTAAGTACCATTTCATACTCCTCTGGATCGGCAGCCATTCCTTTCATGCCGTAGCGCTGAGCGTCTTTGGACAGTCTGTTAGCGAATTCCTCTCCTGTGCCCGTCTGGGAGCCGTAGAACACGATGATGTTCTTGCCCTGGTAACACATTGACATTCACTTGCATTTGTGCAATTACATTTGCACGTAATTTACCAAAATATATATTTAAAATGCACTTTCTCCCACATCCTGAAATGCTGCATTGCCATCTATAGTGACAGGGAGATGATTGTAGCACAACCCAAACTGCATAATAATATGTAATAAATAACTTCACATGACTTGAACTTAACACACAGAGAAAAAAGACATTTCTCTGACATAAATCTTATCTTTTCACAAACAAACAGCTCCATCTGTGAATGCATTTGTAAAGAATCCCGAAATACTTTCCCTTGCCTACAGTGTTGCCATGATAATTCATAACAAAGAAAACCAGAGACTAAATTAAAGGGCACTGTGGACCATTACCATGGTATCTGAAGTATTTGCTGCAAAAACCACATGATTCAAAACCAAAGTCTTTTCTCAAGGCTGGCTCATAAACTGTGAACCATCAAAGTCAAAACTGTGTTTCTAAATCTAGAACTGCATACAGTATTATCACATAAGCAGAGAAGACCATCATAGTGATCGTATAAGTGATCAACTAAATGAAGTTAGCATTATATTCTTCATCCGCTGAGCAGGAAGAGGTTAAATTTACTAAAACACGACCATCAACAGGTTTTTACTGGGGAACAACATTTCAATACTATTTAAAGTTGTACATTTTCAAGTCCAGATGGCTCAAAGTCTTCTTTTAAAACCCTCAGTAATGTTTTAAAACAACAGCAACAAAACTGCTTCTGGAGAACAACTCTATGATGGAAACATGAGACATTTAACATCGAACACAACTGAAGCAGAAGTGATGGGAAGGGCTAAGTAACATCACTCACTGTTTTCTTCATTTTCTCGATGAAACTGGTCTCTCTTGTGGTGGGTGCTCTGGGGGAAAAAAACAGGTTTGACTTGTTATTAAGTAATAATTGGGCTTAAAAAAAACACAAAGAGACAACTTTTACCTACTAGCAATAACCCTGTTCACAATCAGTTGTGGGACATTAAATGGGAGGGACCAGCTTGAATGTTGTGTTTCCAAACCGCAACCCACAAATCCTAATCTTTATTGTAAACATGGTTTAATTAAGCTCAACTTCTTTCACCAAAGATATACATTCTGTGTCCGCAAAGGGTCCGTGTGATGTACATTTTGTGATCTGCGTAGGGTGTTCTCGTAGACTGTGTGCAGATCTACTGCGCATGTGTGGAACGCGTCCTCCGAGCGGACAGTAACAGAAATACTATACGTCCATCGTGTCCATGTTCATGTCCGTTTGGGAGTATAGCCGAGACTTCTAAGTAAAAGGCTCACAAACAAACAATAGATTAGAACTGGTTGATAAGTGAACATCATCAGTCACTGACTTATAGGGAACTGCACTGTCAAGGCCATATGATCATATTAATCAGAATTGTAAATAATGTTGGCCAAGTTGATGATTCTAAGCAAACTTTCATTAAAAAAAAAAAATGGGGAAAAAAAGTTACTTAAGTTTTTGTTTTAAGCATGTGAAGGGTTTTGTCTGATGTAACATTTCATTAAAGCATGGATTTGTATTTTTATATTTTTTTCCATAATTTGATATACAGTAATCATTTCTAATTAATATTATCATAAATGCAAATTATTGATTTAAACAGTCAGCATCTAAATAAACTCTTGGGCAATGTGGACTTATTGTCTAGTTATCGTTAGTGTTATTCTTACAACGGCAGGAGTAGCAGGGCAGTGACTCAGCAACCGTACAAGCATGAGTCATACTGACTGTGTGTACAGTAAGCATACCAGTAACATTAGGACATCAAAGTGTAACGTGGTTTATACTTTGTTATTACTACTGGCTACACCTCATGGAAATTCAAAATCTGGATTCAGGTTCATCCAGGGAGTAATTAACGGACGGAAACAGATCAAAACAACATGTGCAAACACACTGTGTGAATAAAAGAGGGACACAGGAAGCAAAATCTATTATTGAGCCTAATTAAAGGCAACGCCGCTTCATTCAGCATCAAAGGTCCAGCTGCAAATCTGTCTGCACCGAAAAAAGGAATACAGCTACACATAACTACAAGCAGAGGTAGAATATGTTTTCAGATTTTCCACATCTGAAAGCAACAAAGCTGAGGGAGAGCCATAAAAGCTGCGAGAAATAGAAACAATAAATGTATTTGCGATATCTGACCTCTGCACACCTCTTTTCTGTGGATTCTTTAGGTTGTAAATGCACTTAATTAATGTGTTTTAGTAGCAGGCATGATGCCCAACACGCCAAAATTATGGGCCCCAGTGGTTAATAGGGACTGCACTCTGAAGCGAGGCGTAAATTCCAGATTACAATTTAAAACAGGCCTTTGGCCCCAAGCTGAAGCATTCCTGAGAGCTTTAGCGGGCTTTTTCTGAGAGGTTATCAGCTGAGAGCTTCAGACTAATCCGCCCCACAGACACTCAAGCGGGAGGATCGTCTGAGCATCGTTAGAAAAATAGCCAGTCAGGTAACGAGAGCTCACAATCTTCAGTATCTTAACAATGTGTTAACAAATGCAATGCATCTTGAGCTTGTGTCAAATTAAACAAGAAGTGCATACAGCAAAAGATAGGCCTTTTGGATTGATTTCTCCATCTGTGTAACTCTGAATAAAAACTAATATTTAATGATATTCTGGGACATGGACGATCATCATTTCCCCATATTATAAAAAGTTGTGTTACTTAAATTAATCAAGGAAAATATACAGGAAAAAAAGCACGTAACATTCTGACAAACAAAAACGGGGAACAAATCGTAGTTGACGTGGAACTTCAGTTGCCTCTTCATCAATAATATTACAACAATATTTGAAGTAGACAAAGTTGGCTTTGCATATCATGTGTTTTTAATGTCAGGATTTCTAAAACAGAAATAAAGTAATCCTCTGAGACAGCCAGTTCGGCTCTGATAACACGCACATGGCTCATAATCTTGAACACCTTTTCCTACTAATGCATTAGTGGTTTTCATTATTACTGTTTGAACAATTTACAGCTTAGTCCAAATAGTTCAGAGCTCATCATCTGTATATGCTGTCAGAATAAACTTTCCATTCATTCCTCCATCCAGGAAGTAAAACCTTTTCAAACAAGCACGCTGAGTGAATTCAGTCTTCATCTGCAAACCAGTGACATGTTCTTCATTTTGCAATCTGACCCCAGTAGAATTAAACAAGCCTGAAAATGAATGTGCAACACAACAGTAACTGAGTGCACAGTGTTTGAGGAGCTTGTGGAAAAGAGCGGAAAAAAACGGAGACCCAATAATCATATTATGTTTGGAGTAAAACAGATTTGATGACTATCTTTTACATAACTCACTGGGAACATCATGCTCATCTGTGCTAGAAACAAGCAAATTACACTGTGTAGAGCTAAATCTGGAACCAAGCCACAAGTTGCACACTTAACAAAACCCTTACAAGGTGTCATTTAAAAAAGTACGCGCCCTCCTGTGATCTGTGCCATCACACTAAACAATAGCTGGTGGCAGGAGCAGTGAATCAAACACTTCACTCACCTCTCAGCAGCATCTCTCCTGTCCTCTGGCAGGGAGAAGACACAGCCCATGGCATGCAGCCCTGTAGCTTACCACCGGCAAGGCCACGCCGGGAACCGCCACGCTCAAAATCAAAAAGCAGGACGTCAACACTCCAAAACCACAGGAGGGGGAAAAATAAAAAAACAGTCCAGAAAGCGCGGCCGGACTCTCGCAGGTTCAGAAGAGCTGCTTAGCCTTCACCCTCAGAGGCTCCAGCACAATCTGAACTCTGCCTCTTCCTGTGCTGCTCTCTGAAACCAGCAGCGTCTGTTCTTCGCACACACACACACACACACACACACACACACACACACACACACACACACACACACACACACACACACACACACACACACACACACACACACACACACACACACACACACACACACACACACACGCACACACACACACACGCACAGCCCGACAAGCCCCGTCAGTGTCTGGCAACCGCTGAGGACACAATGGTGGGAAACTGACTTTCCCATAAAATGTAGTCGAGCTGCAGACCCACACACTTTTGACTCACACAAAAAAAAACACACACAATGAAACACTCTCGGGGCTGAAAATGCCTTCCCTCCTCATCTCCGCCCCCTTTCCTCTCCGGTCTGAAAGGTGTTGGGAACGAAAAAGTCTACAAGATCCATTCCGAGTATTTGGCCGGTTATCAGAGCAACTCTCTCCGTGGACCATTGAAGGGGGGGGGGCTGTAAATGGTAGATTTTCTGAAGTATCCCCCGCCCCCATCTCACTGGAGGAGAGAGGGGAATGTCATTGCTATGGCAACCTCATTTATCATAAAAGGATTCTATTTGTGACATGGCCTTTCACCAATGGCAGAGCAGAGCAGCTCAGCCCACACACACACACACACACACACACAAAAAAGAAAAACAGGGGAGTGGGGAAAGAAGAATGAAAAAAAGCAACTCAGGGCAAAGAAAGGGTTGCTTGTCTTTTGCCTCAACTTTCCACCTTTGAGGAGGACTCACAAAAGCAGCTTGGCTCGCCCTCCTCGTTCGCTCTCCAGGGAACTTTCAAAATGGGTTCGGAGCCAAAAACAAAAGCACAGGAAAGACATGGAAGACTACGCCCCCTTCATAACAGTTAGGTAATCACTGCTCCCTATAAGGGGAGGGGAGACCAGCTCCGTGTTCTCTTCCTGTATTCCCGCCTTCAACAGATGCACACTCTTCCTAAATCGAAACGTGCTCCACAGGGGTCTCCCCCACCCCCCCCACACCACACTCGTTCAAGCAAACCTCCTGTTTCCACACAAATGGTCAGGATCTCCCCCCACTTGGACGCCAACACTGTCTCCATTCACAGAACCACGCAAGACCTCAGCCACACAGCGAGTGAGGCTGCCGCTGGCCCGAGGCTTTACTCCGGTGACCAAAGAAACTGTGTTGTGGGTGGGGAGGGACTTAAAAAGTGGCCAGTGGAAGGAGGGTCCGCTGCAATTAAGCCAAGCCTCCAATCCCTCCACGCAGTGATGAGTAAGCCCGTCGCTATTTTTACATAATCGCCTGGTTATTTGAGTTGCCCCGAGATCTTTTTACATTATCGTTAGATTCACAGATTGAAATACCATGTGGGTACGTAGTGCTCCAGTGTTATGCCGCCTAACACACACTCAATACGCAAGACTTCATAGTTTGAAGGCAAGGCAACTTGGCTATAGATACTTTGCACACACTTCACCGAGGGTAATATTGTTTATAAGGCCACTCACATAACTACACAACAACAACACAACTATACCCTGCAGCAAAATCTACACCTGGGCTGGACCGGGGCTCAGCATTAATCCAGGTTGACACGATCTGCATTGGATCAAATTACCCAAAAGCGTAATTTTACGTCCACAAACAGAAGTTGAATCTTTTTTCTTTTTTTTCTATTGGTGAAGCAATGAGACAAAAAAAATACATTTAGTGAGATAAACATGGAAGACAGACACCGACAATAGCATAAAGCAGTTACGATGACGTAGGTAATGAAATGATAAGAGTCCGGGAGTACAGATTCAATTAGATTGGGTTACGTAGGGTGTGTGTGTGCGTGTAGTTGTGTGTGTGTACGTTTGTAAAGGAGGCAACAGCATATGTCCGAGTAGTCTATGAGATGTGTGGCGGAAAGACAAAATCTGGCTCTTTGTGCAACCTGTTGCGGCTCTGGTTGTATCACTGATAGCGTAAAATCCTTTTCTGGGAAAATTGGAAAGTGGGAAATAATTTTTCTTAAGATTTTAGAGAACTGAGCTGATATCTCTCAGTGGATGTCTGCACACCACCTGGAGCTAAAACCTTGACAAGCATCTAAGCTGCTCTCCCGTCTGTGACCTCTCCGTCGCCATTAAAAACTCTGTGCTGTTCCAGATTTCGACTCCGCTCCTGCAGATTATTTCTCCATAACATCAGGAGGACACGTCCAATCCTCACCCAGTAGGAGGTGCAGGTTCTGGTGCAGGTTCTGGTCCAGGCTCTTGGCATCTTGCTCCTACGCTACTGTAACTTACTACTGGATAATGCGTCTGCATGTGCAATCTGAATCCAGAATGCAGCAGCCCGGCAGGTCTTCAACCTTCCCAAGTTCTCAGACATTACTCCGCTCCTCGGCACTGTCTCCCAGTGACTGCTTGAACCTGATTCAAGACACTGGTACTTGTGAATGGCTCAAGCCAATCCTACATCTAGGCCATCGTTAGACCATACACCCCAGCCCGTCCACTACGCTCTGCTACTGCCACTCGGCACTCACTCCGGATAGCAAACAGTCACGACTGTTTGCTATCCGCGCTCCAAAATAGTGGAACAAACTCCCCATTGACATCAGGACAGCAGAAATGCAAGAAGTCATCCGTCACAGGCCAAACAAATACAAATACAAAAAAATGTGTCCTGCCTCCCAGCCCCAGTCTGCTGATTAAACTTTGAAGATAAAATCAAGTGCCCTTCTACATTACTGAACTGTCCTGAACTTTTTTTTCTCTGGATAAGATTGGCCTACACAACAGTTTCAGAACAAGCTATCTAAAATTTAAACAATTGAAAGTCCTTTGCAAACAATGAATAATTTCGCTGAATAGCCACTGAAACGAATAACGTGGATTGCGGTCTACTCGCAAAGCCAAACACAACAGCACCGTTGTGAGACATCAAACGAACAATAGAACACAATTAAATCGTTATAATTTGTATAATTAATCGTGACAACCAGAGTTATGAGGGAAGGGAACAGGCACCCGCGTCAGAGAGAGAGGGAGATCAGATACGTTAAGTAACAGAGATGTTGATAAAGAGCAAGGAGAGCGAAACAAAGGTCGCTACTAGTGGAACATTTACAAGCTTTGACCCGTGCACTCTCACACACTTGTTTCAGGGTCTGGAGGAGCTGAGATCAACAGAGTCTAGATATAAAGGTAGCAACATATTTTGTTATAATAATAGTATGTATCATTATGATTATATAATAACAAATATTTCATGAATCAAAACCAGGATTGATCAAACTCTGAACAGAATATACAGTACAGTGATCAGAATCTGTTAAATCTACACAATCCATAAGATAAATAAAGCATGATCTAAAACATACACACTCTTACCATTAACTTAAGGGCTTCAACTTATTTATTTACCTTGCAGAAGCCTTCGTTTTTGTTTTTTTTAAACTATAGAATCTAATGGTATACTGTGATGGATACTCACGGCGTGTCGAGCTTCTTGAATTCGGGGATGGGCTCGGGCTTCTTGCGGGACACGAACCAGTATACAACGAGGCCGACGATCAGAGAGAAGAGGAAGAGGTCCAGGTTGCTGAAAAGAGGCTCCTCTTCATCAGCCATTGCCTCGGTGTGGGCGGCGGTCTCAGCGTCCATGTCTGTCATGTTGACCCTCTACATAGGGACGGGACAAACAGCGTTAGAACCATTATGTTATAATGACTAAGCAGGCTGTAATTAAAAAAAATCTGTATTCTAAAATCAGTGTCAGTTCAACAAACTGTTGGCTCCGGCATGAAACTGGTTAAAATGCTGCACAGAACCATATGATTGCTAACATATGGGAGCAGTATTCCACATGCCATACCCTACAGTGATGGCTTTTGTGCATGCATTATTGGACAATCGGCTCGATACATACTAAATCATCCTAACCCACTGCTTTCGACACAAAATGACTTTCTGGTCACGTATCCACGACAGCAGCTCTTTACACACGGAGCACAAAAAGCACGTCGTGTTCAGAGCTCTCAAGTTTCAACTTGGTTCAAGGAGTGAAAACAATGGGATTGGAGTTTCTCCCAATTCCCGTAGGCCGGCGAGTCTGCAACTAAATGACAGTTTGATCGACACAGCCGTGAACTCAGAACACACTCGCTCAATACAGCACTTCAACTATGACGCACTGAGGTGCCAAGTAGGTGCATAAGTTACTGCAATACCTGTTTGTGACGCTATTGTCAGATTACAGTCGGGTTTGTACTCCCTAGTTTTGTGATAGCGGATACCAATAGATAATTAAAAGTTAAAAAAAAGTCTGATAATGCAAAAGTGAAAAAAAAGTCTGATAATGCATTGGCTGATGTTCATATTTGTTTGCATAGGCCCAAATAACTTAAAACATTTGAGTTATGATAGCTTCAATTTGGTTATCAAAGACCAAAATATGTACTAAAGAGAACATTTTACAGTCGCAGAGCTAAAACTATCTACACACATCATTCTGGTATAGGAGGAAAAAAAACACTATGTCTTGTTTGTTTTTCTTTAAACCAATTACAATCTAGATTTGGGAGTGCTGCTATTATTATTGAACAGCGGCCAGCCCAGTGTAGAGGCCGTAAAGAAGAGGTAAAGAGGCATTAGACATGCAACAAGAGCCCCCAGCTGGAATCTAACAAGTAACTTAACCATTTGCGGTGCATTTGGATTGCATTGTATTCTACTGAAAGGGTGCATTTTGTCCACCACAATTCTATCAACGAGGATATAATACATATTGTTGTAATAAAATTAAGTCTGATCATCCAGGAGTTAAGGTAACAGCCACAAACACATACAACTACACAAAGAATATGCATGAATCATTTAAATAGTATCATTGCCTCCTGTCTGTTGCGGTAGAGTATGTTGACTACTTTACACAGTGATCTCCCCACAGAGTCAATTAGCAGCCCAATAATGAGAACACAAGTCCTCCTGTCTCAAGTTAAACGTGTCATATATGTATAAAAATAGCAGCTACAACACAGCAAAATAACTAATTATTTCAACCATTAAGAGCTTAATTACTGATTCTAATTGTTTACTGTTGATTTCACACACAGTGGTGAAGGATAACAAGCAGTGTCCCGGGTATAGCCACACAAACCCTTAATAACACAATGTGTATACTGTATATTTCAATAGCTGTTGCCACTGGGAGGTTTGAATGACCAATGAAATCAGACATGGACGAGGTTCACAGGAGTTCATCCTAACAATTCCCCCTCAACTCTTCTCCTTTAAGCAAATAATTATGCAACACTCAAAAATCACGTAAGAGGCACCGGTTTCCCAAAGCGTTAAAGAAAGTTCCACGTGCAATGTAGACACCTGCTTAATTTCTTTAAATTGAGGAATATCCGATTTTGCTAGTTTAGAAAATTAACGACGGCTGTCAAGTAAAACGAGGTAGTTTAATAAGATAACCAGCGGTAGAGAGACATAGGGCCCTGTCTACTGCCTGGACTGAAAACATACACTGTGAACAAAATGACAGCTCGATGAGGAGACTAAAAAGTGTTGTGTAAAACATGACGTGTGCAAAGATTGGTGTTTTTTTAAAAAGGAAAGAAAAACCACTTGCTCCAAGGAGATATAAGTTTCCGTAACAAGGAGTCAGCGCTTCTCTTCAGATACTGTTCCACTGACAAACATGAACTGTAGATTAAGTTTCTAGTTTTGGTGTAAATCTATTCACACTGCCGTGTAATCCCCACAGACTGCCACAGACTAAAGTCGATGCAGAACCAGTAAGATTGGTGAGTTTGGTGCAGTTCTTACCTTCGCCTCCCCTCTTTGTGTCAGGCTCGCACTGCGTCCAACACGGAAGGAAACTTTCCGCCATATAGGATTAAACCAACTCAACCCGGGCGGCGGGGGTGGACTCCCGCACTTCTAACGCCAATAATTTTAATCTAGAAATGGTCAAATGTATTGATACACTGCAGATGTTTGTCTTTTAAAAATACAGTTATGTCTATATTGTCTGCTTGAGTAAAATGTGTTTAATCATCAATTTTACTGACTACGTAATTCAATTTGGATCGGTCTGTACAGGCATTACCTAACACCGCTGAGCGCACGTTACGCGCATTGAGACTGAAACGTTGATACGGAAGTTATACATTCACGGGCGCAGCAGGCCATGGGTCATGGTTGTGTAATTCAAACAGCAGACGTGTGTATCCTCGACAGACTGAAGGGCAGATCCATCAAAAGTGTCCTGCGCTACTTAAAGGGTGTTTTGTGCACAGTTCCACATAGCCCAACAACCTGTGAGGGGTTTCTACCTACATAATAATATGTCAGTAATAAAAATGCAATAGCATACGGTAATACAACATTGACAGGGGCCATTATGCAAAAGTGTTACTTTTACTTTTTATAGTTCAAGTACAGTTTGTTGCTAAGACGCCTGTACTAGGTCTATTTAATGGGGTACATTTATAGCCATGGTATAGCTAATTTTTCTTAAGTATATAAGCTTCTAAATGCTTCTTCAACCACTGCCTATCAGCATTATAATATTTGTTATTAACATTGTCATTACTTTAGACTGCCTGGCAGTTATTACAATGAATCAACTTTTTATAAGATCATCACAGGTATTGTACAATATGCAAAATAATTTGTTATTGCTTTCAGGGTAAAATATATAATATTTCCGCCTGCAATGTAGTAAAAGTAAAAATGTAAAAGTATAAAGTAACAATAAATGTAAATACTCAAGTAATGTACAATACAACACAGGGAGGAAAGAAATGTCCAATGTTACATAATGAGATAGAATGAGATTTACTTTTCAATCCCTGCAGGGAAACTCAGAATTGACACGTCCAACTCAACCACATAAAAGGCTTGAGAAAAAAAGGACTAAGGGGCATTAATCAAACATATTCAAACAAATGCACAAGCACATACTTTGTTGTACCTACAAACAGATTCACAGAGGCTTGTTAAAAGAAATACTTTATTGGAGGGTACTTTTATTACTTTCATTTCACTAAAAGATAAGAACATGGAGATTTTGTGGAGCATAATTCAACCTTTAATGGGGTTTGAATAGATATAAAATATTGTCTTTACATTTATTTTACATGTTTTGTAATGATATTTAAGACTGATAATGAGTTGGTTATAATAGCACAGCAAATAATGTTTATACCAGCAGGAATGATAATGTGAGTTCTTAATTTGGATCATTTGAGACATTTTGTAGACATGATGTTGATGTTTGTTGTTGATGTTTGTTGTTGATGTTTGTTGTCATAGTAGGCTGTCACAGACTCTTTGGTTTCTGATTCCTGCTCTTGACCTTGTGACGGACCACAGCCACAGTGGTGAAGAAGTTTCCCATGAACAGAATGAGGAAGCAGAGACCACACATCAAGACCTGGCATCACAAGGAACAGAGAGAACAATGAGTAAGCATAACAGCTTTCATTAATCATCATTTCCTTAATATAAGCTGGGGATCAGATGGCCATGCAATTCCATTCAAAACCCATTAGAATGTAACACTAGGCTGTCAATGTCTTTGATAAAAAAAAGTGAGCACACGGCTCTAGCCATGCAGGTAATAAGATAATAAGTAAGCAGGGTAGATTATAGATGACTAGAAAGCAAATCTTGAATAATATACAAGCAGGTAAAAGGTGAAATTAGAAAAACTTGTGAGAACACTGACCTGCCATTCTTTACAGTCTGCGAGCTGAGACATTCTGAAGAGAGAGATGCTATTGAAGAGCTGCCAGAACTGCAAGACAAAACAGGAGGACTTCAGATTTAAGTGTTTGTAAGAAAGTGAATGTATATACTTTGGTGTGCAAGCACAGACACGCTAAAGCTTAAGGTATCATTCAGATCACCAAAAACCTTAACATTGTCTCAAATCATGCCCAAAAGTGCTGAATAATATCAAGTCTACAATGATATCAGCATTTTCTTTTAACTGTGTTTCAGTTCTGTTATCCAGTTTAAACCATGACAAAGCATGATTTTTAAGCAGTGCGTAGAGGAAATTTCTCAAGTTCAATTGTGAATCAGAATGTACTCACATGACCAAAAAACAGGAAGGGCAACAGGAAAGTCAGCCCTTTCCACATCCACGACTGAAATCCCTCTAAAAGCACAATTAAAATACCGGTAGAGTTCAAATTATTATCTGTTTATTACAACAGTGACAATAAGAAGCTCCAGACATGCCTGATGGAGCATCTCTGTCTCTCAAAAGTTAAAATCGTCACTAAATTATTTAATTATGATGTGCAGGCTGAGTGAGCCTGTATTCTGTGTCCTTGGTGCGTCAGTGTCTCTCACCCACGGTCAGATCCATGTTGTGTCTTTCTCCCAGGGCTCGTAGCCTGTACAGACATCCGCTCTGATAATAGCACTGCAGACACTGAACAAAACCTGTGAGTTACAGATGAAAGAAACACGCATCAGGCTTTAATTTGATTCTGAAAGGTTTGAACCACGAATGCTTTTTAAGTATTTTGACCTTACTTTGATACAAAGAGTAGGCAAGGAACTGGTTCCTGAATATCTTGTACAGGTTCCCATCTGGCCTTATAGGTGTGAAAAGGAAAACATGTGTTATTATATAGCAAGCATTGTATGAATTATATTTTCTGAATGTAGAGTTTCATTGTTTCTTAATCTGTTTTTATCTTCCTGTACTCACCATGTCAACATTACACCGGACAAAAAAGCTGAGATGTAGTGATGGAAAACCCACCAGCCCTTGATTCTATAATGCAGGATACATTTTAATTAGATATTAAGATTTAATGTTTTACACTTTGTTTAACTTACTTGCTTTAATCACATTTTCTTGAACAATAATGAATAATTACCTTTAATAATGTAAAAAAAATGAAAGTTCAGAGAGCTACCATTATGTTTATTTATGACAAATGTGTCATTATTTTGTTAGGATGGTTGAAAGAGCTGACCTGGAGCCGTTGGCGATGAGAATACTTTCCCTGATTGTTAGTGTACAATAGTACCACACCAGCAGGAAATTGAGGATTGCATCAAGAAATCTAAAATCAGGCATAAAGGACAAGAACTGGATTAAGACAGTAAACGCGGCGTCTGACGTCCTTTTAATAAACTCATTGTAGCTGACAAGGCTGGAGCAGCTGTGATGTGATGACTCTTACCTGTAGCTCACAAAGAAATAGCATATGAAGGAGAACAGCAGCAGGATGACTGTGAGGTACAGCTTGAACTTCTCGTATTCATCTTTGTAGGCAAATCTGACAAGGACGTGATAAATGCAGTAAACAGGACACGGCTTTAATGAATCAGCTGGAAATGTTTGATTTAGGGAAATAAAGCGTTGATGTTAGCGTTGATAGTCACGTCTTACTTTGACTGCTTACTGAGATGAGTGACATTCACATTTCCAAGAACCAGACTGAGGTACAAACTGAAATATGAAGCAATCATATTATTTTTCTTATGTACTTACTGATATTTAATGTTCGATCTGTTTTTATGATATCAACTTGTATTTCAAAAAAAGAAGTCGTCACCCGTTTTTATTGGGAAGGAAAGCTTCCATTTCAAAGAAAGCATTTGGTCGCGTCTTTATCTTCTCATTTATTTCATCCAAGGTCTTGGCATCTTCCTCTGATGGTTCTTTGCTGCATCTGATGGATGTTGTAAGTGCACAACAAGACATGTTTGTTTGTGTGTGGTTGTTGAACTGAGAGGGGTCCACTTTGTACATATCAGTAAGCCTTTCTTTCATGAATTCGTATGAGTGTAAACTTACTTTTTCACGAGGTGGGACACCTCCTTCAGTCTGCTGCACTGACTGGAAATGGAGGAAGAGCAGTTTTTTTGTAGTTTGGAAATTTCCTCCAATTTCTGTAAGTACAGTCTGTGTGTCTCCTGGATGAGTAGAACTTGGAGTTACATCAAGAACCAAAGAAAATGTACATCACAAGGAGCATTTAAACATTTATTTTATCTGGAGCACAAGGTATTCTACATGAATTTACTGACATATGGCAGTTTCACAAGAGAGGTTTTAACAATCATGTGAAATGATTTAGTAAAACAACACCAAGCATACATTACGTTGAGCATGATTTTTTACAACTGCGCTATGAGCATAATCTGACACTGTCATCTGATTTTGGTCCGATCCTTACCAGAAGTTGTTGATACTCTTCTTCCAGACATTTCCACTCCTCCAGAACGACTCTTAAATCTTGAGGCATTTTGTGAACACTTTATCTTTCATACTACTCTGACAGCAGAGACCCAGACCCACTTAAAATAATACCGTTAAGCTTTAAAATAGTTTAGCAACCAAGAAATGGCGTGCACATAATGCCATGTTGAAGTGTGTCTCACATCCCAATGGACGGTTTATTGCATGAAGTGAACTTTGACTGGTAGAAGTGTGCAAGATTTTGACTTGGACATTGTTCTGTGGAACTTCTCCAGTTATTACATTGTTCAGTTATCACTCACAGAGCCAAAGGTGATATGTATTGTTAACTATATTACAATTCAAGTACTAAAGGTCTGTATTTTTGCCATTGCAATGGTTCACCCAGCTTCCTGTAATTAGACTGTGCTTTTGTGCAGTTTTATCTTCATGTTATTTTTTCCGCTCACACAGCTGCACATGAGCAGCGTCTGGTGGATGAAAGGAATAAATCAGTGATAAACTCACTTTACCATAGAGACTGGTGTGGAGGGTAAATGTTTTGGCTGTTGTAATTTGATGGCACAAATGATAAATTGGTGGAAACAATCAATATATTTTAATAGTTTACTATGAAAATGCTATGTGTTTATTTTTATTGTAAAACCTGCACATATAATAGACTGAGAGTAGTCAATCATCAATATATGCTTTTGCTTACATGTGATGTATCATCAGACACACAAGTTTAAGAAAAACAAACAGTATTTTATTCGGTGGAAAACATTTGTCGAAATGCCGCCTTTATTCTGAAATATTTGGGCGGAAATGACATCGTTTTTGCCCCGTTGAGGGAGCACAGTCTTGCGCATGCGCTCGCAGGTGACAGCGGCCGGTGAATGTTTTGACAGAGACAGCTGTGGTGTCGGAGAGAGGGGTGAGGGTGATCCGTTTATCCTCATACACAACAGCTCGCTGTACAGACTCCTGGACACCAGCTCACTCACACTGGTTTTTACTCAGGTTAGTCAACACAAAGAAAGAAAAGGAAACCAAAATAACTTGATGAAAAAGGTATGATTAATCTCGTGTGCTCGGTCCCAGCTCAGCTAACGTTAGCCACACTTAGCTAGAACGCTATCGTCAGTAAACTGGTTATTGAAAGTTAACCTGTTGTTGCAACTGTGTATTGAGAAATAATGTCCTTAATGTTATGTAGTCAATATATTGTTTTAATTTAAATCATTTATCCAACAAAGGAAGCTCAAACTGTCACAATAACAAGTAGACACTGACAAGAAAAGCTGAAATGTAAAATATTAAAAATGTTATCTAATACTTGAGAGGTGCAAACTAGTCTTGTATCTCACAAAGAGCATATCTGGTTAGTTGACACAAATAATGTATTGTAATTTTGATAATTGGTGAATAATTCTCCATAATTTGTAAAGTATGAATTATTATAGGTACAGTTCTCAGATATAAATCTCTATTTATATCAATATAAATGTAATACCTTGGGGCTTTGGCTGTTGGTCAGGGTTAGCAGCCTTAACACTTAAGTCATTTTATTTAGTGATTATTTAATTGGGGGGAAAGTGAGTGTATTAAAACTGACGATATTAACTTTGAGTGGGTTGTGTTTCCAGACGACCGATAGGAGATGTGTGCTGCTGTGTACGTCCTGTCGACGATAACGGGCTACGTGCTCACCTCTGCCCTGCTGCTCAAATGCCCAAATCTATTGCACCGGAAGAAGCGAGAGACTTTTTGCAGCAGGCACATATCCCATCGCGGAGGTGAGTCTGTGTGACACTCACTCTGATTTCAGCATTCATCATGTTCCCAAAATTCCCTTACAATAAAGTTGGTGCATGGCAAATTTATCGCCAGTTCCTCACAAAACTTATTTTTCAACAGTCAGTATTATTCAGGAAGTGATTTTGTATATGAAGATGTTTAATTTTCATCTTATGCCTCATACTCATGTCTGTGCCAATTCAACTGTCAGCGGCTACAATTTTATTTTGTATTTTGTCTGTATATTATCATCATAATCATGTTTGGACATAGTTTAACTTACGAGTATAAGTAATGTGTATTTTACTTTTATCACTTAATAAGTAAGAATAGGCCTATTGTTCAGTGATTGGCTACGTTACCCACCTCTAGTTAGGCTGTTACCATTTTGTTAATAGATTTATTTGCATGGTTTTGGTTATAATGCAATGTATTTATTACTGTGCTTCAATCAGACAGTTTTTTTTGTTTATTGTGGAATGCTAACACACAGAAAACACTGTACCACGCTGAGTGTTTTTACTTCTTTCATTGCAGGAGCCGGTGAAAACCTGGAAAACACCATGGCAGCTTTCAAGCAGTGAGAATAAACCTTACTCACAATGACAAAGTTCTTTCTTTGTCTTTTGTGTGCATCTGTGAAACATAACTGGTGCTTGTGCATGTGATTGTGGTTAGTTTGTGACATCTGAGCTGTGTTTGTGACCACGGTCTGTTGTGTCTCGAGATAATGGTTCATGTCAAAGCCTCAGATGATAAACTGCTGCGGTTGTTTCTGATCGATTTGGTCATGGATTGGGAGGTTGAACTGCTCTGTGGTTTTTATTGAACGTGTACGTGATAGAAGTGGATGGAGTGATGACTACAGTATGTGTACTGTGTGTTGGTCCATGCAGCGCCGTGGATGTTGGCACAGACATGCTGGAGTTGGACTGCCACCTGACGAAAGATGAAGAGGTAGTGGTGTCACATGATGCCAGCTTGCAGAGGGCCTCTGGCATCAACGCCCACATCTCCAACATGTGCTACACTGTGAGTTACTCCTCCCCAATATCCCCTAATTTCCATATCTGACAGAGAAATAACTACACTTAACTAATTTGTAACCTCTCTATGTCCCTTTTGACATGGTTGGCAACCTACAAAAAGGAAACTGTTAATAATTGTGATTCTGACATTATTAAAACATGGAAAAAGTTAGTAGCATCTCTTTCTATGCGCTAGTCTTGACATGTAACAGTTGTCTTTGTGTCAAGACTTCTGTGAATGACGTAACAGCATTGATGGATTGTGTGCAAGGTCCACACCATGTCACCTGATATGTCACGTGACAAACTTTTACCTGATTAAAATAATCCGATCCAGCAGAAATGCTTGGTGAGTCAGCGGATTATTGCTGATCACCCAGGATTTCCGTGTTCTGTGTTAGACATCTTTGACAGCCCACACTTCTAATGGACTATGAAACTTTTCTTGGAGAGGCCTTATGTAATTTGACACCATAATTATAATTGTGTAACTGTAGGGTTGGGTTCACAGCGTCATTGCTCTTTGGCATTGTAGAACAAGAGAAGCACAGAGAACTTTAGGTTACTCATGCGTTGACGTGTCCTTGCCTTCCTCTCTCTTTTTATATTGACCGTGATAAATGTGTCATCGTCCCACCTCTAGATAGGACCTGACCCTACAGACTCAGTCTATGGGCTGTATTTCTTGTCTGTTAACCACTGAGGACTCTGTGCTCTTTGCAGGAGCTCCCTCCATACCTCCGCAAGCTGGGTGTGACTTTTCAGAGAGGTGAGCATCACATATCAATGACTGGTTTAATTACTACAAGGCTAGCACACAACCCACATACAGATGCATATCCGCAACTTCAGCCATCAATAAATATGTTTATTTGAGGTTTGCCAATTCACTAGTAAAAATGGATTAATTAACTTATTAACTAAGTTTACTTTTGATGGATAACTGTTGAACACGGTTGAAATGATGAAAACACTTGTCCTTGTCTGTGCAGAGTGTTTCTGTGAGGGGGGAGAGGACAAACGCATCCCTCTTCTCAGGGACGTCTTTGATGCATTTCCCAATACCCCCGTCAACATTGACATCAAGGTCAACAACGACATGCTCATCAAGAAGGTGTGTGTGTGTGTGTGTGTGTGTGTGTGTGTGTGTGTGTGTGTGTGTGTGTGTGTGTGTGTGTGTGTGTGTGTGTGTGTGTGTGTGTGTCCTATTTTTTTCTTTTGGTACTTAACCCTCGTATAAAACAGCTGTCCTGTTTTTAATCTATCTTTTAGTTTGTCATTTTTCCATGTCTTGTTTATTAAACAGCTATTGCTATTCACAGAATCTGTGCTGTTTTTTTGTTGTCCTGAAAGAAGAAGCAATAGTTGTTACATCATTGTCATATATCAAAAGTTGCTGACGCTGAAACTTACTTTGCAGGTCTCTGAGCTGGTGGTTAAGTATGACAGAGAGCATCTGACGGTCTGGGGCAACGCCAGCAACAAGATTGTAAAGAAGTGTTACAAAGAGGTACATTTACATTAAATGCAAAGTTCACTTTACCTTCAGTACAGTCATTTCAGGGAGACAATCTTCCTTAAACACTTCTACCAGTAATAGTATTATTTCATCATCTAGTAGACCTTACACTGGCATGGATTAGGTGCCACAGAAAGAAAGAACTGTGCTCTTTACAATACAACTACTGAATTGGTTTCAGACTGTAGGCGTTTCACTGTTGAGTACATTTTAAACATCACTTATTATCACCAGTGAATTGACCTTAACTCATAATTGTTTTTGTTTTTTTGCAGAACCCACGTATTCCAGTGTTGTTCAGCCTTCCCAGAGTCTTGCAGCTGTTAGGCCTCTTCTACACCGGCCTTCTGCCTTTCGTTCCCCTCAAGGAGCAGTTTCTGGAGATCCCCATGCCCTCTATTATCACCAAGTAGGTAGACACGCATACAAATACAATCTGGAAGGAAATTAAAAAAGAGATGCACATATATAAAAAAAAAAAGTTCTGGGAGAGGTCAACAGCATGCATCAACCTTCAGTAACACTGTACTGTCAGCATGCTGGTTATTGTGCAACACAACACAGATACAGCTCCTCTACAGTCCTAGTTTGTTGTGAGTAATAACACTACACTCTACCTGAGGGGATCAGTATACAAGTACACAGCAATTTATAGCAGTAGGTCAGTAGGTTAAGTTCACAGGGGTACGAATTATTTCCTCTTTTAATGTTGCTTAAGTTCTTTTAAGTTATAGTTCTCTATACGACAGAGTTTAAGAAGATCAAACTAGAATTCTGCCCCAAACTCTTAAACATTAACAGGAACAAACTTACTTTTTAAGTTTTTGAGCAGCTGTTAGATATAAGAAAAACTTGTACACACATACTACCACAACTCACTAGTTTAAAATCTTACCCTAAAAGGTTAACTTGACATTGGAAACATTTCTCCAGCTCATAGTTCTCAAAATGCTACAATTTAATCTCCAATTATAGTTAAAAAATGTACTTGAATGTGGAATTGAGCTTACGGATCCATTATGGACACTGGAAACAGCTTGACACAAAAAAATGAGCTCAAGGTCTATTTACTTGGACATTTTGTGACCTTTCAGCCACATTGTGGCCTTCATCTGCAAATAGACACATCACCACATTAGACACCAGGGACAAACCCTGAGCTGAGATGGGGGGGGTTACCACATGACCTTAAAGTTTCATATATGCGCCAACTCTATCTGCTGAGGAAGGCTGAAAGCTCTGAGGTCTCATTTATAACTGTTGCGTACGTACAAAACGGGGTCTGAAAGACGCCACTTCCCACGCAAACGTTGCGATCTATAAAAACAAACTTGACGGGAGAATGTGCTCACCTGTACATCATTACAGGTATAATGACAGTGAAACCAGCAGTGGTCTCTGTGCTTGTACTAGTGAGCCATAAACTATAAGCACATTTCAATTATAAAAGATATAAACCGACTAAAACCTCAAATCTAATTTTGCCTAATATTTCATCAGCGCTGTCAGGTCCTTGCACTTAGAATAGTTTGTAAGGAGTAGTTTGTTCTTCATGTGTATCCACTACACTGTTCACTGGTTGTGTCCTTTCTGTCTCTATCTGGGCCACGATGCTGTGTGAAAGATGATCTTGCTCACTAATGAAGTCATTGCAATAAAAACATTCACAGCCTTTCCCTGTGAGAGCGTGATCTCGGGCATAGAGCCGATTATACGGGACATTCATTAAGGATTAAGTGATTTCCTTCATTACACTTCTGTTAAGGCCACTACAGTATTTATGTTGCAATGAATACTAGCTTTATACAACACAATGTAACTCCCTGACACTTTCTTCTGTGTGATCTTGCAGAGTGAAGGATCCCAACAGATTAACAAGGAGTCAGCGGATCATCACCTGGCTGGCAGACACGTAAGTCACTAATTTGTCTGAATATTTGAAACCCCTCTGTCCTCTTTATTGTAATGTCAGAGTGGCTGAATCTATGGGTGTTTATATTTCACACTTTATATCTGCATACTTTATATCTGTGCTTTTTCATTCACTCTCATTGCATGTATGTCTCTCTCTTGAACACTATATTTGTGACATTGGGAAGAATTCTGATAACTCATTACAAAATAATACATACATGACTGCGTGACAAGGATTAATGTGAAACCTTTAAAATTGTGCAACTAAACCTCTCTCTAGCTTTGCTATACTTGCAGTTTTCCCTGAAGATGAGTATTTATTTTTTCTCTCTCTTGCAGTTTGCTGATGAGGAAAGCTCTGTTTGATCATTTAACTGCCAGGGGAATACAGGTAAAGCTGCTGTTATGTATCTTCTAGAGTATTCCTCATAAAAGAGAAAAACCTCTATATCTATCTATATATATATGTATATATGTATATGTGGATGATTGACTATGCAGAGCATGCACATTGCGTAGGAATAATAATGTGAGCAGTGGCCACTATTAAGTCAATTAATCATAGTGTTTTTCTCAGTGAGCTCCAGACATTTTTGCTCCCGTTATAGGAGGATTACTTTCAGTGTCTCCAGTGTTGATATGTGCATAGTTAAGACCAACTAGGGACATATTCAGAATTGTGGCAATATTAAGTCACTTTCCCTGTATTATTTTTTCGTCCAAAAATAACTGCAAAACTTTCCAGAGGAGAAAAATGAGCCCGTCTGCATGCCGATAGCTGTTTGTGGAAGTTGTTGCAGTGTTATGCTTGTAGTTAAGAGCAGTTACTGGGAAATGTCCAGGCTTCCTGCAGGTTCAGAAATAGGCTAGAGTGGCTGCTAACACTGCTCTTAAGAGTACAGACGCATTCTTTAACCTTCGCTGTGTGATGCGTATGTGTTTTTAACCGAGTCCTGCTTCTGGCTTTAGGTGTACATTTGGGTTCTGAACGACGAGGAGGACTTCCAGAGGGCGTTTGACTTGGGAGCCACAGGAGTTATGACAGATTTTCCCAGCAGGCTTAAAGACTTCTTGGACAGGAATGGTATTCCTAAGCCCCAGTGACACGGCAAAATCTGCCTCACCATTCAACCTGACTGACCTGCCAAACAACCCCCCCCACCCCATGTGCACCCACTTCCACTGCATGCATTCCAGCGGGGCTCCTTTCACATTGTGTTTCACAGCTCTGTACGCTGCACTGGCTCGAGGAACCAGTACTGGTGACAAAAACCTCTGTATTTTCAATCACATAAAATACTCTTAAAGGACACACACACAGGTTCTTTGTTGCACACATGACAGTGCACACAGTAACCACATGATCTTTTCAAAAGGTGGTAAACTCAAAACTCATAGCATATCTATCGAGGGATTGCCTCCACATGGCTCTCACGACGTCTGGGTACTTTGATAACCGGCAGTCTAATCATTTTTGCTTCATGCGCCCCATGCTGTGCCCAGTTCTCTTTTTTTTCATCCATGGTGGTGACAGCGTTATCAGATTACACACTAGCACTCACATGCACCAAACGTACACACGCAGCAGGACCGGCTAAGTAAACAAAGCACAGAGAAGCTCGGATACAACACACACGGAGGGAGAGGACTTTACTTTCTGCTCAGGATGCCATTATTAGACTATTTCTTTACATAGAAAATAGTTGTTTGATGCTTTATTAATGCTCTGAATTTCAAATTCAGCACTTTTAATTATATCTATAAAATGGGACAAAATTGCCATTGAAATAGCAGCCTTGAATTTCATAATAGATTGTCTTTCAAATTGAAAATATATAAGTTTTAAAGATTTTTTTTATGCAATATTACTGCGCTAGTTAACACCAGCAGATGCAGTTTGGTGTGAATTTGCCAGCAGCTTTACAACGTTTAGGTCAGATTTTTACATGCAGTAATACACTTCAGAGATTTTTTTTTTGAATGTGCTAGAACATATAAAACATTGCTACTTGTCATAAATACCAGCGTGCAGACAAGTCCTCGGCTACATCGGGTTTCAAAGAAGCAGTGTGAGGACTGAGTGTTGTGTCACTGCTCCAAGTTGACAATTCAAACTGTGGAGTTGTCTGTAAATACAAAAAAACACTGTTTTATATGGTGTTTTTTAAAGACTATGTTGTATGTTTATGTGTATTTGGTTAGTCTCTACATGCTCCTCTGAATCAAGTGAAATGACTGAAACTGATTGAGTTTATCCATTAATGAATCTAAGAGAGACATTTTGCACAAAATGAAACTTTTTTTGTTTCATTATACTAATGAGTCGTACCGTTTTCTACTGTGTTCTGTGATCGTAAACAGAATGAAACTTAGTATTTAAGACATATGATCATTTTTAATGTATGGGCTTTAAAAAGTCAAAAACTTTAATACATGTTGATGGATGCCACTGATGTTCTGTTATCCAGACTTGTGACCACACATTGAGGGTCTATGATGAATGTAGTATCGGTTGAATGTTCAGTATTTTACAGGAAAACAGTGTTGCTGTTTGATTTTCTTTAGTTTGTTGTTGGGCATTTTGTTTAGTTGTTCGTCTGATATTATGTTTTGAGAACACCTGTACATCCAAAATCATTGTGATCTACCAATCATATTACAGATCTTGCATTAGTGAATATTTTTGATGCCATTATCTGTGCTGTACTCAGTGTGCATTTGTGTTGCATGTCTCAATTAATATATTTGTTAATCTTTGACAGAACCAATTAAAATGCCTTTTCCTACAAGGAGTATGCCGTTTGATTTAATGAGATTATCAATGTCAATAAACAAAAATACATGACAAAACAATGACAATGTATATGGATAAATAGTTGATAACCATAGACTGACAGGAGGTGGCGCTGTAGACTAAGGATTTAAGAAGTTTTCCCTGTAGCGGGAAAGTTAATGAGGCTCGACATGTTTGGTTACATAAAAACCATCCAAGCAGACATTTTTACAAGAACCAGTGAGGTCTTTCTGCTCTTCCCCCTGGTTGATTCATAAAACTAACAGTAACGTGTACTAGTAGTGTACATTCATGGAGAATTTAGTTTAAAGAAAATAAATAATTCCAGTAATATTTGTCACTAGCTTCCTCCCTCAACCTCCTCGACCAATAAGCTCAGTGTTGCTATGCCCTATCAGTGTGCTGATTGGCTGATACAGCTGTCAATTACTCACCAAGTCAACGGCCAGTGAGATTTTTGCCAAAGATCAGTCAACTCGGCCGTCAAGATTTCTCCCGTCCTCCGGAATGTCCGCTGTCGTGTTAACAATAACGTTGTTTTTACTCTGTTAAAGTTACCAATTGAAGTGCTCCACACCGTTTGATTTCATTAAAAAGCTGTATTGTGATGGTCAGCAACCGTAAGAAATTCGAACTTTTCTTGGAGGTAGGCCCAGTTGTTATAGTAGGCCTAACTGTCTTGTATAGCTAGCTAACTTCTGGGATAACGTTACAACTTGTAAGAGGCGTTTGTCAAAACTCAACAGCATAAAAAGTCTGAGATAATAAAAAACAACATATTGCAAATATATGTTTACATAATTTTACAGCATTTATTCATCTAGTAAGCAACAATTGCTAAATGTAAACAACTGTCACATTCATATTAATTATGCGTAACACAGTGTTTTTAAATACAATATTAGCAACGTATCACAACAGTATAAGTAACAGACCACTAATCACGTTGCTAAACGTCTCAATGAAACATACACAAACCAGACAATGGTCAGAAACCTAAGAAAATAAGCCATCCTTCCTGTATAGCGGTTGTTCTACGAACACGGAAGTTAGTTGGAGGGAACCCTCTTGCTCCGGCTGGCCGTTTCATCACTCTCTTCTAGCTGGCTCTTCTAAACTCTGCTGGGCATCATTGCGCGTCAAAACATTGCGTCTCTGCAGGACTTGCCAGGGCCGGAGAGAAGAGGAAATTTGCCTGGGAAAGGAATGCGAAAGGCGGTTTAGGATTGGCACTGCCACGAGGAAAACGAGGAGGTGCGACATTTTATGAGCTACGTTGAGAACCGTTTTTCTTCCCTTCAAAGGTAAAATAATTTCCTCTGCGTTATTTTTCAGTGTGGTGCATTTGTTGTTATACGCACACAGCCCATCCAATAGCCTACTTTTTAACCGAGACAACTTTTAACATGCACCCACACGTGCTGTAATATCACAATAACAACACAAGTTTATAGCTTGTATTCTGCGAACAACATGTATTACATGACCGTGATGTGTAGTTATCATGCCTGGACCTTCTTATATACACAGTCTATGGCCTGGGCTGATGTTTTCTTCGTGAATTGGATGCTCAGGTCTACTCTGCAGTGAAGCTACAGTATCTAGTGGTTATTATTAGGGTCACATGCTGTTTATGGTGGCAGCCCTGAATGTATGCGCCATCATCCCCGTGCGCGCGCTTGCTCGTGATGGTGCACGTCAGCGGTGATCAATGCGGGTTATCGTGTAATACGCACATTGTGATCATAAACTCTGACGACAATCACCTGGTTCTCATCGATCTGCAAAAGTCATTGTAGATGTTAGAGCTTTTCAGAGTGGGTGATGTGTGTGTGGGTGCGTGTGTGTATGTGTGTGCAAGCGTGTGTGTGTGTTTTCAGCATTGCTGAGCTGAGGCATCCCCGCCATCTGTGCTGCGTGTGGTGGCTGAAGTTCTGCCCCAGATGAAGTGCGCCACTGCTTACGACCTGATTCAATAAACACACATACACACCCACACACCCACACACACACCCACACACCCACCCACACACACACACACACACACACAGAGTAAACCTTAAGCCATCCTGTTTTGTGTATTTATTGATGGGTTAGCCCACGTGACATCATCCATGCTATACAAGTCAATGACAGTTAGGCCAGCAGGTGGAAATGCTTCATCCCACCCCTAAAAAACACTACTAAATAAAGTCCATGTGAGACAGTTTAAGAAGAGACACTGTTATCAAGTTGCAACCTTTGCACTGATCTATTTTTACTGCAAAGCCTGCATGCAGATAGTTATTGATCATGTGAGGAGTCATGATCAATATTAGAGCGTTGCAGGCCTTGAAAAGTAATCCTTCACAGAAAGGACTTATATACATAAACATGAACACATGTACAATGTGTTGTGCTAACATTTCGACAGGTCTGAGTCACTTTGTCCTATCATTCACTTTGTTGTTTTGTCACCTTTAATCACTACTTTCACAGTTCATCATCAGATAGCCACACACAGAAATTCAACAGGAATTATCAGTACGAACAAACCAGAAAATTAGCATTTAAAGAGTTTCTCTTGGACAAACTCTGCAAGGAAATACACAAGTACAAGTGTCTAAAGTACCTGAGAACAAGCTACAAAATAGAGACAGACAGAAGAATGTGAGTAAAGACCAGCCATAGCAACAGTAACCAGGCACATACACCTGGGATGCCGGAGCATCGCTTCATCAGTGAGATTTGATATGGTTGGGGGGGCAGAGAGGAGTTTTTTCCTCCTCTAGTCAGTGATGTCATGCTGCTGTCGGCTGTTGGCCTCGGCGTAAGACTGAATGGAGAGCAGGAAGAAAGTACATGAAGTACAGAAATCGTGTCGGTGCAGCTTGTGGGCAGCAGCGTAGGGCGAACACAGCTCATCCATTACTGAAGGGACACACACTGCTTCTTCCCTCTTCCTCTCTCCGTTTGTTTAATTCCCTCCTTGTCCCCATCTGACTCTCACCCCCCCTGTATCCCTGTCTTTCTCCTGCTCTCGATCATTGTCAGAAGTAGCATCAGCAGCGGCAGCATCAGTGCGTTACATAACAAAGGTTTTTTTGTTGGGATACAAGGGCCCTTTTGGCTGTTGAGACTCGTGGCGCGTAGCCTTTTGTGATGACACCCAGAAATGACCAGAATGGACAGCTCGGTGACCTCAAACGACCCGCGGCAGAACTGATGAATGGACAGAGTGACGGCAGAAAAAATAAATATACAAGCAGGCCGAGAGGCACAGAGGCAGACGGAGAGAATAAACTGATAAAAGATGGACAAACACATACAAACAGGTTATACAGACAGTTTTACTAAACTTTCCTGCTGTTGAAGCCCGTCTGAATTGCTGTGCCCAGTTCCTCTCGTCATCTGATCATTTATGCAATTTGTTTTTCTGTCAAACTTTGTTTTTGTGTGAAGAGCAGATCCTGATCGACTCTTTGCGTCAGCGTATTACAGCTCGTCAGCATCCTTGTTCCCACAAACAATGTTGCATAGCAAAATGAGTTTCAAGCACGTCCACCCACCAACATGAGTGACTAAATGTTTTGAAATGTCAAACAGCATCATAGTGCAGCCTTGTCCAGATCCAGGATAGTTTCATCTGTTTAATGTGGTAAAAGCCTTTATCTGCTTCTTCTTGTATTTTATGGTTGTTGCCGTTCTCGTCTTTACAGTTACTTATTTCCTTATTAAGTTTTTTCAACGTTGCAGCTCATTAACTTGAAAATGTCAGCAAATACCTAAAGCCCAGGTACCGGGACCAAAAAAGTCACATCGATGTATCTCAATTTCTAGGGCTGCAATCAACGATCAGTTAATATGCTTATTATTCTCACGGTTAATTGCTTAATTGTTTGCCCTATAGAACACAGACATTAGAGACTAAATGCTTGTCACATGTTCCCAGAGCCCAAGTTGAGTCTTGTGTTCAAGTGTTTTGTTTGGGTTTTGGCTGACCAACAGTCCAAAACCCAAAGATATTCAGTTTACAACAATGAGGAGGAACTAATGCATGACAATTTTTGCTTGAAAAAGTATTAAATAACTGATTATCAAAACAGTGCATCACGCAGCGACTATATGACAATGCATTTTTAATTAAGTGTGTGCAGCAAGATGTTGGAGATGTTCTTCCAGTCTGTTGTGGCCAGCGCACTGTACTTCTCCGTGGTCTGCTGGGGGAGCAGCATTGGAGCCGGAGACACCAACAGACTTAAACTGGTTAAGAAGGCCGGCTCCATCATTGGCTGCAAACTGGACAATCTGGAACAGGTGGTGGAGAGGAGGACACTGAAGAAACTATCATCCATATTGGATAACCAGGACCACCCTCTCCACCACCTACTGCAGGGACAGACTCATCCAGCTCCGGATGAGTCTGAACTTACTCTGTTGTTGTTGTTTGTTTAAATCTGTGCACTACTGTATAGTTAGTTAATTTAATATTATTGTATATATTGTGCATTTTTTACTCAATATTTTGTCACTTTGATTGCTTACCTGTATCATAATGCTACTGTAGCAAACAAATTCCCCCTTGCAGGATTAATAAAAGTATCTATCTATCTAAGAGGTATCATCTGTTTTCATCCAAAGCCATTGACATGCACTGGCCCACTGTTGTTATGGCTGTAATCAAGTGTCTCTTCAGAGACCGACTGCAGATAATACACAGAGAGAACCCCACATGGATTATGTATGACCTACAAGAAGATGTGCAACACGTGCACGACTTTAATCCAGCACGGCTTTTTCCAGAGCCCATGGTTTGAGTAAACATCTCGCCTCTCAGCTGTGGCCGACAGGTTCTCATCTATACATCACATTTTAGAAATTTAGCCGCTACATTAATCCTGTGTGACTTGTTGCAAATGCAGGGGTAGAGGCTTAAATGAAGAAATTCCATTAATTCTAATTAAATTAGAAGCTTAAATTCCTAGATTACCTACAATACTTAAGACTAATTACTAAGCTATAAATCAGGCAGCTTTGTGCAAATGTAAGTGATTGTCTTGATTGACCAGCCGTCAGACAAAACTGACCAACTGACAAAACTGAATATATTCAGTTTACTGTCATAAAAGACTTATAAAATCAGCAATTATTCACTTTTAAAAAGCTGGGCCTTGTAAAATATTCCACAGTAGCCAAATATAAAAAAGTGGCAAAAGTCTCAAATTATGTCAGTAAATTGTCAATGTGTCAGTTTTGTAGGGCAGTTCTCAATATTTTTGAACTGATCTCAGAGGACTGGATCCTACATAAACTTCTTCCTTGTCCTCAGTCCTGAAATGACCGAAAGGATGAAACACGCTTTGGGTTGGACACCAGTGTGTGTGTGTGTGTGTGTGTGTGTGTGTGTGTGTGGGGTCACTCCGACAACTGTACTGAGCGTGTCTTTGTGCCCCTTACCCACGCCGCTGGCATCGTGTCAGAGGAGAGAAAACAAGGGCACGTCTCACTGCCTTATTTATTTATTTATATCCCCCGGTCCTTCGCATCAGCACTGGAGCCTTCATCAGCCTCCGACACGAACAACAATCATATTGCAGGGCGGTAAAGTAAAGAGGCCTCTCTCTCTCTTCTCTTGTTTGTTCTGAAGTCACAGAGGCCTCCTGCTCCCATTCAGTATTTTATTAGTTTTTCCAGATGGCTCAGTAAAGACAGACAGGAAGGAAAGGAGACAGAATGGGACGGCCTATTGTGAAGGTGATGAAACAACTCCAGGTATTACAGAATTTTATAGAGCCATAGTCTTCTGAACTATAGAAGTTATTGGTTTTGTTTATTTGAAATGGTCATGTCTTTATATTTTACTGTGTTACAGTCATCTAATGTAGAAAGAATAGTAGCTGAAATAGATAGTAAAAAGGTGCATATATTGTTTCAGTGAGGCTCATCGCAGCTTTATGAAAAGTAGCACTGGGGAGTAGAGCGAGATTACATTTTGCGGTTGATAGGTTGTGTTTAGCACCAGAGCTACAGGGCTGAAACCGCAACTAAAGTTGCATTAAGCAATAAAACCACAAAGATTAAATCTGCAGCACAAGGTAAAGAGCACAGGCCCCTAACCACCTCCTGTACAGTTAGTCAAAACATACTCCTGTCCTCCTGGCCCCGAGCCTCTGGGATGGGTTCCCGGGCCAGCTCAGTAATCTTGTCAGTCACCAGGGCACACCAGCAGAAGTATTTTAAGGGCTCGGTCTATTTGGATATCATGGAGTGAGCGGAGCACGATCCTCGTCGTTGTGCTACGCTAAGCAGATTATCTCCGCAGCCTCACAGACTTAAACACTGAGTGTGGGCTATAGTGTGGCTGCCTGTGTGTTGCTGCAGAGACCCTAGTAAGTGCAGAATAGTTTGACAACAAGCTACAGCTGGGATTGCCTTCATTATTAATGTTCTGCCACATCAGTTCATTCATTTATGGTTTGGTCTGTAAAAAGCCCCAAAAAATAGAGAAAATTGCCCACTATATTTTTACCAGAGTGCAATTTGTCATCTAAAAATGTCCGGCCAACAGTCCAAAACCTAAATGTGTTCAATTAACAATGATATGTTACAGGAAAGCAGCAAATCGTCATATTTGAGAAGCTGGAACTATGACGGCTGAGACTAAAATCCAGCCACACTAGCACCTCAGTGAGGCTGCACTTACAGCGATGCATTGAGCTAAATGCTGAACGTCAGCATGCTTACATGCACACAATCAACATGCTAATGTGTATAATGCAGGGATAATGTTTGCCATGTTCAACATCTTAGTTAGCGTGTTAGCATGCTAACATTTGCTTATCAGTACTAAACACAAAGTAATGCTGAGGATGGGAATGTCATTCGTTTTTCAGGTATTTGATTTGAAAAAGAAATACCTGCAAATACCTGCGTTGGAAAATTTTACTTTCGTCTCGATGGTGGCACTAGAGGAAAAGTTAGTGGATCGCCAAGTCAGGATTCATCCTCTGGGCACCATGAATGTCTGTACGAAGCTTTACGGCAATTCATCCGGTAGCTGTTGAGATATTTCGGTCGAGGGCAGACTGACATTGTCATCCCTAGAACCATGCCACTAGCATGGCTAAGAAAATGACTAACTAAGCAATTATCGTAACAGTTACCTCTTGATTTCTTTTGTCTGTCCCTGCTTCGATAGCCCAAACTGTCCTCTCGACCAACTAGGACTCATATTTGGCCTCTAGAAGAAGCGATGTCCTGTGTGGTGGATGCCTGTACCTGTACCATGTTTGTATCTCATCTCATAAAAAGTAGAACTTCTTCAGTGTTTTATGCTTGCAACTGAAATGTGTAATGTAGTGTCTCAGCGTGGAACACAGGCTCATTAATTATGCATCACTTCACATCATAGCTCTTTGAGGTTTAACAGTTTCAAAGACGCGAGCAGGTCGGAGACTTCTCTGAACACACAGAGCAGACTGTAATCCCATCAGCAGTTACACACCTGTGGCTCAGTTTACAACATCAGTTTAAGGAAGCAGCTGTTACACAACCGTGTAACCATTAGCTGCTCCTCTACCCTCCTCTGTGTGCAGGTGTTCGCCTCCCAACCCGCCGCCCACCACGGCCCTCACCTGTGTGTTGCGGTGCTTCCCTTGTGAGCCGACCTGGGCTGGCAGTCCCTTCTTGCACCGCCCGCCAACTCCGCCCATGGTCAGAATGACGCGCTCCAAGACCTTCCAGGCATACCTGCCGAGCTGCCACCGGACCTACAGCTGCATCCACTGCCGAGCTCACCTGGCCAACCACGACGAGCTCATCTCCAAGGTAAGCTGCTCCGGTGGCTTGACTCATCTTACCAACAGTGGCTGTTCCTGGAAACCATTAGGACAGTACTTTAACTCAAGTTTGTGTTTTTAGACAAAACAAGAATATTCAACGAATAGTTTTTGCCTATTCAATTTCGTAGCACAGTCAATAATACAGAGCAAAATTGACGAGGATTAACACCCATTAAATGACAAGCATGGCAGATTAAAAAAGAGGCTCAGCGGATGAGGATTTAGCAAAAACAAACACCTGTATGTCTGCATCAGCCGGCGCCACGCTATTGCGGTGGATGGATTATGTTATAAACTGGTTAGTGAAGAGGATTATGAATGCACTCTCACTTTATCAACATGTGATAATGAAAACACTGCTCACCTGTGCTCAAAGGCCTTCTGTCGGTCGCAACACATCTGCACGATAGAAACCCGTTTAACGTTACCGTTCAATAGTAGCTTTCATGTTGTGCAAAATAACTGCCTGCAAGGGAATAACTCCATCGCAACTGGTAAAGCTACTTATGCATTATCTTATTATACAAGAGCTTCCATTAAAGTAAAGGCCCGTCTCAAATGAACATGTGGGTATTTTATCTCTCTTATTTGACTCAAGCATTATGGCAATATAACAGCATGCTTATGTAATTGTATAGTTACCACACTGTATGAAAGGGCTCATTCTTGTTTCAGCCTTTTCTTCTTTGTCTCATCTCGTCTCTGCAGTCGTTCCAGGGGAGCCAAGGCAGAGCCTACCTGTTCAACTCAGTGTGAGTATCCCTCTCTTGTTGCATTTCAACCCACCTGGTTCACGTTATGTGTTTCGAAAAACTCTCCTGCAGGCTGGACTTAAGACAGGAGACCAGTGTTCTAACTCTGTTGTTTTAAAATAGGTTAAAAAAAATGCACATTGTTTGTTTCACACAGTAGCTGTGTTGTATTTGAAGCCTCGGTGTAGCCAGCCTGTGCCTCGGAGTCATTATCAGCCGAAATTGAGTGTGAAAATTAGGCTGTTTGAATCTATGCTTCCTGGCCTGGCGCCCATCGGTATGCACTGTGTGAGTGGGTGTGAGGCAGTGACTCACTCCGAGTACATCATACAGTACATGCAACTGAGCCACTTGAGCTACTTGCACAATACTTATTTGGAACTTTTGTTTCTTTGTCTCCAATTCCTTCCTCTCTACTGTCCTCTCCACAAACTCCCCCTCCCCTCCCTCCATCCATCCCTCCCTCAGGGTGAATGTCGGCTGTGGCCCTGCAGAAGAGAGGGTTCTGCTCACAGGCCTGCATGCTGTCGCAGATATCTACTGTGAGAACTGCAAGACCACCCTGGGCTGGAAATACGTAAGTGTCCTTGGCTGATTTTGATGCACAAGCACCGCAAACTGCATCCAAGGGTAGAGGACGATAAATTGGGGAGGTTGTTATTATAGCACACCCTAATTTTATTTGCACCGCAATTATTTTTGGACCTCCTCTTCTCTCGGGGTCAACGCAGTGTTACTGCTGTGTGGGCTGAATTAATTATGAGATATGAAGGAGAAGTCTTTATTTACCATATGTGACTTGATTAGTTTGGAATGTTTTGTGGAAGTGAAAAATATCAGCATCTCATTCCTCACTCAAACACGAAGATCAATGTAGAATTTCTAGGTGTTAATAATGGTAATTAAACATTTAGACACTGTTAGACAGTGTAGTTGATTTGAACCGTTTCAGAGTTAAGCTAACATTTATATTTACTCTGTAGCTCGGCTTATATCAGAGCCACACAGTCAAAGTCTCTGTAAAGCTGTGATATAGCATTACAAAATACACGTGCAGGATGTATTTAGTACAGGTGGTATTTTATGTCTCATGTCAGGGTGAACTTAACAGCATCCACACACGTTAGCCGTCCTCATATATCAACGGAGCTGTGCATGTGCAGCTGTCACTGGTGAACCCCGTCCGCGTGGAGGTGAGAGTTTACACTATAGGGCACATGACTGTATCCTTAAGGAGTTAGCACACACACAAACAGTGTCCTTGTTGTTGGACTTCTCAGAAGCCTCCATTGACTAGCAATGACTCTCAGCCTAACATCCCTTATGCCGCCTGGTATAAACACCTGGCAAACCAGTTTTAAAAGTAGAAACTTTTCTGGGTAGTTTCTATTCCTGTCAGGACCCCACAAGGCAGAAAAAAAACAGAGGTCACATGCATGCACAAGCACAGACACAAGATAGGACTTAATGGAGGGTCTCCATTAATATCAGTTGCAGCGGTATTGATTTTCCTCAGTCGTCAGAGTTCTATTGAGAGGCTTGACCTACTGCACTTCTAAATTAAGCAATCTGATAACGTGCCTCTGCAGCGCTAAGCCAAAATAGCCAAAGACAAAGCAAGACACAAACGCTCCACAGTGAAAGAACATTTGTCAGCCGACTCCAGCTTTCAACAGAGGCCTAAAATGAGTGGGTGGCTTTTGAACAGAGGGTTGTTAATGGACTTGGACACAAAGCAGAAGTTGTCATTTTCTTTAATTCTTATGGCATTGATTAGCAGCTCTGCTAAAAGAGTTTTCAAAACTCAAGCTGTGTCAAAATTATCCCTATAATACAGTGTTTTTTAAAAGGATGTGCTAATAATAGCAAAAAGCGTATCTTAACCTCTTTTCTTAACCTCAATGGTTCCAAAAAGGTATTTTCAAGCTTGCGGCTTGGGTTTAGTGCTTGCTGCCATCATTTTAAGTTACTGGGGCCAGAAATATCCAAATTTGGAGATATGTGAGGTGGAACTGGAACACGCTGTGGTAAGATTAGCAAGCAGCAGCCACCGCAGCTGAGCGTGATCAAGTGACCACCATGAGAGACATCTGTTAGTCAAAAACACTCCCAACACTTTCCTCACACAAGTCTTTTGGAACAGCACTAGTAAAAATCACCATAAAGGCACGTAATAGAAGAAGGAACGTTAGCTATTGTGATAGTCTACAGCAATGTTAACAGCTCTGTGAGGCTGCTGTACTTCGGCACAGCCTTGCTTCATGCTAACGTAATCATGCTAAAATGTTCTCATGACAATGCTAACATACTCATGTTAAGCAGATAGAATGTTTACAATATTTTCCATCTTAGTTTTGCTTGTTCGCATGCTAATATTTGCTATTTAGACTAAACACTAAGTTCAAACAGCTGAGTTTGATGAGAATGTCATTAGTTTTGCAGGTATTTAGCCATAAACCAAAGTATTAGCCATTGGAGAAATTTACAAACTTACACAAGTAGCCTTGGTGGATGCCACCAGGCCTCACTGATCTTGAAGATTTTAATTTCAATAAATGTCTGTTAAGACACTATTGCCCGGCCTACATGCCCAGGGGAAAAAAAACGCTGTATTACAGTTTATATCCAAAAAAAACTTGAGGCTCAAATATCAACGAAAACAAAAACTCTAAGCAAAACTTTCACTGGGTTTAAAAGTATCTCAAAAAAGCCCAGCTAATGACTGTTGCAATCATGCTTTTCAAATGATTGACATTTGGATTACACACCTAACATTAGAAATGCATGTTACTGCTCACAGAAATAGAGCAGACTCTACATCTACGTTAGCTATTGCGAGGCTCAAACCTGTGGCCGCCAGCTTAAGGTATGACAATCCAGCCCGGTCAGAGACTTGGTTCTGCAGGCTCTTCTGCAGTGTTTAGTGACTGACAGTTATATAACCAGCTTCCAGAGAGCTAGCAGCAGAGACAGGCCAGGACTGAGTCAAGGATTTTCATATACGGCTGTAAGGGCCGTCATGAGCAGGGATTTTTCAAATGCACCTTGTGTCTGTTTCTAGCTATCCTACTCTCTGTCAAATACATGAACATGTTATTGTTCTCCGTCTGGCTGTCATTTTAATTAAATCTCTCCTGTCCTCTGCCACACCCTCCAGGAACATGCCTTTGAGAGCAGTCAGAAGTATAAAGAGGGCAAGTTCATCATCGAGCTGGCCCACATGATCAAGGACAACGGCTGGGACTGAGGGACGAGCAACCGGGACACCACTGCAACAGAGGAGAGGGAGGGGGGGGCTGGATGACTCGATGGATGGATGAATGGAAGGGGAGGGGGGGGTGGGGGTGGGTGGGGGGTCATGTGTGTTGGGTGAGTGTGTGACTTTGGTTTGGCTGATTTACCATTAACCTCTGTAACTCTCTGCCCATCCCTCCCTAACACGACTCTTGATGTATGCACGCACACACAAACACACACGTCAAGGTCCCAGACATCCCAGCTTGACAGAGAGGCAGACAGGCCGGCTTGTACGCAGCTAGCAGGACTAGGTGACTGGCCTGCAAGATGTCTCATTATCACGTTGTTTTTTTTACTGAAATGTTATTCGGTTGCTCCTCAAACACTCCTCTATACCTGCTAGGAGACATCTTCATTGTGTGAAATATTCCACCTTGCCGACTAAAAATGTTTAAACCCGTCATTCAGTGGAAATTTAGCCAGGAGGAGGGTGGTTAGGCTGCCCTGGCGGTGTTCATTGGCCTCGGTTGAAGATCTGACGGGCATTCACTCCGTCATCAGCTTGAATCAGATGACCTAAGATGATTATAGCAAATCCAGCTGATCGCCGCCATGCCAGCTGGGCCAGTGATGAAGCCTGGCGCTGAGGCACGGAGGCCCGAGCACATGGGTGTTGGGATGTGGGGCGGGGGTGGGTGAAGGGATTGCCGCCCATCAGGCCGCTCTCTCAACGTGGTGGGGAGGGGAGGATCCCGATCCAGTTATGCAAAGGATTTGATGGCTTCTGGCTTGGATTCACTCCATGTCTTGCCAGTGATGCAGCTCAGGAATGGGCCGAGAGTGAAAGAGATACAGACAGACAGCCACCAGCTTGTCCTAAAAACCTCACAGGAATTTGCCCTCGTGGCAGCAAAGCAGCCCTGGGTTTTATTCCTCCTATGATACAACAAGTTGTGTAAAATGATCCGCTGATCATCCCCCGTGGAGGTCTGGTGTCGGCAGACGCGTCCACCTTTGTTATTTGGCCAGACAGAATTACACAACATAAGCGTGTTTCAGGTGAACAACTTTGGCTGGGACTCCCAAAAGGTTTGCGAGCACTGTGAGCATCTTTCTGCTGTTGGAAGCCGATGAGGCTGTGCAGGCTTGGGGGAGGAGGAGGGGACAGCTAGTGATCGGTCAGATACAAACAAGCCCTGCTATCGTGCAAATAACATTGTGATTTGAAGAAACTGACAAACAAATGGTCAAAGCACGACTGGTCTCATGGTAAAGAAATCAATAGAGAAAGTAATTTGTTACTGAAGTTACGAGGTATATACATAACCACAGAGGTCTGTACTGTAGATGCATATGTATAAAAGGTTTCACTCTTGGACTCTCTTTCAGTCTGGGATGGCTGCTGTTTAACTGCTGTTACACTGATCTTCACTAACTGGCCCTCACCAAACATAACACACCTACTGGGCAACAATATGAAGCAATGCACTAGATAGACCCACTCGCTTATTCTTTTGTTCCTTTAAGCATCGACACGTTATCTTCTTCGGTTTTGTCCCAGTGTTAGATATTGTTTCTTCCGCCTCAGTTCTCCTAAATACTCCCCATTCATCCTTTGAGTTATGACACCTGGAGCTAACATTTGAGGTAACATTAATGGGAAGCATTGCTCAGGTACCTTCATGCTACCTTTCCTTCGTAATGTGCTGGATGTGTTATTATTCTCTGATGGAAATGTATTAGTTTCAAATGAGAGAATCCATCCCGTGGGAATGCAACGTTAACGCATGCATGAAGTGAAACAAGTGTTCTGACCAGTTTTGTGCTCGGTCCTCGTCACATTTTTTGTGAAAAGAACATTTTGTGTGTACCAGAGTTGCAATGAAACCTTGTGCTGTGATACAACAAATCATCAGATCCGCCTCAGTCCATTTGAGCTGTGAGGTCTTTTAAAACGTGATTCTGGTTTAGAGTCAAGTCAAATTAGTTGCCCCGTTTGTCACACATAGTTGCCCGTTGTTGCGAACACTGCTCTAGAAGTTGCCCTGTATATGTTGAGTGCTGTGCAAGACTCTCCGGTTACAACCAAACCTAAACAGATGAACTCTCAGCAGCTGATCGCTCAGTCGGAGGCTGCAACATTAAACCCCGCACAACCAAAGAACCCACCCATCAACAATAAATTGACCAAACAAAAAATCTAATTTTGCTTGGGCAAAGTGTTGCGAAACAAGGGGTTGTGTATAGCTGAAAGCCAAGGTTGTTGGTAGCCTTTCTCTGTGATATATATAATGTATTATGATTTTGTAAACAAAAGATCTTAATATATGAATATATTCTATTTACTGTATTCACCATGAGGATCACCATTCTCGTCAACCTCTGTGCTACAGACTGTAAATAGTGTTAATGTATTGTGTTTTATCTATGATCCATACGATGAACGAATGAATATGATTTAGGTCATGTCATGCTTTCTTTCTGGTACCCCACATTGGCTGTACGATACTACTTTTTTACTGAAAATGTTTCAATTTAATGTCTTTTGTAAAGGAGGATGCTGATGTTGACTATATATCATTGGATCTTCATCTAATAAAATGCACCTTGATATCTGTATGGACTACAGTGTTTGTTTCTTCTCACACAACCTTAAATCTCAAAGTGTTGAGCACTTTAAAGGAGCTCTTAAATGATGCACCTTAATTATTAAATTTGGCGATTCACCCACAAGTGATATTTTGAAAGAAATGTTTAAATCTTGAGCTGACATTTTCTGAAGCGTTCATCGTTAGACCATCCCTGCTCAGTAAGCTCCCCCGCCTTTTAACCTTTTCTGTTACCAATTTAAACCATCTTAAACCAAATTTAAGATTATTCTGTTGACATTTTATTTTCTTATGCTGCAATTTTAGCTTTGCTTAACGGTGACCACAAGTGACAATAAGGGGTATCATTCTAAATGCTAAAATCTTAAAGGCCCTTAGCCAAACTGTGCAGAATTTAAGATTAAGCCACTGTTATTTTTAAGTGGCATTGTAAACTTGATAGTTAAGACGGAGCATCTAAATTGATTTTCTCGGGAACAGTAAATAAATTAGCTGACCCATTTTCAAGTTCATGTGAATTTTTTCCACGCTGTCCCCCACTTCACTGTAGTTACAGCGTTTCGGCTTTGTAGGACTGTGGCCTAATGTCTATCTAAAGTTAGTTAATAATAGCTCCAATAAGCTATATAAGCTACCATAAGTAGGGGTGGAGCATCAAAGCCCAGTGTTTTGAACTGAGAGTTTGTTTTCTTGCTTATAAATTATTTGTTTCATCTGTGAGAGCAATGTGTTTTAACAGATATATTGTCTTGATCTAAAAGCGTGTGCAAGATTGGAGAACAGAGATCAAATGGTCTGTGACATAAATAACTCATGGGGACCTTAAAAAGGTGAATGTTTTCTTTTTGCTGAGGACAATCACATTCTTCCTGAAAGCCACTATTAATAACAGCGATGATGAGAAAAATGAGGCGTTCACAGTAATTACGAGGTGGATGTTTGTGTGAATTGACCAGGCATCCCCAGATAGTGTGGGCACAAAGCCTGCTACGACTGAACCGCCATATCCGATGGTGACATTTCATTGTCCCCATGGCAACAAGTGCATCATCTGTTACGAATATGGAAAAATCAACATCAGCAGCAGCCGCTTCGTTTCGCCTCCATAAGGATGATGCTCATGGTGTGTGCGTGCAGAGGAGGGTTATGGGTGTAAGAGTCACCTTTTAGTCTTGCATTAATCAAGCTTCTCGTCATGCTTACTTTCCTCCTCCTTCCTCCCCTCCCTCCCTTCTCCTAACTCCCACTCCACTCCTCTCCACTCTCGTATCTTGCTTTCCATTTATCTTCCATTATCATCCTTTAGCCCCTCCCCTCCTCCCCCTGTCCTCCCCCTGTCCTCCCCTGTAGTGTTGTTTCCAATGATCCTCCTGGGCTGATTTCCCTCTCACTGTCCGACTTGGCTAACCCACTCCAAATCTCACTGCAGCAGATGGTGCTATGTTTGCATTGGGTGAGGTCTCCTAGCAACCCCGTCACTTTCTCCCTCTCTCTCCCTTTTTCCTAAAGCAGAGCCGTGGAGGAGTTGGGGTCTGCCATGCCCACCCCTCCTCTGTCTCTTTGATTGACCTGACGCCTCTCGGTGTTGATGTCTATGTTTACGTCCGTCTCTCTCTCTCTCTCTCGGATACTAAAGTAGGGCAGAGGCTGTCTGTCTGGATTACTATACATGTGTAATGATTAAATTTGATGTGCAAAATGGGCAAAGCAGGACAAACAACAACCAACGTGATTTGTCCCCTGATGCGACCTAGATTTGTTACAGATGTTCACATATGTTGCGACGGCAGGGAAAGATCACATCTGTGCCACGCTGGGTTTAAAGCTCACATTCATGGCATTTCTAGCTGCCAATTGTAGGTTTAGGTTTTTTCTTTATCTTCCCAGCATCTGACACTTAAAAAGGAGATCATTACCATCCTGGGAGACATGCTGATGAAAACACAGCATCAGGTCTGCATGTAGAGACATGCAACGCTGTAGATACAGTCTGCCCCCCACACACACGCACGCACAGCTGCACTTTACAAAGACAGGAGGGCAAATAAGGACACGCTTGAATCCTTACATGGCATTGGTTCTTGTGCTTTCATGCTACCTCTGGCCTGCAGACACACACACACACATTATTGTAACTGTATACATAGAAGGACCCTAAATATAGCTCTAAACTCTACTTCATTGGCTTATCTCAGGTTTTCAATTAAGGGAATGTAGTAGGATCCACAGCACAAAAGATGAAAAAAAATATATAAACATGTGAAAAAAGTTAATGTGAGATTAATTAAGGTCCCTTTACATGTAATACTATAATAGTACTGACAAATACATTAACTTTTAACTTTAAAAAGTTAATGTGAGATTAATTAAGGACCATTTACATGTAATACTATAATAGTACTGACAAATACATCAACTTTTAACTTACAGTAAGACAAGTGAATACTATAGTGTTGTACATTGTGTCTTTTATCTTTAACGCCGCCACCAACCCCCTTAAAATTATCTAAAAATCAAGATAAAATCTTAAAGGGATAGTTAGTTAAGAAAATCAAAATCACTCGTGTGTATGTTAAATATGAGGCTGGTTAGCTTAGCTTAGCATTAAGACCGGAAACAGGTGGAAACAGCCAGCCTCGCTCTGTCAAAAGGTAACAAAACACTACATTACTAATAAATACATTATATTTAATTTGTTTAATCTATACAAAAACTTAAGTGTAAAAATAACAATAAGCCTTTTTTTTCCAGGGAGTGGTGTGCAAAACCATTTCTTGGCCAGTAACTTCCTGGGGTCTCCATTCACATTTTTCCACTTTGTTTTTTGTGCAGATTAAGAAAATAAAATATAAACATGTTAACTGGTGAGCTTTAGAGCTGCTGGCTCCAGCAGTGTCATATTTTCTGCACAGGTTTGAAAGTGGTATTCACAATCTCACCCAACTCTCTTCATGAAAGTGAAAAAGCATATATCCCTAAATAGATATAGTTACTTTATTAATCCCACAAAGGGACATTTTTAATACATTTTATTTTTATTCCTTTAAACCGTTTCTGCTTGTATTTTCATAAGGTCCTCGCTAACACAGAAGTTCAGGAGCACACTCACACAGAAGTCTGTTTAAAGTCTAATGGCTGACAGAGTGATCATCCATCATGCACAGACAAACAAGCACTCTCTCTCTCTCTCTCTCTCTCTCTCTCTCTCTCTCTCACACACTCACACACTCACACACTCACACACTCACACACACACACACACACACACACACACACACACACACACACACACACACACACACACACACACACACACACACACACAGAGGGTTAAAAACAACACAAACGGCAGCCACAGGCCATGCAATGATGCGGGCTGTCCCTGATTAATTGCTTTAATTTACTTTTCCAGCTGCATCACTGAGACAACACAAACGCTTGATCATTCTCCTTGAAGTCTGTTGACTCGTAGCACAAGAGCAACACCCCGCTGCTTCATGAGAGCGCTGGACATCTTTTTTGTGTGTATTTTCGTTAAATAAAAAAGTGCCATCTCACTTCTAAAAGCTTGTGTTGTTGGCTACACCTAAGTGGCACCAGATATCGATGATCATTACGAAGCATCCCCGAGGGATCTTCTGCACCAGCGTTTAAAATCTGCCTTTGTGGCTCTTTCTTCTTTTTGAGGGGAATCATTGGCCCCTGAGGGAAGCAAAGTGCCCCCTGTTTGTTTGCTTACTCGGGTAGAAGTACCCACAGGCCCCGGCGGAGAGAGGGGAAGGCTTTTTTTCCCCCTCACCCTGTGACCTCATATCTATATCAAGCACTCAAAAGCAGGCCGAGGCCAGCCTCGCTAGAGAGCAATGTGCAAGGCCAGCACAAAACAATGCATTCAAAACGGCCCTGTGTGATGACACTTTGCTGTTCAGATAAACCCTCCCATAAAAAGTAAGAGCGATGCTTTCACAACACAAGGCTTGTTCCTTTTAGGTGAATTTGTCTGCAGCTTGGCTCATTACATGCTCAGGATCCACCTCTCTAATAAGAGATTCCCCCCAATGACCACTCAGGACAGAAGCTGCAGGATGTGTTTTTGTGTGTCCAAGAGCTTTTCAAGCTAATCTGTATAAAGAAAGCTTGTGCACACGTGGGGAACAAATGATCGATACAGAAGTGATTTTTCTTTTCTTTTCCAAGAATCAAGGTATTACCCCAGAAAACTATCCTCTAAATTTAGCGGGAAACGGATGCTGAAGAAAAGGTAATTCATTCTAATCAAAACATCCCCACCTCAATCCAGTCTAAGTCAGCAGTAATTCTGCATTAGTGAAATGGTTCTGTATAGTTAAGCTGTGTTAATTGGGATGAAAGTCCAATTTATTTCCAGTTAGTAAGCCTAAGAAGATGAATAAAACTAAAGTGCACAGTGAAACAATGTGGGATTGAACACAATCACATTTTATCTCTGTACCTGTAATCCATCCACATTGTGCAGCGGCTATCAAGTAGAAAATAATGCTTTAAAGACAGGAGGTTTATACCTATAACATAACGTAGTTTGAGGAAACTATAATACAATTGGTGGGATTTTTTTGTGTGTGCAATTTTAAGTATTTAAAGCCTATTTCTTTTCTTGTTTAAGGTAATTTGTAAAGTTTAATTTTTCTTGATTCCAGTGCAGCAATCTCCTTTTCTTTTCTTGTTCAAAATACAGATACTAATTTCTGGAAATGTCTTGGAAAACAAGTAGATTTTGAATGGAAACAGATTGAAATGATCTTAATGCAATTACAGATTAGTTTTCACTTTTGACGAAAATATAATTTTTAGGACCTAATTATGAGCAGAAAGGACTTGAGAGGATGGAGATTCATTTGCCCTTTAATTATATTTTGGTCTGCAGAGATCAATAAAATCAAATCTGGGATACATGATGGCCTTGAAAGGAAGAATTAATAAAACACATTAATGAAATAAATGAACAAATGTGAACCTTCAAAGAGACAAAAAAAAAAATAAGGAAGTAGAGTAAAAACTAATTTTAGGAAACATTTTGTAGGTTTCCTGTAAGGCTAATTTTAGATTGTCATATCATGTCAACAACAAATTAAAATGCTTTGGATCACACAATGTTTCACAGCCCTCTATATGATGTATTTATTGTTTCAGCAGCAAAGAACAACAAGTTAACAGGTTCAAAATTAACCTCCTGTGCAGCCGACTATAGGTTCATTTCTGTCCACACGACTGACTCTGAACAATCAGCCTGTACCCGTCAGTGAACCTGCTGATTCAAAGCAGATGCATGTGAGGCTGGTGGGTCCCTGCTGGACTCATGTTGGAGAGCAGAGGGGAGACGAACGCAGACGCTGCTGCAGCTGCCAGGAGACCTGCTGTAAGGCCGAGCTCAGGACTGCAGAGACTATAAATAGCTCAGCTCAGCCGTTCACAGGCACCACCCACCACATTACCCATGTGGCAAAACAACAGCACAGAGCAAAACAACACCACTGCATATACTGTACTACAGTTAAAGAAGAGCAGAGGCAGCCTGCTCACTGTGGCCATGAAGTGATAAAGAAACTGACAGAAACTGAAGATTAGGGCAAATCCTTCAGGCTGGAGAATTAAGACCAATATGTAGAATGTATTTTGTCGGTTGTGCTTCACTCTTCATTGACATTTCCCAATTTTCTCAGCCAAATGTCACTTTGACATCAGAAAGAATTCCTCGTAGTCAGTTTGACAAAAGAGCAGAGCATGGAACGTCTTAACTGATAAAATGTAAGAGGATGTTATCAGTTGTGATAATATATATAATTAATTAAATGACGTAAAATGGACTGTAAAAAGAAGTATAAAGATAAGCTTTTGTTTCTCCACCAACCGGTTGATTACATTAATAAATACTTTATTATACTCTTCAATGAATTTCCAATGTGTTTGTGATGACAGGCTGCAGCGTCGCTGTTTGAACTCTCAGCAAGCTAACGCTAACAAAGTTAGGAAAATACGGATAATAAAGTATGAAATTACTGCTACTGAAATCCATAGTTGTAATTAATTTGAATGAATTATAGATTTCATTAACTCATTGGTAGTAAAGTATTTTTTTTTTTTTTTTTTTACAATTTAAGGTTAAAAAGGAAAAGCATACAGCTTTATATTTCTTTTTATTTGTATAAAGCAACTTTCTGTCAGGTAGATATTACTCCACATTATATCTTTACATAGTAAATGCTTATTTGCTACTATAGTAATGCTCCGAATATAATTTATAGAATCTCAAACGTTACCTTCAACCTCAACCGACTGATTAGACATCAAACAAACTGATTGAAAACACCTGTGTGCCTTTTAAAACACTCCTGAATAGTTTTTGTATACGTGTTGAAATTGGACATCTATCTAAACAGACCCAACCTACTTCTACTTCTCTACCAAACCAGGAAGTTAATAAACATGAATTGCACTCACCTGCCAACTGCCTGAGCGCCTCTAGATAAGGGAAGGAACATTTGATTAATCCTCAAAAATCATACATCACTGTAATTAACTACCCGAATCTCTGCAGCAACAGTTCCGCCTTGTTGTTGAAACACTGTTACCTTACTGGATTTTCTAAACTTCAGCTGTTTTGCACGTTTATGGCTCTCGCTGGTGGTTAACGAGAAACACCTGGTCTGCCTGTACCTGACAGCAGGAGTGGCTCGTTAACTGCCAGGAAGTCCTGCAGGACAATCTGAAGTTATTGATGGATTAAAGTGTGCCAAAATACAATACAATGTTCTAAATATATCTTCTTGAGTTTTCTGTTTCCTGTTAAATAAAAAATAAATAAAAATGCAGTCTTGCACTGCAGATACGAGGGAATAAGACTCTTATCAGAAGATGTGGTTGATCCTGGAGCAGCTCAGATTAGGGATTTCTGTAATCTCAGCACAGTGGTTTCAAATTAGGCTGATTTATTTGCTCCTTGCCTCTAACATGTCTGTGCTTTGGGGGTATTTTGTGTCGTAAACATCTACTGCTGGACGAGCAGGCAGGTTGGAGTTAAATCACAACTTTCTGCAAAGTCAATTTTTCCCTGTCTCTAATTTTACAATATCTTTTTTGGAAATTTAATGGAAACAATGCGAGCACTTTGAACTGCATGAGTCAATGCTTTTACTGGAAAAGAATCTTGCCCACCCAAAAAATCAATTAGGTGCATTAGGATTTTAGCTCTGCTCTGATGTAAGGTTAAAAGAGTTATCGAGCCACTTATCTTGCTCAGGCACACACAAACATCTTATTATATCAGCACTAAAAACATTTGCATTAATGACATGAACGTACATATTATCTCCTGCAAAAAAAGCTGAACTGCAACGTCTATTAATTAAAAAACAGTGGCTGAAGTAATTTATCAATCAGCGATTATGTAATATCCATCTTTTCCAAGAATAATACCGTGTAGAGGAAAACATCAGGTGAAAGGGCAGAGACATAACAGTGCTCTCAACTAGCTGACGTAACTCGTTTCCTCTTCACTAATTACATTTCATGATAGCAGACTGTAGCCGACTTGTCTGACACCATAAGAACCACAGTCATATCTAGGTCTGTATTATTGAGTTGAAATATTTATTTTAAAAACTGAAAAAATAAAAACAAACCCACCAACATAGTTTTAGTATATCATACAAAGACATATTTCAATGTTGCTATGTGAGTATTTGTTTCTCTTTGACTACAGTGTGAGGCAGTTTGAAAGGCTGGCTGAGCTGGTAGGACTACAGACACAGACCCAAGAGAGAGGAGACAGAGAGAGAGAGAGAGAGACAGGTTAATTAAGAATATTTGGGCAAAAATACAACCAAACAACCCTCAAGGTGCATTCAATTCATCTTTCTAGACACTTGAAATACTGTATAAAATGTCTTTTTTTGTTTTACATTCCAATTTTTTATGAAAACAGCTACCCAGGTGTGGAAGAAGTGACAGAACACAGCTAAAATCATTATTAAATACAGAGACACCTGGACCCAACAGTAATGCAATTAACACTTGCTGTTTGTTTAACCTGCTTGGGGCAGCAGATAGGTGGTTTCAAATGCGAAAATGTTTTCAAAGTCTCTCTTCTGAAGCACCCATCTGCTTCTGCAAGTGGTTTAAAACTAGTTTTTAAGAATTATTGGCAAATACTATTTGACCAGTGTCTGTTAAATAAACCAGTGTCACAACCTCTTTTTTTTTTTCTTTTTTTTTCGATACACAGCTGAAGCAGAGCATCAAAACAAAGTATGTTAAGACACAGAGAGAGACAAAGAGAATCATCATGGTCGTCATCAAACAGGAAGAAGAAATCAAACGGATGCCTACTCATCTCATGGTTTGCACAAAGGCATGATCAGTCTGCTCACAGTCCACTGGCAACAAGTTAAAAGTCAGTCCATCAGTCTCAGTAGGAACTTCTGTTAAATAACAACATCTCTCTCCTGTGGCTAGCAAGTGCACCATTCCTAATTCAATTAAACTGAATCCTTACATGGAGAGATGCAAAAAAAAAAAAAAAAAAAAAAGTAATGCTATTGAATGCTTTTTAGATTAAACAAAAGCGAAAGATTATTTCCAACAAAAGAAGGCTTGTAGTTTATATACACAGCTACTTGGTCTTTCGGAAGCTATTGAAAACACTGCAGTCACCGTGTGCTGCACACTTTCAGAGTCCATTGTGGTCCTGGCAATGCAGACTGTTAGTTAGTGAAGGATGTATAAAACTGCAGTCCTGCAGGGTTGAAGAGGCAGGATCATGTTGATCAACCAGATACAACATTTCATGAATGATGGTGTAAGTGTCCTGACGTCCGAATCAGAATTTCAAACTTTTTAGGATTTCCTTTTGTTGCTACTGCAGATTTTTCTCTGGCCAAGAGGGGCAGTCCTTTCTTCTAAAAAACCCTCAGTGGTTTTTCATCCTCGCCGTGGTCCTGCTGGCACTACGTCTCCGGGAAGTAATCGAGTGAACGACTTGGATAGCCGTCTACCAGAAGACGACACGGTTAGCAGTCCATTATGTGACTGGATCCCAGCTGCACCTCCACAGCTGCTGCTTCTGTTTAAGTGGCCGATGTTTGTATGCACCAATAAGGGTCTTAAACTTTGTTTAGCCGCTGTTGCTTTAACTGCTGTTGCTTTAACTGCTGTTGCTTATTTTTGTATATAAAAAGGAAGTTTGCCTCCCTCTACCTCCTTTAATACCTTTAACCGATATAAAAAAGGGGAAATGACAAAAATGACCCCACGTCTCTAGAGTTTGAGCAACAACTTTCTCTCTCATCAGTCCTTCCCACGATGCACCGCTACCTCCGACGATGTAGCATGAGGTAGTTGGCAGTCTCAAAGATCACAGGGAGAAGACTGTTGAGAGAAAAAAAATGTCCTTTTCTGAAAGTACTCCTGATTTTGGAGCAGATTTAAGAGTTTCCATGCAAGCGTCCGTTAAAAGAAAAAGAGAAGAAAAAAAAAAAATAGTGTCGGCTCGAGTAAACAGTCACGGTCGTTAATGGTAGAGAGGTGAAAGGCAGAAAGTCCAGTGAACCAGGCAGTGAAGCGGTGTGGACTTGATAAGGTGATAACTCACAGTGAGGAAAGAACAGCAAGAAACTAGGGAGGAAGATTAAGATAGATAGACGGCCTTACAAGCTCACAACACTTGTTTTAGGAAGAGAGCAGGCATGCCATCTATGTTACACAGAGACATGATTTGGGGAATGGGGAGGGGCAAGAACAGTCCTTCTTACTGCTGAGAGTTTGGCCCTTGTGCAGTGCATCCTGGGATGTCTTGAGTAGAACTTGTGCTCTTTGCGTCTCCATTGTGACTCCTCGACGGAGTGCCGTTATTAAAAAAACGGGCAAGAAAAAGACAATAAATACTCCGTAGAACGGATCCACTTCACTTTGACAGCGTTTCATCCAACACAGTCCTGGAGGAGAGGCATGGCATGGAGGGGTGTGACACCATGAAGTCGGGCACTCCCCCTCCCCCAAACCTTCCACTCCTCACATCTATTGGTTCCTCCCTTCAACGCCTCCCCGTCGCTGAACCCTTGGACATGGGTGAAGAAGCAGGTTTAGAAAAAGAAGCACCTTTCATTTTGGCTTCGATAACAAAGAGAGAGAGAGAGAGAGATAAGAAAACAAGGAGGAAAGAGGGTGAAAAGTGTATAAATAGAAAGAGGCAGACAGAAGCTGGTCTTCTGGTAGAGGAGGGGGACGACAGCGCTGGCAGGTCTCAACCTGTGCCGATTGAGAAAGAGATGGATTAATGTTACTTGATTTTACTACAGTATTTGGGGGTGTATTTAAACTATAGTGGTTGTCCTCTGCCTTACCCTCTTCTTGCTCGCCCCAGCCCTCCGCTACTCCGGCCAACTCGTAATGTTTCTTCCTCAGCTCGCCGAGACGCTCGCGCTCCTTCTGCAGACGAGTCTCCAGCTCCAGAACCAGGACCTGAGGAAACACAGACACGAGCAGACGACAAACACACTCATTTCCCGCAAACCATGAAATACCTCCTTGTTTTTATGAGTCACATACAGACAATAGTTGCATGGAGACAGAATAGGAAGGAAGAAATATGTTTTTTTTCTTGGGTCTCATGCAAGACACTTGATGATCTTACTCCTCTTTTCCTTATGATTTGATTTTTATATACAATTATTATATTTTTTAATATAAACACAAAACTGTAATCCAGACGTAATTAAGTAAGTCTGATTTGGTGATTATTATATTGTGTTTCTCCAAATTCTCTTGTGTCTGTGCTTTCCAAAGCCCAGTTAAACCATCATTATTCACTCAGGTTTTTAGTTAAGACACTTCAAATAGAGGGACTCGTGTGTGTGAGCAGGTCCAAACCTTTCTGTGTTTTTCTTTCAGTGTCGGGGGAAGAGGAGCCACAACACAGAGTGAAGTGTTCATATGGGCACTCTCAATGAACGGAGAACAATACACCTTTTAGTCTGATGTGGAAACTTTAGACATAAACTCACATATCATCCGTCCTGATAGATTATTAAATATTGAATTCCTAAAATAGGATTTCCTCATGTTGTGGGCTCAATGGGAGAGAGAATGTTCCTTGCACTTAGCACTTTCCTGGAGTGAAGTTACTTTTGCTTCCCTACATAATTTAAAGCATATTTTTAAGACTCTCAACTCAGCTTTGGGGCTTATTAAGGTCGATATATTTGCTGTATTCTGCTGCTTACCTGTGCGTCCATCTCTTGTCGTTTGATCTGGGTGAGAGTCATGCTGGAGAAGTCCATTGTATCTGCACACAAAGAACAAATTATGTTCAAACACCCAGAGTTTTTCTTACAACTTGTAGCTTTGAACTCCCTAAAAACAATTGGACATTTTGTGTTATGATCAAATAAAGCCTAAACGTACAACACTGCGGACCAAACAATCCTATCTTCCTCACCTTTCTCTTCAATCTGGGACTTCCCAGACTTGGTGGAGGCCACGACCGCTGCGGTGGCCTGTGTGACGCCCCGGGACGCCTTCTGCAGGCGGTGCAGGTTGGCGCTGTCCTTGTCTGCTTTCACCTGGAGAGGGAAAACAGCAGCAATTCAAGAGACATGAGATCTACAACATTGGACCTCTGCTGATAGCTCTATTCCTCTGTTAGCTACCATTTAGACACTGGCAGAATAAAACAATGTGCATTCTTTGCTCACCTTAGAGGCAGCCACTAGCTGTGCTGTGCTGGCAGCTATTTCATGTGAACACACCATCAACTCCTCAAACTTCCCTTTGCCCTGCACCACCAGATCAGCAGCATCCCTGGAACGACACCGTGTGGAGGTTAACACCACTTTGTTCACAGCACAGTAGGAACCACCTGATTTATGAAGGACCTTCCAGGCTTAAGACATGATTTACTGTCTTGTTTGTTCTTCAGTTATTTCCTCGTAAAGGTCACCTCTTTCATTCTTCAGCACATTTAAGACTCACAACACTTTTATACTCTGTAAGAAGGAGACACTCAGGAGGGAGGACTGATACTTACACCATGACCGTGGCGCCCCATCCCACTGCTTTGGAGGCAGAGATCAGGCCCTCAGTCCAGCGGGAGTTCTTGGCATAAAATTCCTTCATGGAGGCTGCCCCCTGGTGGACAAAGGAGGAAATAATAAAATATATGTTTCATGAGACACATTTTAAACTCTCAGGGGCAGGTAATTTCTTAATTTAATCAATTATACATTTTTCTACAACATAGTGAAAAAAGCCGTTTCTCAGTCAAAATTGTTTGACCAACATTCCAAAAAATGTATTTAGTTTACTCCAATTGCAATACAGTGCAATCAAATATTACACGTTGAAATAAATGCAGCCAGCTTTTGTTGAGACTGTAAGGAGTGGCTATTGTTATTCTAGGTCAAAATATTTTTTTCCACCGTTATAAATTCTGTTTTTTTTAATTAGAAAAAAGTAAACAGTACACATTATTTATATATATATATATATATATATATATATATATATATATATATATATATATATATATATATATATATATATATATATATACACACACACACACTATACAATACTGTATCATACTATTCTATATTACATTTTATATTCTGCTCTACTGCTGCATTATTATGTTTGTATAATATAGTATATATTATATTATTAGTATTACTATGATTACATTATACCTTTAAAGTGTATCTTAAACCTCATACTATACTACACTATATCATACTATACCATGTTAATATCATATCATATACTATAGTGTATTTCTATTAATATTAGACACGCTGTATGATTACATGGCTCAAGTATCATTACTTAATCATAGTATATTCTGATGTACACCGTTTACATATATGGTAGACCTGCAGTGATTAATCTTACCGTGTCACTTTATCTTGTAACTTGTCGATTTAACTTGTCAATACCTTGCAAGTTTGTCTTTAATTGCTCTTGTTCAATCTTGTATTGTTTTGTATAGTTTCTACTTTTATATTACTTGTATATTCCTCATACTATATCCAGTCTTATGTTTTACTTATTACTCTATTTATTTGTAATTCAAGTAAAATTAAATATTGTTTGTTGAATCATAAACATTTGTGAATATGAACTGTATCTATTACAAGACTATAAAGCTGAATATTTTAAATCGTTTGATGTTGATGTTGGGATTAGAGAAATGATGCTGAATATTTGATAGTGTGAAATCTGTTAATAATATGACCCACATCTCATTCTCCCTGTTGAAATGCAGAAGAAGAAGAAACTCACTCTGCCACTCTCCACGATGTCCTTTTGCAGATTTTTGGAAGACAAAACAAGCTGCTTGATCGCCTGCATCAGCTCTGTGCAGGAGGCCAAAATCCTGCAGGGGGCGACAGAGCAGAGGAAACAAACACTGACTCACTGACACATTTTGAAGGATGGTGCTCACTACAGAAAGAAACAAGCTTCCTCACTATTTGGAAATACCAGTTAGTTTCCCCACCGTCTAATTATTGCATGATCAATGCACCACTGACCAAACTTGTCAACGTATTATTTGAAGCTGCGGTGGTTGTTTGTCTCTTTTCATAATTATCTCTCACAGCAGCACTGGTGCAGTAGTTACTGAGAAAACAACTGTTTTTTTACATTAATAATTAAGTCAGAGAAATAAAGAGCGCAGAAAACTAAAGATTCATTGGCTTCATTTGCACACAAAGAGAATAATTACACAGACTGGATAAATAAAGATGAAAAGATACAAACCCAACTACTTGATGACACGCACACTTACGTATGAGACAAAAGCAGCAAAATCTAAAACTTACAACTGAACATAACATTGGGTGGTTTAGTGAAGATTTATGTGCATGCAACACAAATCACTCTGAAGTTTGGAGCTCCAAGCTTCTGCACAATAACGTGATCAAGAGATTTCTGAACCTTCTGGAGCCGTTCGTTGCAACGTATAAATAAACCAATGAGGTGTAGGACATCTATGATATGATAACAATTTGTGGAGCTGCTCCGGTGAAAAAGAAATGACATTACCAGTACTAAACCAACAGAATACACACTGAAGAAAACTAATTATAGGTTTGCATGGATGAAAAACTGCAGACAAACATTATGTGCCACACCGGCTTCAGACTTCACAGTTTGCATTGGCTTTGTGGCAGAACTGATCAAATTCTTTGCACGTCAGCCCTGAATGTGTGACCGTCTGCAACTTCACTGAAACATTGTGTAACTGTTGCGCTGCCTTTCTCTAAAAGCATCTCTATTTCCTTTTCCAGTTCATTGTCATTGTTGGAAACCATTACATCTTGTGGTCAGCTCTTTCACAAACATAACAGGAGGCTGGGCTTACTGTATCCATCTATAACAGAGGAATCGCTTCCTCAATCTTCAAATCTTTTTTGTCTTTAACCACAGAGGTGGGTGTTGTTCTGGCTACTGATACAAGTTTACGGTTAAGTTATGGTTAATACAAATGGAGAGAAGAGAAACTAAGATAAAGTCCTAGAAAGAAGAAAGATTTGTTTGTGGGTCAATTGTAGCTCTATTTCAGGAAAATGTCATGTAAGCGTAAAGAGTTTGATCTTTTTGTAAAATGTCTTGCTCGCTCCCGAATCTCATTTAGATGGAATACTCTTTAAGTATTCAGTTCATTTGAGGTGACAGTTTGCGATTATTGTGACGGCAAAAAGTGATTTCAGTCTGAAGCAGTGCATTACCTCTCATTGACTTCCATCTTGATTCCTGTATCAACCGCTCGAGAATTGTTGAGCATTTCCTGTTGGGATCCACAGAGGCACAAGGGACACAACAAAAAAAAGACACTTTGAAGTTAATTCTGCTGGACAGTGAAACAAGAGACAATGTTTTCACACAGCTTACAAAGAGCCGCCCTCTCACTCTCACACACACACACACACACACACACACACACACACACAGCAAGTGCATTTATGCATTTAAATACAAAAACATCTGCCACCAGATGACCACAGCTAAACACACACACACACACACACACACACACACACACACACACACACACACACACACACACACACACACACACACACACACACACACACACACACACACACACACACAAACCTCTATTCTGGCAGCCGCCGACTCCACAGCAGCGGAAGTGGCAGCCATTTCCTGCTCCACTAGATCTCCCAGCTCCCCCTGCTGTAGCTCCAAACCCCGAGGACGCAGTTTCTGACCGAAAGACAGAACAAGAGAGACTGAAGTCAGGATCAAAGCAAACAAATGGAACCCTTTCATCACGGTCTAGATTCAATGAAACTCATTTATGTTTTCCTCAGACAGAAACTCTAGGGACACATTGTCCCATTTTATGTTGACTGAGTGCAAACATTGGTTTGTATGTATGAAGTATGGACCTCTGCAGTGGCCAGGATGGCCTCCAGAGCCGCCCTCAGCTTGCCATTGTCAGCTGCAGACAGGCTGCTCTGCTGCTTCATCTGGCCCAGCAGAGCCAGAGCTTCAGCTCCGCATGCCTTCACGCTCTCTGACAGGGCTGATGGGGACAGAGAGAGGTAGGATGCATGGCATTAAAATAAAAAAAAACAATTTGTGGAGATGCTCCAGTGAGAAAGAAATGACATTACCTGTATTAAACCTACAGAATACACACTGAAGAAAACTAATTATAGGTTTGCGTGAAGTAAAACAGCAGAAAATCACTACGTGCCACAATGGCATTGTCTATTAAAATACCATGTTATGTCTTCTGTAAACTCTGATGTGTAACGATGCCACTAGTGGCTGCAGCTGCAGAGTTAATTATTCTGACATCCCTTCAGGCAAAGTGTCAACTAACAGCTGAAACAGCCACTCAGATGAGAGGACAAGGAGAAACCAAAACTACCTCTACAGCAGCAAACTGTACTTTCACATGCTTCATTCAAATGTTTCGGTACAGTATGGACAGACACAGGGTTTTCAGATCCACAGTTCGAAACCAGTTTTAATTCCATGTTGTCATTTTTTTGTTGCAGTAATAAGACTGCTGGCCTTAGCTTTAATTATATTTAGGCATGTTTAGACTCGTCTAAGCTGCTAACTATCTACAAAGAGAGCTAAATCCTGCAGACATTACTGCTGAATGAAGTCAGCACCGTTGTTTTGTCCATGCAGAATTTGGCTGTTCAGATATAGACTGATACAAGGCATAACCAGAAGATTACACACTAACATTAATGTTTATCCCAGCAAATTATAGAGACAATAGTCTTAACTTAAATCGCCCAACCTTACTTTATATACCTAACACATGAGGAGGTATGAACTACTTACAGACATGTCAGAACGTGTACATGTCTGGGCCCACAGATAATATCAGGAGTGAAGTGGAGAGTGCAATTTCTATCTCTGTCTCACACACACACACACACACACACACACACACACACACACACACACACACACACACACACACACACACACACACACTTACCATCAGCTTGCTCCACGGGCACCATGTGGGAGGTGGCACTACCCTGAACGATGGTGTCGCCCACCAGGTGGCCACACTGGGTCACTACTCGTACCAGCTCAGATACACCTGGACGAACAAATCATTTGAAATCACACCTGCCTCAGTTAACATAACTTCGGTCACTTTACATCACTATTTTATCTTGTTTGATGTTTTCACTTATAATACACTCAGGTTTTTACTAGTATTTATACATGATTATGGTTGGAATGATTTCTTAAAAACTTGAACAAAGAAGTGAACATTGTTTATCACAACTGAGCATTTAGGAGGGACGCTAGCAAGCTAATAGCATATACGCTAGTAGCTAGCAAACAGCTATTGCTAGCTATAGTATACAGTATAGTATAGAATACAGTATATCACCTTAAAATACAGAGATACGTATTTTCTATTAAGGAATTAGCTTTGAAATGACAATTGTTTTTCCTCTTATTATAACACACTAGTACAGCTACCACCTTGTGTCGGCTTTGGCTCTACCTGGCAGCCTGCTCTGTTTTTATGATTCATGTATTAAGGCCCACACATACACCTGTTGTACATCCTCACCAGTGTTTCCACTAATGTACAGACTCTCTCTCTGCTTCATTGACACTTACCCTCACTTACTCCTTAATTATGTCGCACATAAATCATTAAAATTTGTATATTAGTACAGAAAGTGGTGATATCAAATAGTTCCCTGCAAAGCTTCCCGCAGCTTCAACTTGAGCTAATCAGCCAAAACAACGGAGAACACCTGTGTGTGTGTGCAGGGGTGCTAATAATGCTAATTTTAGGGTGTGTGTTTGATAACGACGGTCTTCATGACAATGTTGAGAAGTGAAAGAATGTATAAAAAAGGCATTTACTAGCTTCTTACATATCTTTAGCTCTAATGCTTACCTTTACAAAACTAAACTCTCACCTGTGTTGTCAGCCAGGAAGGCCTCTCTGGCAGAATGAAGTCGGTCCATACAGTCTAAAGAGGCCTGACATCTGGATGCTAGGTAGTCTGTGGAGATAAATAAAAAGAAGAGAGACATGGGAGTTAAGATGTAAACATGTGAGCGTGCACACAAACATCACTACACACAGTGCTAATTAGCATCCCCTCACAGCTGCTCTGACCTGCGGAGCTGGTGCAGCTGATGTGCGCTGGGTCGTCTATCTGAGCCAGCGAATCCTGGATGATCTTCTCTGCCTCCTCCACAGCTCCCTGCAGGCTGGACCAGCGAGCTGCAACCAGCTGGCTCTCCAACGCCTGCTCTCTGCTCTCCTGTGGGCGCAAATACACACAAGACACACACGGTTGAACTTATCAGACAAGCCTTTATTAGCAATGCCAGAAGGTCCAAATGTGAAAATGAATAAGACGTTCATTGACGTGCTGGGTCCTTCACTTGCAACCAAAACATCTGCTTGATTTATTACAGCTAATTAAGAAAGTTAATTGATAAAAAAAAGATTTGTCACAATTCGTCACCTTCTCATTGAGCTGATTCTGCAGGGCTTCTGCCGTCTTCACCCCGCTCTCCCTCTCAGTCGCCAACGAGCTCTGGACTCGCTCTAGCTCCTCCCCGTGGACCGCGAGCTCCGCCTCCACCTTCGACAAGGACTGCACCAGCTCCGCCTTCTCAGACTCCAGGGCGACCAGCTGAGTGCTGAGCACCTCACTCGACTATGTGGACGGATAAAAGATGGAGGGATACAAAAAAGGAGATGATTACGAGGAACAATGAATCCACAGGAAGACATGGTTAGGATAATATGTAGCCGACATGACATTTCAGGATGTGGTTTTAAAAAAACACTTCATCTTCGGCCACTGATAATAACAATATTGCCTCCATTTAAGTTTGCGGAGAGGCGTACTGTCTCCAGAGAGGTTTAGGTTGAGGTTAAGTTTACAATCAAAAGAACACTGGCAAGCTGTGGTTGTGCAACTTGGCTGCAATGCAACAAACAAACTGTGGCAACAGAGTGAAGAGTTACAACGGATCCTGTGTACTGGAAGTTTGTGAAATTACATTTTTTGAGCTATTAACTAGTTAAATACACAGTGGCGAGTGCATAGTAAGAAAAACAAGTGTGAGACTTACAGCCTGAGTCCCAGCAGGTCCGACAGAAAGCGAGAAATGTAGAGAGATGAAGAAGAAACAACATTAAGAATAGGGATGCAGGAGCTAGCGAAAGCTGAAGGAATGTGACAGGAGCGATAAAACGTGGGCTGTGTGTGAAGAGGACTATGGAGATTAGAGAGATGATGGAGGAGTAGGAGGACAGAAAGAGTGACAGAGTTGATAAGAAGTGGCAACAAAAGTGGGACGTCATGAGTGGGAGGCAGAGACGGATGAGAGGTACGCTGCACGTGCAGAAAAACATCAGGAATGGTAAGGCAAAGGGAGTCAAGAGCAATCAGTGGAGTTGTGAGGGTTAAAAGCATGAATTCATGGCTTACTGAACTGTCACTCCCCTTATTATCCCATTCAAAATATTCCTACAGATACATTTTTGCCAGCGGGAGTATACTGAAGCAAGGAAACCAAGCACAAGCAGTTGTTTGGACAAGATTTTACGGCTTGTGCGTTTTCATTCTGGTCTCTTCTTTTTAAAGAAATGCCTTTTCGTTGCCTGTTACAAACATCAACTTGGCTTCTCAGCTCTGCAGAGATGACAAACACAGGCCGAAAGAGGATCAACAGGAAGAGCAGAGGATGAAATCTATAGTGCTGCTGTTTAAACAACTTCCTCACGAAGAGGGGAGATGACATAACAAATGACAAAAAAACTGAAATGGAGGGAGTGACAGTCGTCTTACAGATGAAAGACGAGTTGGGATAATGTGAAAATGTTATCGATATAGAGCATTTCACTTTGGAGCAGGATCTGTTCTCACCAGTTGTAGTCAGGAGGATTTACAATGTGAACAGCCCGATACAGGTTACAGACTGGTATATATTATAGCCTGCGCTTAACTGTTCTTGGTTCAGGTTTCAGAAAACGGGTCCCATGAACAGCTGATCCATACTGTCGACCTTACACAAACACAGATACGTGAACCAAAGATGTAACGAATACCACAAAAGCGGGGTGTAAGTGAGATCATCAAATAATTGATGGCTAGAGTAAGATGGCATGATGCCAGCAGCCCATTTTTAGATTTTATCCAGACTGTGCTCCATTAGGATCACCCAGATTTGTAAGTGAAAAATTCCACATCATTAATCTTTTCACACTTTCCTGCGGCAGCCGCTATTATCTATTTTAATTGGGACCGTTATGAATTAGTGCAGTAACTTTTCACAGCGACTTTGTAGATCCAGTTTAGCAGATTCAAGCCTCAATTTGTGAGAGGAGAGTGACCTGTTGTGACGAGGCCATGGTGGTCTTCAGGGAGTCCAGCTCGGTCCTGCTGGACACCAGCTCTCTCTGCAGCTCCTGAAGCTGCTCCAGCTGGTCCCTCTCCTGAGCAAGACAAGTCAAAAAATGTCCCTTGAGACACCTCACAACAGCTCAGTTTGAACACCATAAACAGAAAAACTTTAATCAAAAGGTATCGAAATACAATTTCTGAGAGCAGTTTCTTCTGTTTGGGTCATTTCATTTCGAAGCCAAATGATTTGCGCTGAGGATCCCCCAAAATCCAATCTTTACCTCATTATTTTAATCATGCATCCTACAGTAATGTGGTTCAGCACTGTTGGACTGAACAGCGAATCATTCGACTGCAAAACACTGAGTTGAAAGCACGGGGTCTGACCCGCTGTGCGTGTTTGGCAGCGATAACAACATTCGTGTCATACTCACCTGTCTGTCTGCAACCTCCTTAGCGGCCTTCACCTTCTCTTGCATCTCTCTCCTCACTGCATCCACTTCGTCCTGTGCTGCCCGAGCCACCGTCATCTGCCGGGTGACCTCTGCGTTCTGCACGCACGCACACACACACACACACACACACACACACACACACACACGGACATGGGACACAGATGCAGATACGCAGAGAAACACACCAAAATAATCAGGGCCGAGGCTAGATCTTCAGCTTGGGGGAATTACAAAAAAGGACAGCTGGAGGACAGAACTTAATTAAACTTGGATGTTTTTTTTTAGGAGGGGACAAGGACACAGAGAAGGATTTGATTGAACTTGAGGATGTAAGACTCATCTTTCTCACCTTCCTCAGCAGGTCGGCATGACTCTGAACCAGCTCCGAGTACTTCTCCTTCAGTTTGGTGTAGCGCTGCTCATTGGCTTGAGCTTTTTCTGGTTAGACACACAACATAGAGAGAGACACACATGGTTATTAGCAGACACAAGCATTGAAAACTGCGGGTAAGTCATCGCTACAACGAAGGCCTAGTTTAATTTATAATTTTTTATTTTTCATGTTACAACCTCTACTTTTCTACTGGCTTTCGCTTTGACTCACTGTTTGAGAAATGAATGGACAAAGAGTTTCTAAATCCCCAACTTTCTGTTTTTTTCTGGTCTTATAAGGTCCCTTGTTCTGTATAAGTTGGTATTATATTGTGTATATTGTGGAACACACTCTTTTATCAGATTTGTTAACTGCTTTTAGTGTTTGTTGTAGCTTAACTTTAAGTCATTGCCAAATGGATGTGATTTGTCAGACTGAACAAAATAAAATAAAGGCAAGAAAGCTTGATTCCAAACTATTTTGATGTAATAAATATCTTCCTGAATCATACAATAATGTGTCCAAGAAGCTTCCTGCTAAAGTTACAAATCTAGTCTTACTCTCTATCTCCGTCAGGCTCCGCTGCTCCTTCTCCGTGTCCTCTCGGACCCTCCGCAGGTCGTCCAGCTCCGCCTTCAGGAACTCGCTCTCTCCTGCAGCCTGCAGCCTCAGGTGGCTCTGCTCTGCAAGCTCCGCCTCCAGCTCATTGACACGCCCCCTCAGAGCCTGACACAAGCGACCACTCTGATGAGGAGCAGAGAGTGCGATGAAAAGAAATTAACTCTTGTTTTCTAGGAATTCCTTTGTCGATGGATTTCTTTGTGTGTGAGACATGACTGATCTGTGAAGAGCGACAAAGAAATGATTTACCTCCAGTCTGAAAGACTCCAGCTCGTCTTTGAGGGCCTGGATCTCCCTGGTCAGCTGCTCAATCAGACGGTCTCTGATGGATAAAGACAAAACATCAATCAAAAGTAAAATCAGGGGTCATGAGTTACTTGTAACAGATAAAAATGATATTCGGCTTGATTTTTGATTTTTGTATGCATCCAATCAAACGTCATATTTTATACAATCAAACCAAAGATCCATATCTGTGTTGTGATATTCGTGATCAGTAGAGTCACATTAAGTTTTTGGTGCAGTATAATTTTGCTTCTTGCCAATTTAAAAATAATTCTGACAACCATAATCATGCAGACACACAAATCGAACATTCTCTGGCCTTACTTGTCGTCCTTCCGTAAGCCGTTCTGACTGTTGAAGTTGAAGGGGTCAATAGCAGCCGTGGTGCCAAACAGGTCGTCAAACTTGTTCTCCAAAGCTGGCTGTGTGTTTAAAACAAGCAGGTTTAAAATAAAAATATTATGATTATTATCCATTAGTCTAGTATATAGTTTCATGTCATCTGGAGCCTCCATCAATCTGCTCATTCCCTAATAATAATCCAGGTGTTTTGCAGCTGGATTGTGGGTCCAAACTGCCATTAATTACCTAATTATTTACGATGTTACATAGACGACAAATATGTTTTCTTTCCCAACAGCCAGCTATGTGAAAGTCAATATAATTAACACCATGACATACCATCATAAATATAAACCAGATGTTGAGAGTGAATGTTACCAAGAATCTGAAAAATATCACGGGAGAGTCTCCTCAGGTAATTTCCTGCTTTATGTCCCTCAGTTTACCACATTGCATCTGTTGCCTTACGACTACTTCCACAAACACAACGTCCTTCTTCAAACCATATACAAAAAGATGAAATGCAATTTAAGAAGGAACCACTCAGGGAAACTTCTCTTGTTTAGTTACCGGCAGCACGGGGACGTCCGTGTCCACCAGGTCGTCCGTCTCCACCAGGTGCTCCGACTCGGGGGACGACGACTCTGCGGGTATCACGACCACAGGGCTGATGTGCTCCGACAGAGCCGACGCACGCAGGAAGTTAGGCGGGTTCTGCCAAAAACACACAGCGCAATTTGAATCACCACATTGTTATTTACTGGGCTTATAACAGGCTTTTGCAGAATGCAGCTAGACGTGTCCCAAAGTGTCTTCACCCTTTGAAAATCTGATCCTCTTTGCAGGTTCAACAACAATAAAGATTGCACTTTTCCCCATTGACATCTAGGTTATATCGATGATTAACTATGATACCACAGATTCACCAAAAATCAATTCACCCGTGCCTCCGTGAAAGTGAGTTAGTAATTCAACAATAGAGATTCAACAATAAAGATAAAAGCATTACAAGAAAACATTATTGACATTTGGGGAAACTGCAAAAAAAGTAATTTGAATATTGAAAATAATTTCCATAAAATGAAGAGCGAAGGAGTTTCAGCTATGATAATGTGCAGGGCATGTTATTGTCACTTCCTGTCAGTGATGGATATTAGTTACATCCTCAAATAGATACAAGCAAATTTAAGGAGCGTGAGAGCCAGAAGTACATATTGTGGAGGCGGCCGACATGTCTCTTTCCTCATTTCCATTCATCTCACATGTAGCAGTGTATATGTGCCATAGCATGTCAGTAAAGTGAAGGGGGTTTGGAAAAAGCTGAGAAGTTGGTATGAAAAGACATTTAATATATAAACAAGAGTATGAAACAATTAGTATATAAAGATAAACTATCAAAAGGCAGAACCTTTTGATGGGAAATGAATGAATCCACCGGGGAACAGAAACCTGAAACAACCGTTGTGGGTCAACTTTAGGCTTATGTGTGGTAAAAAAAGGGGATTTATTGAGGACGGGATCTCACCTCAGGCAACTGTGGGATCTGAATCAGCCTCTTGAAATACTGCAAGTTACTGGAGCGATAGAACAGACCCTTTAACCTGAAACACAGAGACGAAGAGATCAGGACAAACGAGGAGAGAATAGTTTGACATAGAAAATGAATTCAACGCGGTGCTAAGAACTCAGCCCTCAAGGTCACACTCGAAACCGTGACCGGCTGTGTTCCCGCGACCGCAAGTGAACTTCATACTTCTTAAACTGTTCTTGGAAGCGATCTCTGTGGCCCTGCAGAGTGTCTGCTGGAAGGCCTGCAAGCACACACAAAACACAAACACAGACACAAACACTGTTCAGGTATTCTGTGTTTATATGTAAAGTTTGAGTGCACACGTGGATGATGGGATTTCGAGCATGACGGTATCAAAGCTGGGAGGTGAAAGCCTTCAAATCTCCCAAACATCTTCTTTTCAGAAACGGAAAAAAGGCTTGTAGGAACTGAATTGCACGCATTTTTTAGTTTATTCAGCGGAGCTTTGAAGAGTTCCAGGAGGTCTGAAAAAACGTTAAACTCCGAGCAGAACATGTCATCTTTGAACCTTTGAAGTAACGTGTCACACATTTTAAGTATTAACTCACATTATACAGAGCTAAAGGTAAAGCTGCTGCTCAGGAGGCAATGGATCTCATGCAGGAACCACTCATATGAACAGATGTGTTGTGGCTTTTAATGTGTTAAAACATAGACCTGTCTTTTACAGTTCAAATCAATTCAAATGAAATATAACTTAAACAAACTTAGGCTAATGCTAAATTAATATTCTCTTCGTGATTTTATCATCATCGTAGATATTTTTCATGATTTTATTTGCATATCTAACCTTCATTCTGTCTTTATTTCTGACACATCATTGACGCCTGTATTCATATTGTCTACAGTTTTTGTTCTGGTCACATAATACAACTCCTGACTGAAGCAGCAAAGATCTGTTGATCGAAAAACATCAGCCAGCAGGTATCTTGATAATCGATTAATAGTTTCTGTAACTTCAAATCTTTGCTGGTTCCAGCTTCTCAAACATGAGGATTTGCTTCTAGTTTTTATAATGTATGACAGAAGATAAAATATTGATTAATTTCGGACTGTTGGTCAGATAAAATTTAAGGACATCACTTTGGGCTCTGGAAAGTTGTAACGGCGGTTTTTCACAACTGTTTGACCTTTTCTGGTAGAGTAGATGATGAATCATGAAAATAATTGTCAGATTAACTCATAAGGAAATGAATTATTACCCCAATAGAGACACTGCTAAACGTGTTTTCTCTTTGTCTGCTGATTTCTAATAGCAGGACTTGAAGCTCTGCGCTGTGAAATTCAGCTTTTTATTTTTCTTAATGAAGCTTACTTATCTGTTTAGGGGAAATTATTATAAAATCATATCAACGTGCAACTCCCTCATGAATAGGTGGCATTCATCAGGTTGAAACGAGCGCAATACGTCAAGTAAAGAGAGATTTGGGAAGATAATACTGACTAAATGATTCAATTGACTTTATGATAAAACATTTTGAATAAGGTCTGAACTCTGATTTGCACCTTAACAAGTTCATTCCAGCATGACAACCCAACTGATGACCACTAGCTTTGAAATAAAGTTCATAAACAACGACTCACTGCCATGTGTTTCCCTTTAACTGCACAAAAATTTGTATATTGACCAGCACTGAAGAACCTTCACAGTGTACTATTTCTACTTAGCATGTAGGTGTGCAGTTTGACCAACAGGGGTGTGCGTCACTCACAGGAGTGCAGCTTGAACAGCAGCTTGACGGTGTAGTCGTACAGGTGGCTGCTGTCCAGGATGACTTGGATGAGGGGGGCCAGGCGACACTGGCCCGCCGCCGTCACCGACACCGACCGAGACATGTCCAGTGAGCTGAAAACTGGGAAGGGGAGAGAGAGAGAAACACACACACGATCAATAGATGAATCCACAGGATCAATAAACACACACACACACACACACACACACACACACACACACACACACACACAGAGTCGAGCGAACCCGTCAGTTATCATCACACATATCAGTGAGATACTCGTGCACAGGGCTCATACATCATGAATTTTTCATGAATCAATCAAGTTGTTCAGCTGTGCTCACTGCCTCTAAAATGAACTTATTTGAAATAAATACGTTGAAAGCAGGAAAACAGCTCACTCTTGCTTATTAGGGGAAAAAAAAGGTTTAAAGTGGAGCAGCAACCTGAACACTAACAGGATTGTCTGACTGCCTCTCTGCCTCCATCATTACGCCCCTCTTTCATTTCCCTGCTCACAACAACCCCCAAAGCCTGGAGAGCCTCTGTGTTCACTGCAGAGGTGTGGTTTCCTGCACAGCTAGAAAACACACACACACACACACACACACACACACACACACACACACACACACACACACACACACACACACACACACACACACACACACACACACACACACACACACAGGGACACCTCAGGCCTGGCTTCTTAACCCCTGGATGACGTGATGCTTTTAAAATATACCAGACCGAAAGAGGAAGCTGACGAGGGCTTTGAGATTCGGGTGTGAGGTGACATAGACGCTCATGTGTTTTTGTGTATATCTAGTAGAATATCAGATCACAGCGTCAAACACGTAGAAAATAGAAGTCATTTGCGTGCCACATCATAATCTGGCTCAGATAAGCACAGCTGGGAGCACAGAGCAGCACAATCGGACCAGAATAGCTTACCACCCAGGAAGAGGTTGAGCTCACACTCCAGGTAGTCAAACATCTCCACTGTCAACTGGAAGCTGAAAGAGGGGAGACACAGAAAGAGGGATGAACACACGTTTCATATTCCTGTTTGCAACCACAATTTGTGCTTGTATGCAATTATGCCATATGTTTTTAAAACAGGGGGGAAACCTGCTAAAATTATGCAATAGACTCCTTTCCCACTGCCTGTAGATAATGCAGACATCAGTGAACAAAGATTTTTTTTTTTTTTTTTGCATCTATTCCAATAGGAATAGATGCAAACAAAAAAAAGATACGAAAAAAGTAAAATGATATGGCTAGGGCCTCATATCATATTCTTCTATCATGCTAAAAAGTTACATTGCTTTCTTGTGTTTTACACCTTTGAGGGCTTTTAAATAAAGACATTTATTATGAAATACACTAAAAAGAGGTTTTAAATTTCATACACTACCAAGAATGAGAATGCAAGGTCAAATTTATTTTTCTGCCAATGCAGTCCTGTGCCTTTGAAAAGAGCATATTAATTTTGTACATTATTAAATAATAATAATTGCCCAATTTGATTTTATTCATTATATATTCACTTCCATGTGTGTCCCAGCATCGGGCCGGAAATAATTTCCTTCCTGCATTGTGATAGTCTGAGTCATGGTCAAAGCTGGGGTAAAATACTCAACCTGGGAATAAATCTACACGATACTTTTACCTCTTAAGGCCTCAAATCTTTAACAATCAGAGAAGGAAAAATCCCTCCTTGGTTGAACCGCTCACATCTCATTACAGCTGTAACCTCTGATGAGCAGTTTCTGGTGGACATTATCTTATATTAAAGGGTGTCATAATAGTAGGCAGATAATTGTAGCGGCCGGCCCCTGAGCTAAACTGCTTGGAGGGAAACAAAAAAAAAAAAGCAGAACCACTAATGAAAACAATTAAATTAAATCTTTCCTCTCCACTTCTTATTCCATCTCCTTCTTCTAGGCCTCGTGGTTTCATGACAGTGTGAAGAATAAGCTTTGATGAAAGAATGAAATTAAATTATGACTATCTAATTAATTAAATTTGCAAATTCAAAACTTTGTTCACCATTTGAATTTCTAAACAGCTTTTTCTACCGACTTGTGCTAAACAACACCTCTAAAATGATCACCATGAGTAAGTTCTTGTGGCTCTGCTGCATTATGATTAATGAATTCATCCATTTAAATTTAATTTCACACTTTGGTCAACACAGTTTGAGACATAACACTGAAGCTCATTAATATCTGGATCTGGGGTCTGGCCGGCAATAAGCACAAGAACATGCGAAGCTGCAGCAGCAGCGCGACACACTCACAAGTTGTTGACGTCGTTCTCTCCCGCCTCGTCGAGCTGTCGGTTTGACATCTGCAGGTTTCCAGGGAAACGAGGGTTCTGAAAGAGAACACAACAGTCGGAGGTTCAGCCATCCTGACGTCCGTCTGAGACGAACACATGACCGTGTACAGGTGCCTTTATAACCATTAACAGGCTGGAATGTAAAGTACATTAATGCAAGTACAAATGTGAGGTACTTGTACTTTACTTATTTCCATTTCATAATTCATGCATGAGTCGTGTTTCCACCTAATGAATTTAAGTCCAATATTCACTCTCTTTTACCTCTGGTTTTGGTCTCTACCAACTCCTTAGAAACAAGCCTGTCACTTTAGCTGCTAAATGTTCCCCTATGTTCATCAGTTAGTCTGCTGTGTGTTGCTCAGCAGGTAGAGTAAAGTGGGTTTTTAAGTTGGGATTGGCAAGAATGAAACAAAAGAGTAAAGCTGTGGGCCAGAAAACCAAAACAATGAGCTGAAAAAGTCTTTATAAAGCTTTTCAAAGCAGAGGGGAGCACCAGGGTTGAGTAATTCTCTGTTGCTTCGTCACTATGAGCAACCCCTTTCACACATATATAATCACGTGATTCATTATTATTATTATGAAATATTGATTAGAGCAGCATTAAAGGGTAACTTTGGCATTTTTCAACCTGGACCCTTTTTTTCTTCCATGTTTTTGTGTCAGAGTGACTAATGCATGTCCAATAAAAGTGCTTGTTTTTGCCACTGAGAGGCTCAGGTTACTATTTTAAGTGTCTGACAACATTATGGAAACAGAGATATTAAACGGTTTTACCTCATGTTTGCCTGAAGACAACAGTGGAAATGTGAGATTTGAAAAGACGAGTGCCACGAGACACTGGTGCTGTCGACAGTTTGAGTCGGTTGGAGGACAGAAAGATTAGCGTTTAGAGTGTTTTCTAAAAGATTTTCCAAAGTCATGGCTGAATATTTAGCTGATTTCGACGATGTGGGTGCGATGCGAGACTCCTCCTTGAGGGAGGATTGGTTTGTCACAATAACAGACAGACGGGATCAAGCGAAAGGTAAAAAAAACCTGTTTTATTTCTCTGATTCCATCATGTTGTCAGACAGTTATAATCATCTGAGCTCATCAGTGGCAAAAACAAGGACTTTTAATGGCAGTACAATGAAGGTGAGGAGTCGCCCGGAGCATATACATTTCAGCTTGTCTGGTGGCTGCAGCGTTTACCTTCAACACTGGACCAAATAACAAAATGAGTCGCTTGAAAAATTGTGAAGTTACCCGTTAAGTAAAGGATCTGAATACTTCCTTCAGCACTGCTGGTTGCCAAGTTTTTTTAATCCCTCAGGTTAATGTATTGTTTGGACTTTGAACTGCTTTCTTTGATTCTGTCTCAGGAGTCGAAGCCAATCAAAACAAAACCCTTGCTCTGAATCGAACGTACCGTTACGCTGGATTTACATAAAAATGCAGCACTGAACTGTTCTCGTTTCTCTGCAGCCAGAATTATATGAAGTTTAATGGTGGACAGGTGTGAGAGGCAAAACGAAGACAAAAAAGATCCACTGTTGTCAGGTTCCAGCTACGCTTTACATATCACCTCATTCTGTTAATTATGCAAATAATTAGAAATCAATGCTCAAATAAGTTAAGTCTCAATATTTCTTTAGAAATACACTTGTACGATAGTGATAATCTAGCAAGAAAAAAATGATCCAAGCAGATATTCTTTTTAGTTCACCAGCCCTTTGCTTTGATAAGGTTAACATGAGACTGTGTTTACAGGAGCTGATTGTTGATTAATTGACCTTTGTCTAGAGTGTGAGATGACAATTTGCATTTCCTTCTCTGGGAGCTCAGCGGCTATTTTAGACATTGCATGAAGCATATAGATCAACCTGCATGCCGATGTACAAGCAACAAATTTAGCAAAAACAGGGTATAAAGAGTTGAAATTAAAGCTAATCAAAGGTTTCATCTGCCAACGTTACTCCTTTGATTCTAATGTTAAGATTTAGCGAACTGCCCTCTAAAACCACCCTGACACTTTCTTTGGGTTAGAATTTCATCTTCCTGTGATAGCATCAACACTACCCCTCGGTCCCTGTACCGCTCTGCTCTGCTGTCTCATAAAAAGGCGACATTACAGATCCCTGAGAGGCCATTAGTGTGAAAGCCAGAATGTTCTATGAAGCCGGCCTCCTGCTGAGACTCACTGGCACTAAAAACAGAGTCTGAGACAAAGATAATGAGTGATGAGGGAGACCAGAGCTGGATTTTTATAGGCCAGGCCAACTCACTTTGATGTGGAACTCCATTTTGGTGATGAGCAGTTTGAGGTAGATGCTGCACAGCTTCCCATAGCCTTCACTCAGGTGACCCTGGGGAGAGAGAGAGAGTGGGGGAGGAAGAGGGACATTAGGAGAAAGTGGAAAATATTCGTTTCTCCTCCTGGAGGACTTGCAGGTTAAAGAAAGAAGCAAATCATTTGGTGTTTTGAGGAAATCCGTAGCGGCACTTTGGCTGAAGGCAGCATACAATAACCATGAAAGAGCCATTTCATTTTCAAGCTGCAGGGCTGAATCATCTCACAGCAGCCAAAATATTCTCTCCTGCCGCTGCACAGATCCAGAATCTTTCAGTTCACTCTGTGTGAAAAAATGTCCCCGGACTCAAAGTGTGGACAAAGTTTAATAAGAGTAGCTTTGTGGCCAATTGCTTCTCGCTTCCTTTTTCCCTTGAGCCTGGGAGTGTGGGTGGTGATGACACAACAGGAAAGAGAGGCCACAACCTCCGGTCACAGGGACCACACTTCCTGTATCCTCCTGCACAGTGATTTCAGCAAAAACTGAGCCGTAAACCATCCAGGAATAGAGAAGACCTGTAGACCGTAAGCCTGGTCGGACTTTGTGGCTTTATTAGTGCAGTCTTGGCAGGACTGCACAACAAACCTCATCAGAGGTGTCTGCATCACTAGAAACTTGTGCTCAGTTAGATCAATGCAAATCTTATCACCACTGACACTTTTAATCTATAAAACCGCGTTCATTTTCTAGCTCCAGCAGCTGAGAGCAGGGCTTCCCCCACAGAGAAGCCGGTAGTGACGGTTAGTCACAACATGTAGCTGGAAGCCACTTTGTTGTGAGCACTGACAGTCACACTTGGCATGTTTTTACATGACTTTGTATGTCACAGGCCACAATGTGTGTCACTCCGACAGCAGCAGGCGGACTAGTAACAAACCGTGTAATCTGATGACCCGATGATGTAACAAAGAGGACAGTTGTTGGCTGTATTCTAATGATGCTAATAAACAAAATGCAAGCTTCTGTTATTACAATTCTCCTAATTCATAAGGGTAAATAAACACAAACGGCTGCTGCATGTTGCACTTATGGCTACACTCCTATCATGTTTTCAGAAAAGGTGTTTTCCAGGACAGGAAAGTTGTCGTTCCCGGCGACATTTTACCAACTCAGTCTGTTATTTACCCATGTTTAATGTTTTCCTATTCTAAATAGAGAGTCACCGGTAGAGAAGATCCACTTTGACACAAGGCCCTTCTCCTTGTGACAGCATACTGTGATATTACCGCAGTAATATAATAATCTCTGTGTCCTTCCTTACCCACATCCTGCTCATATCAGTTAAGTCAGCCTTGTTCCTCATGGAATCCTTTATCACCTGGGGGGACAGCAGCGGAGACAGAGAGAGGAGGAGGGGGGGACAGAGTTAATAAAACAGGACTCACCGGGTATAATTAACAAAATGAAAGAGGCGTGTGACAAAAAACGGAAGAATGAACCATCAGTCAACTGTCACAGAACACAAGAGACAGAGAAGAGTTCAGATCCGTTTTAGAATATGTGAGAAATGTCGACGGTGTTGTCCTCTTTACGTACGTTTGGATGGCCGTCTCGCAGCAGCTTGTGGAAGACGTGGCAGAACTTCCAGCAGAGCACCGCGTTGCTGGAGAGAGGAAGCCGGTTGACCGCCGCCCAGAAAGTGTGGGCGCCTTTCTCATGGTGGGTCCCCAAGATGCAGGGTGAAGGGGCCGGTCAAGGATCACTGGGCTGTTGTAGTGCAATGACATTTTCTGTGTGGCATTAGTCTGGCTTTTTATTCTCTGCCTCCTTCCCGGGAGTGTCACTAGGGATGCACTTCAAAAACCTCCCTTTTATTTAAAATGTTTTAATCTTTACCAATCTTCATACAAAAAAATCCATGTTTTCACGATCAGATGAAACAGAATTTTCCTGGACTTTTATGGACAAAAGTAGTTGTTTCTTTTGATGGAAGAAGACACTGATTATCACCAAGTCTATTTTACAATGTAGACAGATCAGACAATGCTTTTGGGTAATTGAAGATAAACAAAACACAAATGAGTTACTGATGATGTGTAAGTGTCTGTACTAGTAATATTCAAAACAAACACAAATCATTTCTCAAATCTTCTTTTGGAAAAGTTGAAACCCAAAAATAATGAGCCCTAGATATTTAGAATTTCGTTCTTCCTCTCCCTGGGACTCTGCAGCTTTGCATTTTGTTTCACACATGATTAAATTAGCTCTGCAGGCAGAGCCACGTGTAGACGATGGGGTTACACTAAGTTTGTTGTTTTGATCTTGCACTAACGTAACCCTGCAGCCTCGGAGGAACAGCTCCACACACATGGAAATCAGGACAAACACACTTCTTCTCCTCACACACACACGCACACGCACACACACGCACACGCACACGCACACACACACACACACACACACACACAGAGACAATATAAGGATATTCCTGGCATGCTTCTCTTTGACAGCGACCTCCTGTGTGTTGATGGCCTTATTGATGCTGACAGCCTGAGAAGAGGAGGAGAGGGAGGGCAGAGGTGAACAGAGGAGAGAAATGGAAAAAACACAAATCAGCGCACACAGCTTTTTTCACAAAGTTTACAGGGAAAAAAATATTCAAAAAGTGTTTCATTTTAAAAATTGACACCTTTCCACCTTTATCAAAGATGTCTTTTCCTTTTTCTAACCGGGGAACTGAAAGCGGCAACATTGTTTTCAGGAGAACTTGATTGACCTATTTTCTGCAGAGTTAGTATTCAAGGCAGCAGCTGAGAGGCCCGAGCTCCTCTCTGTCTGCTTTTGAGGGAACTCTACGGAGGCAAACATCTGTCTCATCAAGCGACACATATGTCATCACATCTCTTTTCAAGCATCCCACCTGCAAAAACACAGTCACTTCCTTAAATTAGAGAGAAGCGACAGTGCATGTTAAGTGTATGTAGGAGGCCAGGTGGTTATAATAGATTTAGATTTATCTTCTTAAGCTCTCCTCTTAATATCTCTCAAACACTTCCTTTCAGAGGAAGGAGTTACTGTAAGACTAAATGATATAGCACCAACAGTTACTCACGAGTGGATGATCAGTGGAGTATCTGTCTGTGTTGTGAAATCTACTGAGGAATGTTGGCCAGGCTAAAAATGAACCCCCCTCCAACTTACTTCAGCTCACATTAAAGTATCATCTAACTTGCTTTACAGAAACACTGGGGACTTCTGAGTTATACGTGCGTCTTGCAGACCGACACAGTTAAGGATTCTTATGCACAGTAGCTTCGATGGCAGTGTTAGCTGCTGCAGAGTTGGTAGTGTTGACAGTGAGTCTCCCACCAGTGATAGTCTTTTCATTTATTGCTGAAGTTTATTCATTTGATAGGAAACAAGACAAACGGTCTGGTTTATCATTAAACAAGACTTCAAAAGCTGTGCTAGCAGCTCTGTGCTAACATGCTGATGTTAAGCCGATATGTTTGACCATTTTAGTTTAGCATGTTAGCATTGACAAAAAGTACAGCTGAGGCTGATCGGAATGTAATTCTGCAGGTATTTAGTCAGAAAGTATTCAAATAAATGTAAACTCTGACCTGATGATGGAACTAGATGAAAAGTTAAAAGAGTACTCCACCTTTTGAGCATTAGACTCCTAAAGCATCGTCAGACTCACAATGAATAGTTGCAAAACCAGAGAGAATGTCTTTTTGATTCCACGCATTCCTTCTGGTGCCTACAAAACCCACAATGCAACTCAACTGCTGATAGCTTGTTCAGTGATTCAGGAGTGTTATGCTAATGCTAATGTGGACTCGAGCTGCTAGCCTCAAATAGTGATGAGGAGTGGCCTACAGAGGTCTGGTAAGTTCACTTCTTTCTAACTCCACAGATCCAGATTTTTTTATTTTCAAACTTGTATTCGTCAGCCTCAACTGATGCTGACTCAAGTGTCATCACTTGAGGCAATTCATCAGATTTTGCACAGCTCCCTCTGAAACCTTAAAAGGCTTCATAAAACGTTTTTTTTCACATATGCAGTAGCGCTTCCCAAGAGGATTCTACACATTTAATGGCAATCCATTCAATAATTCAGACGTTTCACTAAAAACCACAACTGTCAACCTCACGTATTGAGTAAAAGTCAGGGGTTCACTAAGGTCAGTAGGATTCATTCTCTGGGGACCATGAATGTTTGTACAAAATATAATGGCAATCGATCCATAAGTTGTTGAGATATTTCAGTCTGGATCAAAGTGGAGAGCTGATCGACTGACATACATCTCCAAAAAAAATAATCACAAACGTATTCTTGTTTTCTTTTCTTTACATCCCTTCATGGTTATGTTAGGCAGCCAAACAGGAAAGCTGTATGATGAAATAAATATGTAAAATGTTCTTGCCATGAATTCCAGGCCCACATTGTTTGAGAGTTTAAGTCGCTTCAGATGCTTTTCAAAACAAGGTGTTCTGGAGTGACATCTGGCCGACATATCATGTTGCACATGAGAAGAAAATCAAACCAAGAAAACCATACATCTCAGCCCTTCAACTCAAAATGCTGAAATTAAAAAAAATAAAGCCAAACATGTCACTATGGTTTGCTTGGTAATCATAAACCGTGAGTGTGGTGTCTGAGGTCAGCGGAGGACGGGAGGCCTGTTTCATAATCTCACTTCCCACAGATGCCCCGAATCTGCTCCTCCTTTTCCAGTATGTGAGCTATCAGGACTGGAAGTCCACCGGGATGAATCATTGGAGGAGGAGGAGTGAGCCGGGAGGGGTGGGGAGGAAAGGAGGCAGAAATGAAGAAGAGAAGAGGAGGAAGAACTTGGGAGCATGGGTAACTATAATTGTCCCCAGGCTGAGGCAAACCCAACACACTCTGCGAAAATCATTAGTTCAATCTCTGAACCAGAACATCCGCATGTTTCTGTATCCTTAAATAAGCTACCAGGTGTCACTGAAAATTCTTATTTATGAACACAATACTCGAAAAACTAAACTGGGATTAGAGGAAAACAATCTGGTATGAAAGTCATCGCCTGAGCAACAGCAGACAATAGACTGCCTCCTCTTCCACACAGCACATCTGAATGACTTATTGCCAGCACCAGCAAGTTGGCAAACACGAGTCTTGTGTCCCCAGAAATCTAATTTACTATCAAGTCCCAGGAGTGGTTCACTAAAGCAAAGTGAGGTCAGGAGGAGGAATGTGGAGCTGCTTCTTTCAACATCATCCAACCGTCTGCGCTCGGCTCGCAATCCTGCCGATGACGAGGACATACCACAGCATGTGTGTCGTAAACGCGACAACTGACCACGCTTCCACTCCTATCGTTAAACATGCACAATGTTGATTAAATAAACATGAGCACCGGAGCTACAAGTGCAACACCTGTCTTATTGCATCAGCACATAACCTGAGCTAAGACTCTGGCTATGTGTGTGTGTGTGTGTGTGTGTGTGTGTGTGTGTGTGTGTGTGTGTGTGTGTGTGTGTGTGTGTGTGGACACTGTAAAGGTCAAACACAGCAGGGCTTACACCGTCCTGTCCAGGCTGTGCATACTAGAGCAGAAATAAGAGCGTGGTCAAAGCTACGGTCTGTTTCCTCTGATCGAGACCACAAGGGAAAGGTCACAGAGTTAAATTTGAGCATCTGCTTGTGTGAGACGTTACACTTCCTGTTTACGAATAAACAAACTATCAACAGAAATTACAAACTCACACTTACTTTTTTATCTCATCTTCATAGCTGGTAAGAACACATGAAACAACAGTGTTGCACTTTGAGCATTATTTAGACGGACAAGAAGCAATTGCGAGAGAATGTTAATTGCAGTGCTGAAATTATTTGCAAAACACAGAGATCTCTAGCACAGCTTAATTCTGAAGATAAAAAGGCATATAATATTATCAATCACACCACACATGTCCTTTATGACAACTTTAAATCTATGCAGTCGGAGCTGCATTTCAGATTGCCTGTGTGTAACAGTACCGACGTTTAGTTCGGCTTTATTCCAGAAGCCATTGGACTTGGGAATAGTCGTCGTAAGAGACTGACTCTGCTTCCTTGATGTATAGATCAATAAATGCACTTAGCAGTTTTTTGTACAATGCGTGTTTGTGGTGATGGACTTTGTTTATTATCATATTTTTTTGTGGGAAAAATGGGACCTAAGTATGGAACTTGGACTATAAGATGTGGTGGAAAGCTACAGAAAATACGAGTAAAGTGGACAGTGAGTGAAGTGATACTAGTATGTTCGCGGTCAAGAATGAACTATCACAATAAGAACATTTAGTACTCTGTTGGTTCATTTGGTTTCGCTGATCTTACCAAGCATAAGACACTGGTTCCTTTCATTGTCAAGTTTCATTCTCACTTTTAATCAAACCTGCAGATAGCGGTGGTGCAATTATTGCAACATACTAGCTCCGTTTCTAATCCCCTCCCCCCCAACACTGACTCTTTATGGGAGGTTATTTTTTTTAAATCTAATTCAGTGTATAGCGCAGCCAAAGCATCTAGTTTACACTCTGACCGCATCTGCTTTGCATTACCATAGAGGGAAATTACTTTTGTGTCATTTCCTGTCACTATTGTCATCAGTACAAAGGTCACGCATTAAAAACGACACTAGGCTTTAACAGAAAACGTTTCATGTTTGATATCAGCTGTTGCTTTGTATTAATATCACGTTTAATGTAAATTTAGTTTTGTCTTTTCTCTCACTTTCACCCAAATACTCAAGGGATGATTGAGAAACTCACGGCGCAACTGGTTCCCACATGAGGATGACCCAATTAGCCCACAGTGAGACTTTGTACTTTGTGTTGGAGTTGAATGAGAGTGCCAGCTGCCTTGGACTCCTGGCTGTGGCTGCTGGCATCGACGCATCAATGACCTATTAGCACCATCTGACAGAGCGAAACAATGAGAAATTAAATCAGAAGTGAGAAGCAGGTGATTATGAGGATGAGGAGCAAAGATCAGCCCTGAGGGAGGCCATCTTAAATTGGTTAATGTGGTCAGAAACCTCAACTTTCTTCCTCCTGATCTTTCATGCTCGGGCCTTCCTTTCATCCTTCTCTTATTTTCAACACTACATCCACCAGTTATAACAAAGATTAAATCCATTACTCACCAGCCGAACTAAAAAACTCATATTTGCATCTACAGAAACGTCTTTTTTCTCTCCACAGCTCTCCTCTTTGAACAAAGTGTTATTGATACAGTGTTGAAAAGCATGTAAAGTTAAGCCTGGCAAGCCCCAATCGGCCCTTCTGTAGAAAGCAGGGCATTGATATGCTGATAGTAGCCTGGCTGTGTCCACTGCATGGTCAGTGCACAGAGCCCAGAGGGAGGAAGCATCTTCTGCCTGCTAAATGAAAACTGCCCTCAGCTCATCGACTCAATTCCCCGAGCAGACTCCTCTGACCGATTCGCGAGAGCATGCGATTGATGCCCGCCGCGGCAATTCAATTTCCATGTTAGTCCCGGAGATATGTCATCGCATCGTGGTCACCCCGCGGTGGTGGTGGCTGGGAAAACGACAGCGTTCTTGGTTATTTTCGTCCCGGTTGTGGAACATTTCATGTCAGCGTTATTGATGAGACGAACCCGCAGCGAGTAGCGTTCCATCATGAGAAAAAACGACCGGAAAACCTCACCAGGGCCAAATGAAAGGGGGCAGAATAAATTCGGAAACACTTGTTCTTAGTGGACGTAAATTCTCATGGTCGAGGGGGTGCTTGTGGTGTCCTTGTGCGACCCGGATGATTTAGTATGAGAGTGGAGTGATTAATCTGACTTACAGCACTGTGATTATATGACCCCAGTCCTTTGGGTCTAGAGGGAGGAGCACACGTGATACACTGTGCTGTGTTTTCAGCTTCACATATTTATCAGATAGTCTTTTCTGATTGCCTTTTGCTTCTATCTTCTGATAGAGAAAGAACATTTTTGCACACTGAGGTGCAATGCAAGTATTTATTCATAAAGTCAAGGATTAAGTACAGGACGTTCTAGATTTATCTCCAATGATTCCGCAATATTTGAAACTTTTATTTATGTTCAGTTTTTGTGATTTGCTGTATCTGTGGGGCTTCAAATGTATTTGAGCTAGAGCTGAAATGATTAGTCCATTAATCGATTAAACCAGTGACAAAAGAATTAAAGGCCAACTTTTATGGTAACGGTTTAATCATTTCAGTCAAGCAAAAATCCCAAATGTTCACTGGTTTCAGCATCTCCAATGTGAGCATTTGCTGCTTTGCTTTGATTTAAATAATTGTAAATTCAATATGTTTGAAATTAACAAGTTATCTGAAGGTATCACCTTGGGCACTGAAAAATGGGGACGGACATTTTGTTTTTGCCGACTTTATCTTAGCTTTTCACCCACACTGCCCAAAAAGAGAAAACAAAACAAAGTTAGTTAGTTGCAGCCTTTATTTAGACCTTGGGAACTAAACATGTGAACTGTATTTCCCAAGTGTACTTGCAAAAGAAAAAGCACAGGGATGCACTGAAATTGCCCAAATATAATATATAATTATAAAGGTAAAGGGACATAAAGTGCAGTTCCTACAACCCTCAACCAAATCAGTAAACCTCCCTCCCTCTAAATTAAAACCTGCAGGAAGTATATTTAGTGCTCTTACAAGCCCTGACATTCTCTTTTGTCAAGCACTTGCCCTAATGAAGACCAAATTTAAAGTAAATACTTGGATTGGACGGAGGTGTTCAGTCTTCCATCCTCAATATTTTGCTTCCTTATCAAACTTACTTATTATCTTTGAAAACTCTCCAAAAACCAACCGGGGACAATTTCTGGTAAGTGTTCTTCACTGTGGTAACTAACTTTCTGTCTCCATCTGTTAATAAATAATTCCAATTCCACTTTTCCATGCAACGGAGAGCTTTTCACACTCTTTTTCTGGAGCTTATAGTGTAAATTTAGACGCCACATCATCGCAGCAGGTGGCAACACCGCTGCGGCTGCTGAGACTTGTCCGGCGACTGTACTGTACAGGGGGACGGGTATATAGGGAGGGGATGGACGGAGGAAGGAAAACATGCACGACTGTCTGTGAACCCATCAGCACTGTAAGGCTGAGGTACGGCGGTGGAGGCCCGGTCATTGTGGCTGAGGAGCTAGGGGTGGAGGGGAGGAGGGGTACAGGCGCTCAGTCAGGCTTCCTGTCTTGGTACACCCTGCACTGCCCATTTCCTGCCTGCTGAAAAGTGCCCAGCTCCGCCCACCTTCAGCTAGAAACCTTGCTCAGTCAACCCAGACAGCGCCTGAGACAGCCAGTCAGGCCGAACACTTCATTCCTTCTACCCTCTCACGTTTCCTGCCAGACTACCAGGTGTCTTTCAAGGAAAACCACCGGCTCATAGCAACTTAGGTCAACTTTATATTCGGAGCTGTGGCTACCAGTCATGAATAAAATAGTACTTGCTAAAGTTAACTGCTGGGATCTGGGCGAACGAGGTGACGTCACTGTAACAGGGGGCAACAAACATGAGCAGTCAGATCTCCTCAACTAACCCTTTGGCTCGGTCACAAACTGTCTATAAATGTGACTATTGGTGTTTCTTGTCCCACGTTGTGAAAATAAGAACCAAGTTGTTACAAACTGTGGATTTTCTATTCAAGCTGAGCTGAATAGACTCTTTACGTCACTCTTGTGTGTGTCTTTACATTGAAGCTGTGCATATTGATAATTAAGAAGTACATGCTACGACATGCTAGTTGGCTATTTGCATATGCAGCAGATATGGAGCAACATAAATATTAATTTGGAGTCACGGTTATAGTCACGAATGCAAGTCGCGTATCCTTTCCTTTTAACTCTGTTTTTGGTCTCCACCCTCTCCTGAGGGAAATATCTGTCTCTTTAGCTGCTACATGCTCCACTATGTCCCTAACTGTGTATATCTATGGTTTGGTGCTGAGCAGGCAGTTTACTCAGAGCTTTTTCATTGAAAACGGCTGCCTGATGCTGCTGAAAACTGGTGAGAGTGAAACCAAAAAAAACAAAAAACAACAAGCTGAAAGATGCTAAAATGCTTGATAGATGGCTGCAGAGTCGGGTGATAATGCACTGTGGGTTCATCATAAGAGCGACTCCTCTCACATACACATAGTAATTATATCCAATTGTTAATATGAAAACACATGTTTCTTGATTCAGTACATGGCTTCTTTACACCACAAACTCCTGTGTGAACATACCTGCAATTTACACGTTCACACATGACCAATTTGGCCTTTAATGTCAGTATTTCTTGTGTACTTGGATGGTAACAGGTTGAAGGAAGGTTTGACCAACAAAAAAAAATCAGCACCCATTTCATAACACAACTCTCCTCACTGTTCAACATGCATGACCAACAATAAGCGCTTGGACCAAAAAGCTAGCCTCACCACAGTGTGTTTCACTCAAACACACATCCTCCCACACCATGAAAGGGCACTTCAGACAAACGCATAAAAAAAAAAAAATCAGATAGTACATGAAAATAAAGAGTTTTGGGCCCAAACATTTTTCCAAAAGTAACTCCACCCGATTCCAAAGGTCACTCCTCTGAACAGAGCCTTCTGTGTTGCTTGTTTAAGAACCATTTTACGTGTTGCATCTGACAAGAACATCCGCTCTCATACAAGAGTCACTCCACACCTCTTGAAAAGGAGCCTGGCTGGCTCCTCTTTCCTGGCTGGAAAGTGGAAAAGCTGGTCTTTTTTGGAGCGGCTATTTTTCCCGTGTACATGAATGCACGCAGGGAAAGACCCAGCTGTGAGGAGGGAAAAATTACCAACTCACATTGGTCACGCTGTACCAGCCAGTGAACGGATCTGCAATGCAATAATTCTGCTTATAAGTGATGGTGAAACAACAGCATCTATCGGTCTTATCACAATCATGAAATGACTCTCAAGAGTTTGTTTTCCACAGAACGCACAGAGCATCTTCCATCTCATTAATAACAGGGCGTTTGGTGATGCAGATAAGCCCGGTGGGATGACGGCGTCTCTAAAGAGCCCATTAAAAAGCATGAAAACATAGAGCTTCCGGATATTTGCAAGGTGTGACCTCAGAGCACCGGGCTTCTGTTACCGAGGGCAGAGGTGGAGGGCAGCAGCTGGTTAAAGACACACACACACACACACACACACACACACACACACACACACACACACACACACACACACACACACACACACACACACACACACACACACACACACACACACACACACACACACACACACGCACGCTGAAGGCCGGGCTCCAGCATAATTAAACTCGCAGGCCAACACCCCCATGGCAGGTTTATGAGCGTCCCCTAACAGGATGGCTTTCTGCGGCCTCGTGTGAAGGAGCCTTTAGCTCTAAAGCTCAGCTTCCTGCAGGGCCGGTGATGTCATGACGACACGTTATAAAAGAAACATCTGTGCAGCTCGGCGAGGCTCCTCAGCCCACTTGCTCATTACACTGAACACGCGTGAACATCACAGAGTTTGTCCGTACACGTGGGGGTGCGTCTTCCTGAAGGACTCGATGATGACGGCTTATGTTGTGATCTGCCACCAATTAAACCGTCCCACAGCAGTAACACTCCTGCAGCAGGCTGTTTTTAAGCACCGCAGTGTGTTTGGCTGGCAAGTACCAGCTCAATTTGTTACATTTGTTAAAGAAACCTTTTGATGTGCGTCGTTAGAGACTTTACTGAAGTTATGTGTGAGGCAAAAATAGCAAACAGTTGCAATTATTAATGACTTAAGCTAATATTTAATTATCTGCATGCTTTTAAAACTCTTCTGTTTCAACTCGAAGCGACAATGTGACAGCATCAGCATTAAAAGGTGCGTCCGCAGTCACTGCAATAACACTGAAAATTCTTTCGAAATTTCAACATCATGCAACTCTCAACAAAACACAAAAACTGTTCATGCAATCAAGTTCCTCAAAACTCTCTAATCCAGCAAGCATTTGGCTCAAATGTGCGCCACCAACGTATACGCGGTGTGGGAATGTAGAATGTAAGTCTTGGTTCTATCTGGACATTTTGTTTTCATACCACCGCGTCTCACTAAATTTCCAAACAGCTCAAAAAATAACGGCAGCAACCAAGCAGAACGGCCCTGAGGAGTTCCTGCACGATACTGAACAGGTTCCCAATAATATCAAGAGGTTTGTCTCAAACAACCTGTAAAGTGCAGCTGAATGGAGATCCAGAGGAAGAGATTTTCCACCACTACACCTACGCCATGTCTGCGCTGTGTGCCCCGGCTGACTTAATGTGGGCAGCTGGGATATGTTTCAGTGATCAGAGTGATTGTTCCCGTTCCAGTTCACAAAAGGAACTGACTGGATTCTGTGCCTCGTCAGACATTTTCTACTATGAATGTTTACCATTTCTTTTATCGTTTCTCAGCATATTTCCTTGAATACAAACTCCTCAGAGTCTCCCTTAGCTGAGGATCATTGGAAAGAGGAGTCTGGGTGTGCTTTCATCACCCACCCTCCCCCACACCTACTATACAAGGGCTAAAAGTACACCCATCCATCCATGTTGGCAGTGAAAGGCCGGTCTTGTTGCTTGGGCTTATGTGCACCTGCTCCAGGACACTCGGGACACTTTAGCCTGCCTGTTAGCCTCCATCACGTCATTCACAGCAAAAAGAAAATACACACAATTTGAGTTTGTTTAGCTTTCACACACACACACACACCGTTAAATATTGTTTTTACTGTCCTGCTTGTGATAAACACAACATGCCATCTTGCTCGACTTTGAATTCATACCGTATCCCTTTGATTTGTGTAACACGCTGATAGTTACACAAAGACACACTGTCTTTAAGGTTTGTTTCCAACAGACATCAATACAACCCTGTAATTGACATTCATGGCACATTTAAGCTGTGCTTTGCAGAGCTTTTTTTCTCCACTAACCTGCAGCTGGAGACTGAGCCGTGTGAAAAAGCGGAACACTCTGGGCAACAGAGGAGCACATCTCAGACATTTTCATGTCTTGGACCCTAAAATAGACTCAGTTAAAGCTGCGAAGGCTCACGTGTTAATGCCCCCTGTCCACAACACAAGACACAGGGTAGGTTTGCTGTTCTTTTTATCAGCCTTGTTTAACACTCTTTGTACAGTGCAAGTACAGAGAAACGTGTGATCTTGGCGTTTCCTGATTATTTCCCCCAAAATATGAGTGGATTAAAACTGCTCTTCCATTTAGCTGGGACCCTGTGGACCTCCTTCAAGGAGCCCGTTTCCCAAGATTGCTGCTCAGACCGTCATGCCTTCTTCCCCACAACAACATCCAAACTTCCCACGGCCACATTAAGCTGCAATAACTGGCACACTACCACAACAACAACAAGCCCCGGCTTGCGTAGAGCATAATTTGCATGTATTCGCGAAAAACAGCCCATGTGTGTGGCAACAGGACTTCTCGGACACCACCTCCACCTCCAAAAAAAACGTGCCAAGCCTCGGTTGTACGTGTTGCTGTTGTCCTTTATCTTATAAAAGAAAAGAAAACAAATCAATTCTTCAGCACTTACGATTTTACTGAGATCCATGGTCGCCTCTCAGCACGGTGAGTGCGGATCCCTGGAGCCGGAGAGGAGACCCGCTGTATCCTAACGCGGAGTAATTAGTAACGGGGAAGCGATTGAGGCAACAGATGCATTTGGGAGGAGAAGGGGGGAGGAGGTGGAGCAGTTAGCTCAACATGTGTCCCGATTTGGTATTAAAATGCTCCCCTATCCTTCCTTACTTCCTTCCTTCAGTGTCCCTTCTCTCTTTTTCCTCCGCGAGCCTTACGTGCTCCCTTATCGGCGAGCACTTCCAGCATCCGACCGCTGTCCGTGGGGGAAAACACGAGAGGACTACCGCTGATTAAACCCGCTCATTTAAAAGCTTCACGTTCACACCCTAACCCTGCTCGTATGCATCAGCCCACGTAGAGCGGCTCAGTCCAGAGAGTGAGCCACCTTTACTTTGCAAATAGCCCGCTCTCCTGTTAGACAATAGTAGCATGGAGCCTGCAGAGAGGGATGGCTTAAAATCCAGTGGTGCCCAATCTGGGGTCCGGGGACCGACGGGGGTCCTGTTAGGAGGGGAGGTGTTCTCCAGGAAATGAGGAAACAGCTGCATTTACACGGTTTAATCACGCATTATTTTATCTGACCTGCAGCAGAAGAAAAAGACACAAACTAGTTTTGAAATAAATAAATAAAGCAAAAATCTTCTAAGGATGTTCCTTAGGGTGATGATGTCAATAGTCATTCATTAAAGGGTCATTAGTAAGAAACCCCTCTCCCTCCTCTCCTGCTCAGTGTGCCACAAACACAATACAAGGCTCACGAGTGGCTATTGTTGTAAAACCACTAAAAACATAAGAATGTATAAGACACCGCCAATAAAACACCACCAGTGTTTCAGTAAGCACACATTTAGATTTTTTTTGTTTTTTTAAACCATTGGCCCCGTCTTATATGTGAATTATATTGGGGTCTTGTTCTCATGTGTGTGCAATGATATTATGAAAAACACATGAAGCCTTGAAATAAGTTTCATAGGTGAAGGGGGGGCGGCTCAACTTCCACCATGAGAGCAATTGTAGGTAGCTGATGCCCCCATCTGGTTTCTCTGAGACTGTCAACCAATATCTTCAATGCAGAGTTGAGCTTGTGTTTGATGTGAGCCTGGTGCATCTAGTTAAGTACATGTTTTTACAATAGACGTCTGTCACAGAAGACATGTAGGAAAATCAAGTGTGAATAAAAAAAATGATTAATATCTGAATGCCATTTTGCTGGTCCTGTTATTGTGCAAGCTGGTTCACTGTCACACTCGCACGACTTATGACACTTCAAACCATTGTTGTTTAATTCAAGTTTAAAATAAAATAACAGAAATTGTATCATATTCACAATTCACGAACCGCACTTGTTTCCTGTTATAGCTGGAGTTCTCTCCTTGCATTTTTGTTTCCAATTTCAATACAATCGTTAAAAAGCAGACACGTATTTATTCGCCAATTTAGTTAAATAGATGGTTAGTAAATGTGGACCCAGCTTTAACAAAAACTGACTATTATAAGTTTGTAAAGTTATAACGTGGTTGAACTGCTGTACTGGACTGTTTTAGATTATGTGTACCTAACAAAGGGGCCAGAGTGTATGTTACAATCAATTAGAACTATACTGACGTATAATATACTGCATTTATGATAATTGTTACAGCAGCAATTTGATACATCATCATGTGTTAACAACATGTTAACATTTCAGGAGTTTTAAGTGTTATGAAATATCCAATGATGTTACTCTTATGTAGATCTCACCAGAAACAATATGCCCACAAGTTCCATTTTTAAATCCAGGCCACTATATTAGCTATACAATCACAGCACATCAGCTGATTGGCCGAGACCAGGCCAGCCACCATAATCAATATGCTACTCATTATACCATCGGGGCTGCACATTATACCTCCAGGCCGCTCAACACAAACGGTCTGACTCCAGACAATGCCGGCTCTTTTCCAGCAAGTCTCTCCACTTCCTGGTACGGCGTGGGCCCTTCGTTGTGAGGGCAGCCTCACAGAGCATTTCTCACATACAGCAGTCCCACTCTGTCTCTGCCTGGCTTCTCACCGAGCCACCCAAAACCCCTTCCCCCTTTTTAGTTATAAAAGTTCACTTTAAAATCTTCATCTCCTCATCACCACTTTTCCATTCAAATGTTTCAGATTTAGAAGGTGAAGCAGCAAAAATGATGGTTTTATCTGACTCGTGTGGATGAAGTTGTGATGGTTTGCAAATGCTTTATTTAAAAGCAACAGAGACTTTGAGTTCTACTCAAAGTCGGTTAAAACTTAACAAATACATGATATGAATCTTAATGTCAAAAAAATGCAGATTCCTAACTGTGGAATTACAAACGTCGTGCAGAATACGTGATTTGTAGCTGACACCCCTGATATCCAAACCTCTAGGTAGAATTTCAGAAGTTGCAGTAATAAAAGTGATTCACAATAATGTACTTTGAACCAAAACATGGTCTGTGTTTATGCAAACGTGCTAAAGCCTGAGCACAGAGGTTAAAGTCCTCCAACGCAGATGTCTCTCTTCCCTTCAGTTTATGATGTGCAAAACCCCAATACAAAGCTGGTCCAGCATTTAGTTCAAAGTGTGAACAGATGTTTTATTTATGTAGATGCTATAGGATTCTTAAATCAGTCTGCAGCATTAAAGCAAGTTTGCAGATGATATTTGGGCTCAGATATCTTCAGACAATGAAGGGTAAACTTCTGCTCAAGTCCTTTGTGCTTATTTCAGCCGTGAATAAGCTTTCCCTTTCATTTGGACTTGTTGCAGTGTGAGTTGGCATGATCAGTATATAAGGGCTGGGCAATAATTTAATATTATTGTTTATCAACTTTAAGTGGAATTATCACAATCATATCATGTTAATCATTCTGGAAACCCCTGTTGTGCTTCTAAGCAAGTAATCAAAAACTTTAGCAAAAGTTTTATTTTGCATTAATGAAAAAAAATGTGTCTGTTGTAATGTAGAAAAGCAGGACAAGTTCATTGCATTGAGCATCAGTTTGAATACTTTATATGTTGATTCGTGTTTTGCCATCAGAAAATATACACATTAAGTTATCCACATTTATTTCAGCCACATCATCCAGCCTGACGAATGTGTTGAACGGCTGAGGACTGTATTTGATGACTATTTAAAATGAGGCCACTCGCATTGAAGCAGGGTAATTTGCATACCACGTGCTTACACCGATGATGTAGGTTTCAGGCTGACTTTTGACCTTTGCTGCATGTGAAACAAAAAGCATCACTCCATCTCCGTCTCTCTCCCTTTCCGCTTTACCGTGCTGTAAAACACAGACGAGAACTCCAAAACAATCTGTAAATCAAAGCCATTGTTAATGCCGCCAGGAACTCATCGGTGCACTTTGTTCCACTTACTGACCTGTCACTCATGTCCAGCTCTATTATTCTACAGCCAGTCAGTGCAATGAGGCCACAAACCACCGCCTGCTGTTTCTGCTGCCTCAGTGCTTTTAATGGTCTCGCTCTCATGCTCGCATGCTTGTCTATGTGTGTGTGTCCTACATGTATGTGGATATCCCTCCATAACTTCCCCGCATTCTGAGTTGCAGGATGTAAAAGAACTCAAGACAATGAGCGATGGAGGGGAGAATAACAAGGCAAAGAGAAAGACAAAAGACAGAGGAGTAAGAGAGGCAGAGAGACGGAGTGATTAAAAAATTCTTGTCTACGTCCGCCCTGCTGAGTCCTGCTTGTGCCCGAGGGCCAGGGCCCTGCTCCTCCCCTGAATTCCACAGCTATCAGGGCACCAAACTGGGTGCAGGGGGACGAGGGGATGAGGGGTGTCCAATAATGCAGGTTCACACACACTGTACACCAGTGATTCCCAGCAAGAAATACTTGCACACCAGGGATTACTTCTGCAGTTGCTATGAGGTTTGTGGGGAGATTGTGGAGTAACTCATTTCATAAAAGAGATATTAATAATTGATTCTTCAAAAATATATTCACATTGAGCAGCTGTAACACCTAAACCCCACGTGTTACAATTGAGAGTGCTTAAAAACTAGTTAGCAGACGAGCAGAGTGGTTAAAATAGCCAAAAGTAACAGACACATTTTTGAAGAATTTATTTAAATGGTTAAAAAAAGATAGCTAAACGTAAGGGATAAAGAGTTAAAATAGTTAGCTACAAGTTATGGATAAATGATTAAAATAGTTGGCTAAAATTAATGGATAAATGGCTGACATAGTTTGCTTAAAGTAGAAGATAAACTGTTGAATTTGTTAGCTTAAAAAAACATGAAAAGTCAAGCTTGTGCTTCTTCAAGGGGTTGAAAAACGGATGTAAACTTGACCAAAGGGACCATAATATTGAGCTGAGCGTTCAATGAGATAGAAACACTGTTGTACAACCACACCAACTGCCAACCACGCATGTACTCAAATACAGACACAAAAAGAAGAAAACTCTGTGTGGACAAGTAAAGGAGGAGGAGGAGGAGGCTGGCAGCCGGTCTAAATTGAAGGCCTTAAATATGTAACATACGATGTGGTGTCACTCCAGGGCTCTCGCTGTCCCAGCTGAGGAACTGGTGGCCCAGAAGTTTCCCAAAAGCACCAATTATGGCTCATGTGTGTCCAGAGATTACTACCTACACCAGCCTTCAAATGAAAAACCTCTCCTGGCCACTGACAGCTTGGAGACGGTTTTACAATTTAGGAGACAGTTGGCATCTCTGACATTTTGAAGCCTTTAAATAAAGCTCATATCGTTTAAGTGTTTGGAACTGACTTGTTATTTACTTGTTGGTTTTCTTCCTGCTATTGAGAACACAATAGAACACCAAAACATCTAATTACGTTTGTTCGAGACAAACCAAAGATTGAATCTCCCCTAAACTCTGAATTAAAGAGTCAGCTGCAATTATGAGGCAAAACATGTCATTAAAAACAAGCGCTGTGTGCTATCCGGCGGCCCTGTTTCGATCTTTTTATAACCCAGTGTGGACACTATGACAGAGAGGATTTTGAACACACCCTGGCTGTTTACCCAACTCAACAGAGAGACAGGCGAGCACTTCTCAGAATCAATGTTTTTATACTACTTTGGCTTTATGCTGCCCTGCTGTCTGCCGTGCACACTACTCATATTCATATTCATGTAACTGTAAAATATTGAAGTCAGGTTCCATGTTCAAGGACATACTGTATAATATATTGTTCACGCTTTGTACTGTCATACTGTCAAACAAATGTCATGCAAAGCAACTGATTATGAAAGTTATTCTGCTCTGTGGTGAACACAATCACAATTATCTCAAAGAGTTTCTTGTTTCAGTCACAATAATGTGGAAGAACTTCCTCATACAGGCTTATCAATATAAACATTCAGCTTTCACTGTACTTTAGGCTAAAACGAGACTGCAGGAGATGACAGACAGACAGACAGACCGATATGCAGACAGACAGGAGGTGAAAGCCAGCCACCGAGCAGATTTAGGCAGCTTTAGAGCACAACAGATCAGATGAGATTATCTCTCGCTGATCCCCTGTAAAGTAGACAGCAGATTCATTGATTCCTGCACCGCCTGCCACGGCTGTGGATCCCCCAGTCAAAAATCAACCACACAGGAAAATATAGGGAAACATAACAGCAACACTACTACAGGGTAAAAAAAATAAAAAATCATGATATATCACAATATTACAGAACTGGCACCATTGGTATCAACAACAAACTGGTTGAATGTGTTTTGTTGGACCATTGATGAATAACTTTATAATGGTAGCAACTGCAAAGCTCTGTGCTTCATTTAAAAGATCTCAAATAATTGAGAGCTAAATTCCTACTCCCTTCTTTTTACTTTGATTGATCAGAACTCCAAAGAAACTTTATGCATGTCTTATGTTGTGATCCTGGAGACCATTCTGCCGTGACACACTTCCAAAGTGTGTGATCTCAGGAGCATGACAGTGACCTAGTGACCAGGCTTGGCTCGGGACACATAAAGCCATGCATGCGTCCCTCCCAGTCTCTAATCCATGCTGCTAATGTCCCAGATGGGAGAGGCGTAAGGGACCGAGCGGAAGGGAGGGCAAAACTGTACGCAAAACCATCCGGACGCAGAATTGACAAACGTGGACTGTCCAATTTAGCTGCTGCTGGAGACGGGAGAGGAGCACGTTGCAGCACTATCGCGGCAGTTTGTGCTGCCTTGATCTGACCTACTTTCTGCCCCCTTTTCCCTCCCCTGTGCCTGGTCTGGGGAAGGGAGAGGGGAGGGGAGACCACCAGGCAGGAAGCAGCAGGCTCCACAGCATAACAGCAGCCTACATACATATGCTCACTGGGAGAGCACTTCATACAAAGTCATGGCATACATTATTCAGCAGAGGACATACCAGAAAACTTAACATAAAGAAAAATCAGTGCATGTATTCAATTTAAATCTCATCATCACCACCATCATCTCTGATCCTGCCTTGAGGCCTACAGAAGGCACTGACAGCCTGTCATACAGGACAGCTCCACACAGCTCCAACTTGCCTCCCTCTTGTCTGGTTTATTCTGCAGATAGGCTAAACAGCACAGTTATCTGAATTCAAAGGGCCTTTGACCTACATTTCAGCAGCTCTTTTGTTGTACAGTGGACTCATTTGTATCTCTGCTGATCACCCAGACGGACATCAGGGAGAGCAACACAGGGAACAGCCCACAATCTGGTGATTATCGATGAAGAGCAGGAACAGTGAAGAAATGGAAGGGTTTTCCTCCTATATGTTAACATGTGAATACAGTGTGTCGCTCCTATCGTCACGTCAGAAAAAAAAGATCTCACAGTGCACAGTTAAATTTAGGAGCTGACAGCAAATATCCTGGCATGACAATCTTCCTCCCACGCTTGCAGGAAAACAACAGTATCTTTTTATTAATCATTACGTGACCCCCTCCTCCTCCTCTGCACCGTACCTGGCCTCTCTCAAAGTTTTCCTTCTCCAGCTCCAGGCTGTTGGCCCCTCCGGTAGTCCGTCGGATCACTTTGGGGATAGCGTTGGGTACTTGCTGCATGGAGCTCTTCACGCGATCCATTGTCGTGTTTTTTCCACAGCAGCAGCGAAACAAAACACAACTTTCGGCCGATAAACAGGCAGGACTGTAATAAAGAATTAAAAAAAAAAACACTGCACTAACTATGGCGGGCAACAGTCCATGCTGCGCTGGACTCGTCGCCCCGTTGGGTCATTTGGCCTCTGTGTCCACCACCCCAGTCAATGACAGGAGCAGTCTGAACGGCACCAGAGTCAAGCGAGCCAGGCTTAGAGGAAGGGGACATTTCCGCTTTTCAAAATAAAGTCCCTGTTGGTTAACGTGCTGCAAACATAGAGTCTGATTGCAACGTTTTTTTGTCTGTAAATTAAATCTGTCTGGCGTGAAAATAAGTCTAATGCTTACATGTAAAATATTATTAGTTATATGTCTTATGTTATTGCCATAATCAACTCGTATGCGCAATGAACTGCAACTGGAAAGGACTGTGACATTTTCAATTATTTAAATTTTACATTATTATTGTTAAAAGACTAATATGGTGGTATGGTGAATTTAATCTAAAAGGCTGTAGGAAGTTTATTTTACAAACACGTTAACGCTTAATGAGCACCAGAAGTGATATGTGCAACAAATTGCGTGAACTTCACAGAACTAAATATCTGTCTTTGTAACAATCAGTTCTTCAGAAGCCTGCACAAAACACACGACGGCCATGGGAAGCCTTCACGCACAGTGTTCTCACACAAATAAAGCGTAAACGCTTATGCTGTAGGTATGAGGACACCGTTCAGCTGCATGCTGATGAGCGTCGCTGTTATTTGGATATTTTCTCTGGCAACTGTCACTGACTCCTCCCAATGTTGTCAGCCACTGGCTGGAGCTGCAGCAGGGTCCGCCCACTCCATCAATAATGCGTTGTGATTTTGATTTTCTAGCTATGTAAAAAAAAAAAAAAAAAAAAAATATTCCTGCAGTCTTATCTTACATATATGAATAAAGTGTTTACAAAAATATGGCTGGGTTGGGGGATTCAGGCGACTTCAGGCACAATAATATTCAGTCAGTAAAAAATACTTTCAGACTGTTGATGTTTATTACTTTTGCTGGAAAATGTTTGAATCGATTTAATTCAATATGATTTAATAAGGAGCTGTGTGTTATCGTGAATAATGACACACAGCCACAAGCCAAACCATTAGAAAGTTGAATGCATTTTAATGTCTAATGCGCAAACATCATTTTGCCAAAAAAGCCCAAAATTCCTTCTCATTGACAATGCAGTGCTTCATGCTATACGCTCTGCAGGACATTAAGAAATTAATTCCCCAATGGTGTCCTGATTAGTTCTAGCATAACTTGTCCAAGTAACAATAAACTGGCACTGAACATTGCCGGGGAAGTGTGCCACTATCAGCACTGTCTGAGTAGTAACAAGAATGTTATCAAGTATTTATTGCTATAAGTGGGAGAAGAGCTTATCATGTTATGTCTTTGTTCCATTTTCCCTTTCAGTCACAATATTTTTTACAAAGGCATTCTCTGGATGATATAGGCAAGCAGTGCATGATTTCCTGTCAGTGATCGTTCCTAATTACAACAACTGCAACAGGCTCAACCGTTGCTCTCAGGCTTAGAAGCATGTTTGCGCTGTACAACTCAAGGCTACCCTCTGTTGGTCAAAGATGGGAACCAGAAGTCAAAACTATAGTGTACATTTAACCAAGCTTTTGTCTACATAGTAAAGGAAAATCCAGTTTTTCACATTCACAAAAATGTATTTTTTTAAAAGTAGAAAAAAAGATGTAATATCAAAGAAAAGCAAAAGGACCAGCTGGACGTTAAACAGTTAAATAAAAGGTTGAAGTACCAAAACCACAATGTAAAAATACACCATAATAAGTAAATGCCCAGCCTTTAAATCCCACTTAAGTAAAAGTACAAAAGTATTATCAACTAAATGTAACTAAACTATACTCATTATCATATTATTAGATTTTTAAGACTAATTAAAAGTTTGACTGCTGACGGAGCAAGTTTTAAAATGGGTAGTTTACGCCAGTCGATCCCAACCTGGGGATCAGGCCCCTCAGAGAGTCACAAGATGAATCTGAGTGGCCGTTAGATGATTAATGGGGTAGGAAAGAACAACAAAAATGTAAAACTGAGTTCTGTAACTCAAATGTGTTCAAATTTTTAATATTCTCAATCTTTCTGTGACATATTTGAGTGTTGCTGTTTGGGCCTCAAACACTTAATAAAACCATCTGGATTGGAAATCATTCTTCTGTACCATTATTTGCTAAATTAAAATGGGACAAGGGACAATGGGACAAGTCTGCTTTTTTGTGCTAACATGTTGGGATCCACTTGTTTTATCTTTAACAAAGCATTAGGCTGAATTTATGTAGAATCCTAATCTGGATTGTAACTAAGATCTACACCTGTCACATAAATGTAGAGTAAAAATACAATATTAGTGATAAGGTATGAGACTTATTTGCTATCTATCTATATATAGTGCAGTACAGTATAGTACATATATAGACAGCGGAAATTTTGTTTCCCTGGTACCTGGTGTAAAAGAAAAATAATTAACATAATATACTCTGGCTAAACAAATGTAAAGAGCAATAAACAACAGTAAAGGCAGAAGATCTTTGGGCTTCTGAGGATATTGATGTAACAAGGTGCATAAAGTCAGTTACGGTCCAATATTGCTGATGGCGTATAAGTATACAGTTGCATAAAATGAAAATACTCAGGCAAAGTAGAAGTACTTCAAAATTGTACTTAAGTATATGAATACATGCACTGTGAGGAACTTCCAACCCAGATGAATACATGTAGAAAAAAAAAATAGCACAAAATGTGCGCACCCATTGTTTACAGTAAATACAGTATGAGCAGCACACTGAGGAGGATCAAGCCCCAAAAAAAGAGAAACTAAAAAAATGAGACGATGAAATCTCGCGAGACTACCACTGTAACGGAGGACTGGGGCTTGGTCTTGAAGTTTTCAGATGCATCTGTAGATGAATCATAACAGCATCAAGATGTCGGGACGAACAGGCCGCGCTGAGACCCGAAGTCGGGCTAAAGATGACATTAAAAAGGTCCTGGCGGCCATCGAGAAGGTGCGCAAATGGTACGTAGGCTGTCCGAGGGGACAATATGGAGGGAAATGTATTAGTGACTGTAGCCTGATATCTGCTGCGTCGCTCAACAAACTTCAGTCGGAAAAGTTAGATGATTGACGGGGCTGCCGACCAATCAATGCCCCTGCTTGACAGGAGAGGCGGAGCTAACTGAGTTTTTTTTTTCCCTGTCGAGAGCTGTCAATATGGCCACAGCCTCACATGCTGCCGTAATGTAACGGCCGTCCCGTAGTCACACAACAGGGACGTCCACGAGAACATTCGGACATCTGTCCTCGCGGGCTTTACACGCGCACGTAACCTAAAGTATAACGATGGCTGTAAAGTGAGCATAGCAGGGTGTGTGATTTAGCTGTCATCTCTCTGCTGTGGGCAGAAAAGGACACGAGCACGTAGCCCCACGTTACAGATTAATGCTATTAGCGGACGGTGTGGTGTTAGACCTACATTGAGCTCATTTAAACAAAATAATGTCTTCACTCATTTCATTCCCAGGGAGAAGAAATGGGTGACAGTTGGAGACACATCCTTACGCATATTCAAGTGGGTGCCAGTAACAGAAACAAAGCAGGTGGGGGCCTCTGCCACGTAAAAAAAAAAACCCGATCATTTTTAAGGATTTCCTTCAATGACTGTTGTGGCGTCAGTGGTCTGATTTTTTATTTTTTTTTACATCCCCTTTTTCTTATCAGATATATCGCACCAAATCCACAGGTGGAGATGCTCGAGGAATGAAAGATGTGGTCCTTGAAAATGCTAACTCTTTACTGGATTTCACTGGTGAGTTTTGTGGCTGTATTTAATAATAAAATAATGTAGCCATGGCATGCATAATGGCCTTTGCGTATATATGTCAAAATATCACACAACCAAACACATAAAATAAAATAAAAAACAACATAAAAACACCCTGATGTTCAGTGCAACTCCTCTATTCCTCAGATGAAAACAGCAACCAGAGCTTTCTGTCGGATGTCTACCAGCCTAAAATGGATAACAGCAGCAGCACCTCCAGCTCGCAGCAGGTCAGCCCTCCACACACCTCCAGCCTCCGGACTGAGGACTCTCAGCCGCCAATGCTGGGCCAGGAGAGTGTGGATGGTATGTGTGATGGCTCTCTGGAGCATATTTACACTCCATTTTTACACATTATTCCTGTAATTTAAAAAAGGTTCACACAATAGATCCTGTATTTGACTATTAAATGGCATCCTAGAGCTAAGTGCTGCATTAATTAGGTTATATTTCCACCCTTCCTTGTGAATGCAGAGCCGGTTCATTTAGGACAGGAGGGGGCCGATGAGCCTCCCACTCTCATCAAGGAGGATCTTCTTTCATCCGGAGCTGTCCGACGGAGCACCCCAGACACGCAGGTCCACTTTCTGAAAACAGGGTTGAAGGATAACCAAAAAATGTTCTTTGATAAATTCATAATTTAATTCCTATCTCTGGGGTCCGTAGCTTGGTGTAAAATGTATCTGAACATTTAAGTGACATCGTGTTCCTTTTTATTCAACAGGAGGAATTGGAGGAATCAGGAGCACCCCCTTTAAAGAAGATTTGCACAGGAGAAAATGCTGTTCTGAGATAGCTCATTTATAATAGTTTTGTCAAAATACACATACAATACCTGTCCTCAATCAGATTAGCTCAATTTAAAAAAAATATATATTCTAAGGTTTTCTTGACATATTTACGCAAACGTTACATTTCAGCAAATGAGGAAAAAAAGTATTTACAGCTAAATCTTTGTTCACTTTTAAAGGTCTTTAAAGTATGCTGTTATAAGTGATTTTTGAAATGAATGGTGGGGAATTGTCCAAACTTTGTGTGGCAAGTCACTGCTGTTGCAGGCAGTGTATTTCAATTTACATGCTGTAAATGTTTTCCTGCAGCTGTTTCCAATTTACTCGTTATGCAGATGAGCTTTATGTTTGCATGTATCCTATTGCTTTATTTTTTGAGGTTTACAGGCCATTTTGAAAAGGTGTTAAATGTGTAGCTTTATGCAGATTGATGTTTAGATGTGCCATTTTTCTATTAAATACGAGGCACTTTCTGGAACAGATTTTCTTTTGGCTTATCACATGCAAGGAAATGTTTTTTTTTATATTTAAAATATAATTTGCCCATGTTTATAACTGCCAATATTGTAAACCATAATAAATGCTACTTTTCAAATTCCATTTCAATTAATTGATCCTGCGATCAGTGCTGTGTTTGGTATGCACTCATTATTATATCTACTATATTATAAAGGCAGGGCCTATTGTTTAATCAGACATGTTCAAAATGGAGACCAGACAATAGATTCAGAAATTAAGTCAATAATTCAAGAGGGAATTAATTCCACAACAATTTTAATCAAATAAATAATCACAAGTGTTGAAATGTATTTTAGTAAAAATGTGTTAAATAGATCATATATAATCTTTATTGTCGTCAGCTGACCTCGAGTTTCTCGTCTATATTAGATGCGGGCGTGGTTTATTTGAAGGGGATATTCTAGTGTGACAGACAGGCCACATCAGCCAATCAGACACTGGTTCAGAGCAATTCGGCGAAGGCGCTTTACTGAGGGAGCCAATGAACGTCGAGAGGGGGCGGGGCGTGCTCGCGACGCTGCTTGCTGCCGGGGAAACGGAGTTCCGATTGCGGACGGACGTGTGCCGGTGGACTAGAAACTCCCGCCATTTCGACAAGGAATTAACCTCTTGATTGATCCAGGTTACTTTTTTTGTAGCATTTGCTAATTCTCTTATCCGATAACAAGAAGCCCCGGCAGTACGAACACGCGGGGAATACAAGTGATTCAACGAGAACAGGCCTAGTTTGGAAAGACTTTGGATTCTTCAACGCGCCATACCTCCTTCTGAACTGAGCAGTTCGGTGTGGTTCATCCTTACATGTTCACTCGGAGGAGCTAAAAGTTTACTAACTATACCGAGAGACAAGTCCGGCAACCTGGTTTACATCTGAGACACTGCGTAAAACCAGCATGGCACCGCTACTAGAGGAGAGAAGAAGGATGCGATGAGGCGGGCGGCAAGAATAAGCGCACTGTTATTGTTTTGCAAGGAGATAGCGTTTGAGCCCGTTTGCGTTAGCTAGTCAGCTAGCTGCTACACGTTGGAGCCGGGCCTGCCGGCGGTAACGTGAGACGTGCTAAGATATTTGCGGGACACTTGCATACATGCTAAAGACATATTACTACATATTATTGTACTAGACGATTTAATTCTACCATTGGCACCCCGTGCCATCTGTGGATTTGGAAATGGCACCGCTTTTAGGCCGGAAACCGTATCCACTGACTAAGCCGCTAGCCGAGCCACCAGGCCCGGGAGAGGAGGTCTACATCATCGAGCACACCAAGGAGGCCTTCAGGAACAAAGAGTATCCTTTAACGTGATGATGCTCAGACTTATCGAGCCACTCGGCATGCTGTATACGTGACTTTGTCTAGCTTGCTAAACTGATGCCCACATAGTCCCATGCAAAGGACCGGAGAGCCGGCTAATGAACCTAATTTAATGTTACCTGGCGGTTTCCCCATTTAATGTTTACCCGCATGTACACAGTGTAACGTTACACTGATAGCTAGCTAGCTAGTTAGCTAGCTAATGGTTACACCGCTTTGCTAATGCAGCTAAGTTAGCTGGCTATTTCTAAAAGCTAGTGATATTGCTGTATTTTATGTGGCACATAGGAAAATATATATGCATAGTTAAATAAAGAGAGACGATAAAGACGTCCTTTCACTTTCAGCTTTCACGGCCCCGCTGACAGCCACCAATGCTAGCGCGGTTATCTAGCACGATGCTAACGTTAGGTATCCCATTATGTCACAATAGCCCGTCGTCTTCTCTCTCAGGCTGAGGATGTTGTTCGGTTGGTAAGAGTTAGCTTTTAACGTTAGCCTCTTTAGAATAGCTAGCCTTAGCTACCGGTGTATTTTTTGTTTTTAGTTTGACAAGAGAGGACAGTAGTCGATTAAAATCGGTTTATTTATTCATGGCAGCATTTTTGGGCTAGATAGCTTTGGTTATGCTGTAATAGTAAATTTACTTTACTTGTTTCGGTGTCCGAGTGAAAACTTTGAACGTCAGAGGTCCTCAACTGTCAGTTATGAAAACCCAACGTGACGCACGCAGTGTGGAAATTAACTTCTAAGTTTTAATTATGGTTACCTAAGTTGTCTTTAGTTCTAGTAGATTTGGTTTTCTACAGTGTCGTAGCACATTTGCTCACTCTACTGTTTTTATCTAACGTTTTAACATCGACATTTGTCATCATTGCGTAAAGAACAGCTATGTGAAGCGCAGGCCTCACTTATACCTCTCCATGCTATCCCATCTACAGTAACAGGGATTTTCACTTTACTGTTGTAGTTACTGCAGTTTTCAGTGGTAGCGCAGTCAAACTTTCTACTTTCATTAACTATTTGTAGAAGTGGGATAACTTTCCACAGAACTTCTGTTCATCATTGGGTAGCCAAGACTCTTTTCCAGCTTCCATCACCATCATCATCATCATTATTCGTTCCTACCTCCCCTTACCTTTTCCCAGTTTTGCATTGTTAATTACACCATTTGTACACTTTAGTTCTTAGCGTATAACCGTGCATTTAGTTTTTGTTATGTCTGTTGGTTGGGTGTCCCTTGACTTTGCCTCTTTCTATATTTCTGTCAACATCAGACCACGTGTGTCTTGCTTGTAAATAGTAAGTAAATGGCTAAATAAGGAGGAACTGTTTCCATATGACTGTTGTAATTTCTTTAACCAAACGCCTACAGAGAATATGAGGCACGCTTGCAGAGGTATAGTGAGCACATCTGGACATGCAAGAGCACTGGAAGCGGTCAACTCACGCACATTGAAGCATGGGAGGAGGAACAAGAAGTCACAGAACTGTTAGTATGACACCCTGTTTGTGTTTGCATGTACGTGATTCTATCCAACTTGTGAAAAAAGAGCCATTAGTCTACTCTCTGCTGTCCAAAGCCTGTACAGATAGGCTGTTGATGGAGTTCTGTGAAGAACACACAGGTACAGTTCAGTAGATGGCAGGGCTTTGCATTCAGATGCCCAGTAAACCTCTTGGTTCCCATTCTCTTCTAAATAGATAGACCACCACTGGTTGTTTAGATGCCCTCAAAAGCAGATTTCCCTCTATGACAGCAGCTCGGTAGTATCACGGAAGAGCCGTACTCTCCCAGTGAAGGTCACAAGGCTGGCTGCTTTGCTATGATTGGATAAATCTGCTGCTCCTCCTCTCATTCTATTTAGAGGGTGTGGGATTGAGTCATCCTTGAATCTGCAATGGCCTGGTGAGAGTTCCTTATCCTGATCTGCAAAATGGGGGCAAAAACAGCCATATAAAATGTAGAATAGTTAAACTGATCTTTGTAAGTCCGCTCATCAGCAACCAGGTGTGCGTATACTATATATATGTATGTATGTATGTATGTATGTATGTATGTATGTATGTCTGCTGTCGGCGAGAGAAAGTTGGACCAAACCATATGTGGCCAATGATATCTCACAGCAAAGACGGGGCAGAACATTGCTCAGTTGCCCGGAGCTCAAGTCGCTGAGGATCACAGGCTTTGTTTAAGCTCTGTCTAATTATATCAGCCAGGAGGATTTACTCCCCCTACTGGTCACTCCCAGCCCTTTGTTGCCCAGTTATGTAATGCTCTCATCCTGGTGACGAATGCGTTGCAGAAATCTAATAAAAACAATGTGAAAGAAATCATGTCAATAGATTGCTTCACACCCTTGAAAAAATTCAATTGTCAATTGTCTGATATGTCAATGGCCTTGTTTGCTGAGCATCAAGGCATTAAAATCAGTGTCTCGCTTACTACAAAATCTGAGCTTATTACGAGGGGAATGCAAGACACTTAACTGTATTGCACTTTCATCTGCATGTATTGTTAAACCTTGTTTGTTCTTAATGCTGATTATTTTCTGTGTGCAGGCTTCAGGAGGAGTATCCCCAGTGGTTTGAGAAGCCAGTTCTGGAGATGGTCCACCACAACACAGTGTCTTTAGACAAACTGGTTGAAATGGCCTGGCTGGAAATCCTCACCAAATATGCTGTGGATGAAGAGTGTGACTTCCTGGTCAGTTTGTCCTTTTCAATTCCCAACCTTGTTTTTTATTTATTTTTTATTTTTTATTTTTATCAACAAATTAGACACCATTTACTAAAGCTTATTAGCATGCTAAGATGAATGTTCTGCCTCAGCAGGTGCTTTCGGTTCTTTTAAAAAAGTGTTAAGAAATTACATTCCCTGCAAAGGTTAAACATAAGAGATACCCATCCTCAGTGGTAGTGCAGTGGAAAGCAGGTGTTTTAAAGGAAAACTTCCTCTTGTGTTCTGAGATTCTCACAAGACTTTTTCACTTCAGGTGGGGAAGGACAAAAGTTTGCAAGTGAAGGTGGTGAAGATCCATCCCCTTGAAAATCCAGAGGGTGAGTCGGGGGAGAAGAAGCTCGAAGGTGCCTGTGACTCTCCATCCAGCGACAAGGAGAACGCAAGTCAGGAGAACCAGAGGAAAGAACCTCCTCCCAGAGAAGAGGAGAACAGGAGAGAGAGTCTCAGTGAGTTCCAATAGATTGTAGTCGTGCACCATGGATATGACAAAACCTGTGGTATGATGATCAGTGTGTTCCTTTTGTACTGTACATGTGGAGTATTGGTTGTAGGCCCAGAGAAAGTTTTTTTTTTTTTTTCTTCAGATGGAATGTTTTCTTTTTCCCAGTTTCCACTTATTTCACAAAGTTTCAGCCACTTTTTCTACACGATTGGGACAGGAAAATGCTCTACTTTTCTTCTTTTTTTTTAACATATTGTTTCACTACCTATCAGGTGACAGAGCACGCCGTTCACCAAGGAAACTTCCCACTGCCATGAAGGAGGAGAGGAAGAGATGGGTAATGCCCAAATTCCTTCCCCATAAGTACGACGTGAAGCTCATCACTGAGGATAAGGTCTGTATCCTGTGGTCAAGAAGAAAGTGTCTCAACTGGTCTTTTGAAACCATGACAGTATATTACTTCCATTTGTGGTTCATGATCTTTTGAGGTCTACCCAGTTTGTATTTTTTTAAAGAAGCTGACGCTGAATCTTCCCTATTGACTTGTCTCACAGGTGATCAGTGACGTCCCGGCGGACAGTCTTTTCAGAACGGAGCGCCCTCCGACCAAGGAGATCATGCGCTACTTCATCAGGCACTATGCTCTGAGGCTGGGCATGGGCGAGAGTGCTCCCTGGGTGGTTGAAGATGAACTCGTGAAAAAATTCAACTTGCCCAGCAAATTCAGTGACTTTCTTCTTGATCCACACAAGGTAATTTACTCATGGTCGTTTTTTTTGCTCCCATATTAGACAATTTTAAAGATATTGCTTGATCTTGTCTCACACTCCCCCCCCCCCCCCCCCCCCATTTTTTTTGTTTAAAGTTTCTAGCAGAGAATCCCTCCGCAAAGCGTAAGAGCTTGTCATCTCCAGAGGGTAAACCGAGCAAGAGGCTCAAGACCCCCGACACACCAGGAGAGGATTCAGGAAACGAGAAGGGAGAGAAGAAAAGGAGCAGAAAGAAAGACTCTTTAGGCATGCCCCTTAGTCCAACCATTTGGGGCCACATGCAGGTAAGCTGGCTTGTATGTACATTATCGCGTGTCAGTTATTACTTTATGATGATGGGGTAAAGTCAAAGCTTTGCTTCATGGGCTCATATTGTCTGTTTTTCAGAAAATGAATGGCTCCCCTCTAAAGATGAAGAACTCTGGAACTCCAAAGAAAGGAGAAGGCAAAGGCTCGGCTCCCACTCCAAAATCAGGCAGGAAGTCCGTGGACAAGAAAGAAGGAAAGAAAACCGGAAAGAGCGGCGATAAGAAGCTCAATGTCCTCAAAGCTTCTAAAAAGGACGGTAAAGCTGGCGCTAAGACGCCGAAAATGAAGCAGATGACTCTGCTGCATCTGGCGAAGAGCACCTCTGCTGGGAGCCCTAAGAAGAGAGCCCGTAGTTCTGGAATGGGTACGCCCAAACTGGGGAAGCCCCTGCACCCTATGGCTCTCCACCTCCTTCGTTACTATAAGGAGAACAAGGGCAAGGAGGACAAAAAGAACTCCCTCTCCTCCCTCATCTCCAAGGCCGCAAAGACCTTGTCCCCAGATGATCGGAACCGGCTGCCGGAGGAGCTCAAGGAGCTAGTGCAGAAACGCTGGGAGCTGCTGGAGCAGAAGAAGCGCTGGGCGGCCATGAGCGAGGAGGAAAAGCAGGAAGAGATGAAGAAGAAGCGCGAGGAACTCCGAGAGAAGCTGCGAGAAAAGGCCAAAGAGAGGCGCGAGAAGGAGATGCTGGTCCGCCGCGAACTGTCGCGCCGATACGAGGACCAGGAGATTGAAGGTGGCAAGACTCTGCCGGTGTTCAAGCTCGTAGACATGCCCGAGGGGTTGCCCAACACCCTGTTTGGTGACGTGGCTATGGTCGTGGACTTCCTGCAGTGCTACGCAGGGCTGCTGATGCCTGATGACCAGTATCCCATCACAGCAGTGGCTCTGATGGAGGCACTGGCAGGCGAACGCTCCGGCTTCCTCTACCTGAACCGTGTGCTGGTGGTGCTGCTTCAAACACTGCTGCAGGATGAGCTGGCAGAAGGCTACAGTGAGCTCGACATGCCGTTATCCGAGATCCCGCTCACCATGCACTCTGTTTCAGAGCTGGCACGGTTGTGCCTGCGGCCGTGTGACGCCCACGGGGAGGAGAGCAACCTGGGCTCGGTGGACACGGGGGCTTTGGGCGGCTTCGACGACGTGGTGACCAGCGAGTTCTTGGAGAAGCTCGAGACAATCGAGGTGTTTGAGCTGAGCCCCGAGGAGAAGGTCAGCCTGCTGGTGGCACTGTGCCACCGTATACTCATGACGTACTCAGTTGAAGACCACGTCGACGCCATGCATCAACGGTCAGCCGAGGTGTGGAAGGAGCGTCTGGCCATGCTGAAAGAGGTCAACGACCGGAAGAAGGCCGAGAAGCAGATGCGAAAGGAGATGGAGGGCAAAGGTAGGCGGGGTTTAGCCGGAGAGCTCTTCCTGCTGTTTTTAATGGAGGAATGAAATTACAAATATGTTTTTATAATTTCTATTGTTAAATCTTCCTTCAGCTTTGCATTAGTCTTTTATTGATAGCACCAATATATTAATGTTTTTTGCTCTTTTCTTCTGGGCTCAAAGGCGAGAAAAAGAAAGAGGGGGCTGCTAAGAAGGAGAGCAAAAAAGAAGTAAAGGTAGAGCCAGAACCGGAGCCGGAGGACATGATCAGCTCAGTGAAGAGCCGGCGGCTGATGTCCATGCAGGCCAAGAAGGACAAAGAGGAGATGGACCGACAGAACAAAGGTAAACTTTGTTGCAAGGAGTTGAGCTGTTAATACATTTCAAATTGTGCTATTTAAAAAGAAGGCGAGCTGGTTAACTGACGAGCTTGATACCACATGTAACAATTCTCTCAGTATTTTGTCTTTCCATCACTGAGATCTTGTGAAAGCGTGCCATTTTTACTGTTAATTACTTTATAGTTTTTAAGTTGCTACACCTCACTCTTATTTGTTTCTGTGTTATTTTCCCAAAGAGCGCATGGAGAAGGAGGCTGAAGAGGAGCGTATGCGTAAACAGAGGGCTTCTGTAGAAAGAGCCTTTCAGGATGGAATAACCAAAGCCAGACTCGTCACACGCAGGACCCCACTAGGAACTGACAGAAATCATAACAGGTCAGTGCTGAACACTGTTTATACTCAGATAAATGTGAATTTGTATAACAAAGTAAATTATAACCGTGGTTGCTGGATGCTTTTGTTCAGATACTGGCTGTTTTCTGACGTGGTTCCTGGTCTGTACATTGAGAAAGGCTGGGTGCATGAAAGCATCGACTACAGCTTCACCCCTCCACCTGAGGACAAACCAGCCGAACCCGAGGTAGAAGAGGAAGAAGAGGGTGAGTCGGCCGCTACTCATGATTCACAAGGTACAGTAACTTTAGTGCAAGTTACCTTCATCGAAATGTTTACATATGTTAAAAAACAAATATTGGCATCAAATCTGCAACCCTTTATCTCGCTCTGAGTTTTGTGCGTGGACATTTTGGTCTTAATAATGATAATGAATGATTTTTGTAGGAGCTGAAAAGGACGATGGCAGCATAGACGGTGCTATAAGTGAGGGAGCCCAGCAGGGAGCAGCAGCAGACGTCTGCATAGAAACTACTATTCCCAACCAAGGACAGAACCTCTGGTTAGAGCTTTGTTTCTGTCTTCTCTTTCTTTTTTTATTTCTTTTCTTTTTACACAATCTTTCATTCTAATATTCTGCCTTTTTGAATACAGGTTTGTTTGTGACAACTCAGCTGAACTGGAGGAACTAGTGGAGAGTCTTCATCCTCAGGGGGTTCGAGAGAGTGCACTGAAGGCGAAGATACAAAGCAGGTGCATACACTCTCATTATAAGAGATGATTACTTTAACAAACGTGTCTACAGCTAAAGCATTACCTGCTGAGCTATTTAAAGCTTTTACATTCTGTTTGGACAGATGTGCCTTATTTTGAAATGATCATTTGTTGTGTTTGTATTAATAGCAGCAGCAAGCTTGTTAAGTTGTTTAAGTGAATACAGAACCCCCAGTGCGTCAAAAAGTATGAACAATGAAAAGAAGCGGGCAAAACAGATATTGTTTTTAACAAGGCAGCAGTGATGGAGAAAATATGAAGCCGTCTCTTCCCTGTTTCAGGTACCAGGACGTCCTCCACTCGGTCCATCTGAGCCGTAAAGGCAAACTGGGCCTCAGGACCTGCGACGGCTTCACAGAGCTGCTCAATTACCTGCGCAGTGACATCCAAGAGGTAGCCTCACGCCTCCATAAGGGAGGCCTGGGATACCTGGACGACAACGTAGACATCGAAGAGCAGGTCATTAGTTTGTCTGTTTACATCTGGCCAATATCAATATTAATGTTCACTGAAGATTCTTAATCTTTCAGTTTAAGTGATTTTGTAGGACCTTGTCAGACTGTAGACATAAAGCATAATGTGATAAAGCTATTTTGATTATGAAGATGTGTCCACCCAGACAAGTGATTTGGTAAAAAAAATGTTTTATTTAAATTTAGTTTATTCATATATATATATAATTATCGGATTAAACTGTTTTACCCATACAGTGAAATTCTACTGATTGTATAATGTATATTTCTGATTTGTCCACAAAACGTTGTGATTGTAATTCCTAACGTTTTTTTCCCCCCCGTTTCATCTGCTATTCACAGTTGAAAGACATGGAGAACTTGAAAGACTTTGGTGAGTGCATCATCACCATTCAGGCCTGTGTAATCAAAAAGTTCCTGCAGGGATTCATGGCCCCCAAGCAGAAGAAGAAGAAAAAGCAAGGAGGGGAGGAAAGCAGCAAGGCCGAGGAGGTGGACGACGAGAAGAGACTGGCAGAAGAGGCCAGGGTAAGAGAACAGAGTTTCAGTGTTCAAGTTCAGTTTTAAGTCAATATGAGATGGCTCACATAACAACATTAAATGCTGAAGTTTGCTCATGAAAAACACTGAATACTTGTACAGGCAGAGCTACCACTATTCAAGTCTTTCTTCACGTGAGTTTAAATAAGTCTGTGCTTCTTCCTCTCAGGTGGCAACCGCGGTAGAGAAGTGGAAGACTGCCCTCCGAGAGGCCCAGACCTTTTCCCGCATGCATGTCCTGCTGGGGATGCTGGATGCTTGCATTAAGTGGGACATGTCTGCTGAGAACGCTCGCTGCAAAGTCTGTCGCAGGAAAGGTAGGCTAGTTTTCAGCTGCTGTCTCACTCATTATGTCTCAAAGAAAAGAATTGGAGCAGTAGAAATAAGAGCATTATGCCTTTTATTGAAATAGAAATGCTTTTGTTATAACATGGCTTTTTTTGTTCAAAACGGAACTGTTGCACCACTACAGTCTCCTGTCTAATAAACATGGTTTCTTCTGTTTTTTCTCATGAAGAAACAGTCAGTCCTTACTTAATAGGTGTGCTGGATTATTGAGTTGCAATGTGAGCGAGGCAGTGCTCCACTACTACCCTTCTGCTCCCTGTCTAGTGCTCAAGCATGACTCGTCTGTGCTGAAGCTGATGGAGTCTAGGCCCAGATCCAAACAGGGCAGCAGGGACAGGCTCAGAGCAGGAGAGACTAGTAGTGTCAGGCAGGTCTACGTACAGAGCAGCCAGCTCCGCAGGCCAACAGGTGAACCTGTAGTGATAAGATGACGATAAAAGAAAACTTGTTTACTTGCACAGCTGCACACACGTTTTGTTGGCCTTTCAGGGAGTGAAGACAGGAACAAAAATATTGTCATACTGAATTTAAAAAAAAACAACTTCTTTAGCTCAGAGCTAAGATTTACATATTGATCTCTTCCAGGTGATGATGAGAAACTTATCCTCTGTGATGAGTGCAACAAGGCCTTCCACCTGTTCTGTCTGCGGCCGGCCCTGTATGGCATCCCTACCGGAGAGTGGCTCTGCCCGGCCTGCCAGCCTACTGTCGCCAGGCGTGGCTCCCGTTCAAGGTGACCGTCTGCCTCACACTTTGTCACTGTTTTCTTTCGTTGTAAACAGTCGTACTACATTGGGGGTGACAGTAACACATTTTTCTTCAATGACTAGCTTATCTGTTTAGGTTTTTAAAACCTAAACAGAAAAAGAAAAAAGAAAAAAAACAACCTTTTTTTTATTTATTTTTTATTTTTTTTGTGTTAACGCATTAACTAATTAACGCCGAAAATGATTTTTATCGAGCGTTTAATTATTAAGCGGACATTTTTAACACAAGAACCAGCCGGGCAGCGAGCGGTGAACAGCTGTTTGTGTGGAGTGTCTTCCTTCTCATCCTGCTTCCTTCACCTACATTCCCCTGGGTCCTAAGACCCTCCAGTACAGCTTCTTATCACCCTTTTATGTACCAACGTACATTTATAACAAATACAACACATAGTACAAGGTAATCCGCGTTGCATATGTGTCTAACCAAAATACCCCAAAAAGCAAAAAAAAAAAAATCATTTAAATTATTTTTTTTGAGTTTTTAAAGTGTTTTTGTTTGTAATATGTATAATAAGCATATCATTTAGTTATCACTACTGATAGTTTAACAAACATAAAAATATGACGTAGATAGGTTTGCAGTTTTCAAGGTGTAAATTTCAGATTGAAAATAACTCACGTTTTCTGCTGAGGTGACGTAAGTTGCTGGTGTTACCAGCAGCGGCATCAACAACATCAAACTTGCAAAACGTCGGATTTTTTAAAACCAAAACACTTCCAAACAGCAGACACAGCTCCTCTCTTGGGCACAGACTCTATTGGTGCATCTCCGGTCTCTCTTGTTCCTCCTGCATCGCTCTTTTCTGTTCTTTAAGTAACGCGACGGAGCCTCTCCCAGCTGTTAGCAGACTGTTGTGCTAACGGCTAGCTACCGAGCTGTACCCAGCATGCTGTTCGGCAGTGAAATTTTATAAATGTACAATTATTAGTGTTACAAATTGTTTATGTGTCACAAACTGTTGTGTGCTGTGGTGTTGCCCTGTTAAAGAGCGTTAGTTGTGGGTTATTAATTGTTGTGTTATAACTATAATGTAGGGGTCCCTCTCACTACATAAGTAGCTCCAACCGTAACGCTGTACGCGGCAAACAATATATTTTGGTTCCTGTTGAAGAGTGACAGCAGTTGTTTCGGCTATGACGGTATATGAAAAACTCATATCATACGGGAAATTAAAACCGGTATACCGCCCAGCCCTAGTTTGTACTCTCCCTTTAATTGAAAGGAAAATGGCAGAGCATTAGCTTTAGTATTAATGACACTGATATTGGACACAAATATAAACCCAAAACCTCTACACTAAACCCTGCCTCTTTTTTAACTACAGACAATTTTCTTTGTAATTTGCGATTTTTTTGATTACCAACCTCTCTGTTGCAGGAACTACAACCAAGACACGGATGAAGAAGAGGACGAGGAGGAGTCTGAAGAGGAGGAGTCTGAGGAAGATGAAGAGTCTGAGGAGGAGAATGACTACAAAGCTATGGGTCACAGCTGTGAGTATCAGCAAGATTGAGTCCAGATCTCATAAAATAGTCCCGATGATGATTCTGCATAAGGGTTTCAACCAGAAGAAGTTCATGTTTCAGTCTCTTTTGACTTCTATGGACCAACTCCAGACTGTAATCTTTGCATCATCAATGCGTGACGTTTTGTATTAAAAACTATGGCAAAAAGAGAATGCAACAAATTTATTAAGTCGTCCGAAAGTCACAGATTGTGTTTGGTTTTGGAAATGAGGGGTTCCTTGGTGCTGACGGTTGGGAATGAGAGGAATGCTGACGGAGCGTTAAGGCCCTCCTCTCTATTGTCTGGACCTTTTTGCTTTGAAGCCACGTTTCTCTCCGGCTTCCCTCAGAGAATGCGACAGGATGATCCCCGCTGTCGTTTCAAGCCTGCATGTCAAGGATAACGATTAAGACGTTTGATGCATCAATGCTGAACAGTTCAAGAGAGAACCCTAAGAATCTTTCTCATTTCTAGAGTGACACTTTGTCATAGTTCACGACATTGCACGCTGGGATTGAGTTGTTCGAAATAAAACTATAGAGAACAGTTGGGCATTAAACACTTTCAAACAATATCTTCATTACAATAATTACCTATCTGCAGGTTGTGTGACAAATTTACAGATAATCTTCTTTACACATGGCAAAATTTGTTTTGTTTTTTTTCCGCTCTACCTTTTTTATACCTCCTCTTCTCGTCTTGATCACCTCTCATTGTTTCTTTACAGTGAGACCGAGGAAGAAAAATAAGCGGGCTTCATCTCGGCAGAAGATTTCAAAAAGTAAACCTAAGAAGCAGTCGTCTTCAAGTAGTCAGAGCAGCAAACAGAGGACCGGCCCCAACAGCCCCGCAGACATCGATGAACTGGTAAGAAACCAGCAGGACTCCCTCGTACAGAAGCTACGTCTTGATTCTCAGAAGTATTGAGGAATATATTATATTTCAGAAACCTTCAGTCAGAATAAATCAGGTGTGTGTGTGTGTGTGTGTGTGTGTGTGTGTGTGTGTGTGTGTGTGTGTGTGTGTGTGTGTGTGTGTGTGTGTGTGTGTGTGTGTGTGTGTGTGTGTGTGTGTGTGTGTGTGTGTGTGTGTGATGTCTTCAGGTGCGACAGAGTTCCCAAACAGGAGTGCGCCGACAGGTGCTGGAGCTGGAGAGGTGCGAGGAAATTCTCAAGAAACTGACAAAATTCCGCTACAGCTGGCCTTTCAGGTGAGCAGAGAATATGATCTTTTGAATGGACATTCAGTTTATTCTGGAGCTGCAGCAACTACTTGCATTTCCAGATTATCCTTGAGAGCTATGTTGCAGATGTTGGTCTCTTTAGACCCATGAACAAAATCAAAAATGATTTTCTGCTTTACACTTTTGAGTTTGTTGTAGTAAATAGACATTTCCTTCTACTTGAATGACTTCAGACACCATGAATTGTTATGATCTCACGCTGTGCTCCTTTTTCACAGGGAGCCTGTGTCGGTGGAGGAGGCAGAGGACTACCTGGAAATCATCTCCCAGCCCATGGATTTCCAAACTATGCTGGGGAAATTCAGCCAGGGCTCGTATCGCCACGCCCAGGATTTCCTGGAAGACCTGAAACTCGTCTTCTCCAACGCAGAGGAGTACAACCAGCAGGGCAGCACGGTGCTCTCCTGCATGGTGAAGACGGAGCAGACGTTCACCGAGCTGCTCCAGAAGCTGCTGCCTGGCCTCAGCTACCTCCGCCGGCGTTCACGCAAACGCATCAGCCAAGCCCCTGCAACATCTGAAGAGGAGGAGGAAGATGATGAAGAGGAGGAGGAGGAGGAGGAGGAGGAACCAAAAAAGAAGATGCAGAACGGCAAATCGAACAGGAAGAAAACCAGTAATGTTCGAGGACGGAGGGAAGAGGAGAGCGAGAGTGGTGAGGACGATGATGAGGATGACGATGGCAGGAGGAGGAGTAAGAGGACCTCCACCACCTCAGGCAGGAAAGATTACAGGGAGCAGGATAGCGATGGCGAGCGGGACACACGGAGAACTCGTCAGCGGGGGGGCCGGGGTGATGCCGGCGGGGCGAGCAGTGACGAGGACCGGTCCAGCCAGCAGCGGCATTCCAAGCGACAGAAACGCTCATGAAGTCCAGGGTGCTTTTTTTTTTTTTTTTTGTCGTCTCTTTGATTTAAAATTTCTGTCCCGCTCTTCTAAATGATCAAGAGCCCTCCTCCTCCTCCTCCTCACAGCCAGCGGGACTTAATCCTCAGAAGGACTTTTTTGTGTTCTTGAATTTCTGTTCATATTTTGAAAAACGACAAAAGAAAACTGATTTATATTTGTAACATGTTTAATATAGGTGATTCTTTTTTTTTTCTTCTTTTTTTTTTTTTTCAACAAAGAAAAATGAGACATCTGAGATAATAGATGGGTCCTTGTAGCCCTTAAGACTCTTTGATTTGAATTTCTGTTCCAAGTTGAGACACACACACACACACACACACACACACACACACACGTGTGTAATTTGACTTAAAATTTTGTCAGTTAAAGAGATGGTGTCCATGTAGCCGAAACCCTCTGGGAAATCTTTTTGTTAAAAAACAACGCTGATGACTGATAACTCCTTTCACCTGTAAATCGCTCTGACTACTAAGCATCTTGACACCAAGATTATCTTTGGTCAAATGCCAGTCTATAGTTGAACTTGATAGGGTTTTTACTAGTTTTAGAATAATTTTTTTTTTTTCCCAGCCCAGGTGCAGATTTAGTGTCAAAAGCTGGGTCGACACTTCAGGTCACACGTGTAGTCGCGTCAATTTCGTGCTAAAACACAAGTTTCTTCTCAGCTCTCATGGTGCCAAGATGTTTTCAAAAACACGGACTGGACTTGGAGTCTGGTTCTTGGCGTGTGGAGCTGAGCAGCCTTTCCTCTGTAGTGCCCTGCCACTTTAAAAAGAACCGGTACCTCAACGGTCCACCAGTTTACACTCCTGTGTAAAGTGCACCTATTATTATGCCAGCAGCTGCAGGACCAGACTTTGTTGAAATTATGTGCATAAACATTTGTAAACAGTGTTTAAAAACAACAAATGTGACATTTGTTAAGAAAATGGGCATTTTTGAATATTTGATATTTTTTGCACATTTTTATTTGGTATTGTAAAGAATAACTTGTTGATCTTAATCACATCAAATAAATGGCAAGGCTTTGAATAACCGGGGGGCTCTCCCAGTCAATGAAGAGAACACGGCAAAGATAATTTAGTCACTTGTACATTTTGTAACTAAAACGTTATGTCGCTCATTTAAATTTTTATTTAGTGACGCACACATCGAGGGTGAAACGGCTCCAGAAAGGCGAATGAAGGCTTCCCTGCATGTCCTGGTTCAGTCACCAGGTGGTGCTCTCTGAACACTCTTCGTCCAGCAGCAGTTCAGTGACGGTGCTGCTGTGACTCTCTGCTCATCAAAGGACTGAGGGAGCTCCATGGCGCTGGTGTATCTTGGCTCTACAACTTCTTTTTGTAATAACTCCTACACAGTCACGACGTAACACACCTTTTTGAATGTGCAGAAGTTTGTGTAGTTTGTGGTGAGGTTGCCAGCGATGTATATGTATCCTGATAAGGCTGTGGTTGGTTTGACCTCTTCATTCTGTGCCGTTCAGTGTTTTTCTAGTGAGGTTTTCATCGTCACCTTTCTGATTTCACTTGGCCACCGATTGCCTCCCCCCCCCCCTCCTGTTTTTGTTTAATTCCGGCTTTGTTCCTGACAATTCACAAATTGTTTAAATCACTGTTGTAATTGTTTGACATTTCAACGAACAAACTGCCCTTCTCAAGTTGAGACCTGACTGTAAATGCTTTCTTTGTTCTTTGGGGAACTGCAAAAAGTCTTTTACACTTCCTTTTTTTATATATATATATTTATAGTCTAAAGCTGGGTTTGGGCAGGTTAGGAGGATTCACTTGTAAAGAATTTCCAATAAAGGCTATGGACGAAGACCGTAGTTCTCCCTGTTTTATTTGAGCCGGTGAGCGTCCCCCTGGTCACACATCACTGCCATCTGTAAAGCCTTGTATTAAGACGATGATTGTGGAGGAAAACGGGTTAGCCGTGACTGCCTGTCTAATTTTACTTTTTAATAAAATATCAAACATGGTCTTACTCTCTGATGTGGACTCTTTTCTCAGGAGCATCTCAGTCTTCTAATAGAAGCCAAATTAGCTTCAAATCTGTTTGTGTTGAAACAATCAAAAGTGACGTTGCAGAGGAGAAATGGCTTCAATATTTACAAAGGAGGCTGAGCAACTTGGACTTATACTTATGCCATGAAAACATTTTGTGGAAAATGTTAAGCTTGGGATGATTGAGTTTGGCCTTAATCACACAACTCTGGCTCTATAATTCACTTCATATTTAACTTTAAGGAACAATATTAATATCCTCAATGCACTCGGTTTACAGAAAAGACCAATAGAAAGCTGTGGACACAAGAAACTTAAGATATTTACACAAAGTTATTACCGTGTCTAGACTAGACTGCCATTGAATTTGGCTTCTTATAGACCAAAATAATGATTTAGCTGCAGTCGGTAGTAGCAGGTTTCACAGGGAGCTCTCTCCACAAACGTGCCCGTACAGGTGATAGGTGGCAGCAAAGATAACTAAAAAACTGGAAAGTCCCAAAGTTATATAGACTATGAATATCATACAAAGGGTGTGTCTGTGATGCATGCAGCAGAGGAGAGTGCAAGGAGGACAGCAAGAAGAAGTGCTGACAGCCGCTGAGCCATCTGTAATTTGGCAACAGGTGTTTGGGGCTGAGATGGATCAGAGAAAAGGTCAGAGATGTGGAAAGTCAGTGGAAACGTAACACTTGATTAGTGAGCGTTCAAACACAGTGATGGCTGGATTCAGCTATTATAAACATAAATATAAAATCCAATTTTGGAAATAAGAATGCAGACATGATTTAAACTGACATTCCTTGAAGCTCTATATTTAAAATGAAAGTGTGTCGTTCCTGTCCATCTTCCCCGGAAGTCTTTGCAACTGCAGCATTTTGAGCCACAAAAGAAGACGGAGGCTACAGGTCCGTGTTCTTGACCCACAAGAAAAGAAGTTGATGGCAGATTGAGGACATTATGAGTTACGTGCCCTGAGGCGTTGGGAGGGAAGTCACAGCTTTTGTTGTTATTTCTGAGTCTTACTGCTGACTGAATCGCTGTGACAGCCAGTTTTCGGTGGCTGACTGGTTTGGGAAATGGAGCCAAAACAAACTGAACATTTGCTTGAACTCACTTGCATGATTTGAGTGAACTTCAAGTGAACTCAAGCCTCTTTAGAATTCAAGAACTCGTTGTTAACCTGAATAATACAATACAGTCGTGATGTATTAACTTTTAGAAGTCTGGCGGATTTATAAGGGTCTCTCCAAACCCATGAAAGGTGTTTTAAGTATTGTTCATTCCTCACATGGTGAATCCTACGCAGTGAAACATAGTTGAGACATGCATTAATCACCAAACTTCTACTCCCTGTTGAGTTAAAATAGACATCATCTAAGTAGTAAGACTTAGAGGCTCAGAAATAGTTACACAGTTACATGATCTGAAAGAATCCTATATGAAGAAACTTGCTGCAGACATTTATGCCCTCTTTCAGGATGAAACATTTTGGTAAAACCCTTTTACTTTTCCTCGCGCCAGCATTACGTTGAAATGTGTCCAATACTTTAGTTTAGGACCAAACACCTGCAAACAATGATAGTAGCCTCATCTGTACTTTGCTAGTGCAAATATTAGCATGCAAACACGTTAAATATGAGTGAGAAAATTCACACTTTTGTCTATTTTGTGTGGAACGTGGAAAAACTTTGCCAGAGTGAAAATAATGACATTAATAAAAGAAGCAGATGACTCCAACCTGTTGGAGAGCAGTAAAATGTATTGTTAAGCGCTTTACAATCAATATTTTTTACATTGGGGACAATGTGAAAGGCATCACTTGTAGTGAAGTCACCCAACTCTGCAGCTCCTCTCAGCTTTACAGAGCTTCATATCATGCTTCAGCTCATTGTTGAGCCGTCCCACCTTTTAACATTACTGTTTTGGCTCACATTCACTGCTCTCAAAATGTTGTTGTGCAGTAGAAAGGCTCTGAAAACGCACTCTACACTACCGGCTCAGCACCAAACAACAGATAAGACACAGTTAGAGACTACCTTGTGAAAATACTGGAGAATTTGGAAGCTGAAGAGCCAGACATTTCCCTCAGGAGTTGGTGGAGACCAAAACAGAGCTAAAAGGGGAGTGAATACTGGATTTACATTCATCACTTGGACACAAACAAGACTACAAATTAAATATATGTTGCTCTATAACTGCTGGATGTGTAAATAAGCAACTGTTTGAAAAAAAAGATTCACCATATTGGCTTGAAAAGTGATATGGGTCAGTGTTGTGTTCACAGCTCATCTCACTGTGTTTAACTTCTTGTAGCAGGTGGCTGTGGTTCGACAAGATATCGTACACTTATTAGGTTTTATGTTGCCTCCACTATTATGTCACAAAGTCTGACCTGACAGGTTGAAGCAGGAGCAGCAGGTGCCTCACTCTAAAACAAGCAAACACTGGCCATGCGCTGAATAATCTTTGAACCCTGAGCAAACTGACAGCAGCAGCGTACGGCCGAGGCATCCACACAGAGTGTGTGTGTGTGTGTGTGTGTGTGTGTGTGTGTGTGTGTGTGTGTGTGTGTGTGTGTGTGTGTGTGTGTGTGTAACAGCAGGGCTGAGCAGCCCACCCTGTAAATATTTACTCCTGGTCCAAGTCGGTGCAGAGGGCATCTGGCAAGGAGCGAACAAGTGTTTCTCACTCTCATTCCAGCAAACATGATGTGCTGCATGTCTGTGGAGTGACTTTACTGTGACCACATTAAAGGACAGTTGAAGCATTTCAATTTAAAAATTAAAAATGTTTGTTTTCTTTGCTCATCAATACAATACTCAAATGAAAATGTTCATTAAATCTAATTAATTTATTACAAGTTCCCTGAATTGGTTTTAACCTCTTATATTTTTGTCATTTTACCTTCCTTATGTCCTTTTCTGTTTGTTGTTTCTTATCTCATCATTACATGTTGCACTGTTAACTGTCTTATTTTACTTCTGTGTTAATTGTGTGTCTTTGTGTTTGACCTCAGTGGCAGCATTAGATGAAGCTAATCGGGACCCAAAAAAAATGTTTTCACCACAATATCCCACATCCTTTTATCTTCTTAAATTTTTATTTTGATATGTTAAAAATGTTTGCCTTAAAAATGAACTGTGGCGGTACGGATTCTTCAGATTTCAGTTGATCGGTACAAATAAATAAACAGAGAACCAGTTCCCAACTGCTTATTTAAGAAATATTCACCTGGAGAAACAAATATCACTGAAGTGCCTTCACAATGAAAAAATGCCTCCTTAATGATAAACAAATGTCTCTTTGATTATAAGGACATGTGAACAAATGGGGTTTCATTGAATTTGAATCAAAATAGAAAAGAACTAAATAAAGCCTGAGGGTGTTACATTATCATTAGGCAAGCACAGTCTACTGTATTAAAGTCTACCCTGATGCAGGTAACCAAGATAAAAGGTGTTTTTTAATATTCACTCTAGTTTGGTTTCAGAATGCTCAAAATCATCCTCAATCAGAAAAGTTCAGACAGCAAAGAAGAGTTTCTGGCTGTCAACATCTGCTGAAATGAGTTCTGTATTAATGAAGGATCAGAATATCCTGAGCATTTGGTTCCCACCTCTCTTAAGCCCTAAAGAAAGGGCGTCGTCACACCTGATTGGCCAAGAGGGGAAACGCACCAAGCTGCTCTCAATTGTTAATTAGGAGCTCTTCCTCACACAGTGCACAGCAGGTGATCTGAATAACCATCCAATCAACTCAGGGGCATTGTGACGTTCAGCTAAAATGAAATGGGGAAATAAAAAGTACCAAAGAATGAGGGACTGCTACAGAACTACCATATTAATACAGGTAATATCTTGGGTGAAGGGCTGTCATGATATCTGATTTTTACGTGATTATTGTGGCCAAAATAATTCATGATAATGATATTATCGCGATATCTATGAACAATTTGAAAAAAAGCAATGCTAAGTGATCTTTAATTTTGTTTACTGTGCGTTTTGTCTATTTTTGGCCAATTAATTTCACTCAAAATATGACAGTAGGGAGGTGGAGAGAGAGTCCGTAACCATAACTGTATACATACAGTAACATAATTCAAGAGGCATTGGGATATTTATACAATATCATCATGTTTATTGTTAACATGATATCAATATTACATTTCTGAATATCTTGGTTATTTTTACTATTGATATATTGCGACAGCCCTACTTTGGTGTTTTATAGTTATTGTTGTAGCTGCAACAGAGTTTCTTTACTTCCAAAATATAGATATAAACCACTGGAGGTGGTTTAACATGATGTAGAAGTGTGCTGCAGGGTGACATCAGTGTTGGGTGTGTTTCCATCTGAGAGGTTAGTAATGATATATGTACAAACAACAACTTAAAGGAATATCCTTAATACAATAGTGGGGATGCCTGGTGAATGGTTTGGTGAGTATGAAATGTCAAAACACAAATGGACTCAAATTAAATGCAACACTCAAGAGCAAATATCGACAAAGACAATTTATGGTGAGCAGAAGGGGACTTTCAACCACTATATCGATGTTCGACAAAGTGTTGTTGTGGCTTTGTTGCCTAAGCCTAACATTCATGATGGGTTTCCTCAACCTAACTCAGTAGTTTTGTTGTCGAAACCTAACCTAACTTACGCTTTGTAGCATAATGTCGTCCTGAAAAAAGAAGTTGTGCCGAGCGAGACAAAAAACCTCCCCAGACAATTTGTGTCCCTCGCACGGAACCAATAGATTGCATTTCGTGACTATTTCACTAACTGAGTCACCTCTTTAAACTTGTTACCTATCGGTACCTTTATTAGCTATCACTTTCAGATGACTCTAGGGATCGAGTCTTTATAAATATCTCTCTCCGTGTTGAACAGGTCTACAGCTTGAGATGAGGTTATACTGAGGCCTACTTGCTGCGTTTCTGACACCTGTCCCGCCGGTGCCGTCACATTAAAATGACACACGAGTCACGCTCTCCTGCTGGAGTCGAGCGTTGCGATGAAGAGGGTTTTTGAACTGGAAGAGTAAACTCGATTTGTGTCATATCATGGTGCACTTCAGAATGAGCTCAGTCAGTCTTCTATCACGCTGGCAGCTGCTGGAAAGCACATAGAGAAAATGAGGACAAGGGGGAAAGAGACAGAAAAATCCTGACAGTCTGCCAAGAACAGAGAGAAGAGAAGTAACATAATCGTTCACCGAGCGTAAAGGTGACCTGAAAATTGAGTGCCAAAATCAACTTATATGACCGCAGCGGCGACATGCCCTAAATTTCTCTCTGCTTTAAGTGCAAGCACAAATGATTATTAATGCATTATTCACAAAACAGAGCCTTCTCCCCCAATTTCCTCCACTCATGTGCGTCCTCTCCCTTTGATGATATAACCAAAGTAAAAGCGGAGAAAAGCGAGGGAGTGCAGAAACGGAGGAGTTCTGAAGATGGTTTTTCTCTTGGGAACACAGAGCTCTCACCCCAAAGGGGATCCTGCACTCCTCTGAAATAGTCTGAATCTTCCTGCAGACCAAACAGCAGCATTTACATATCAGTCATATATGATCCATGCCATGGCTGCAACCAGGCACACCAGTGCCAAGATACACACTTGGACACGCATACTCCAGGCTGGCTTTTCATCAAACGGCTAAATGTAGGGTATCCCCGTACACGTTGCTTTCGTTCTTTATCAATAATATAACTATTCAAGATTTAAATGAAGGCACAAATCGGAAAAATGTTAAAGGCAATCTGAAAAATGACCAGACGGAATAACCTCAGAATCACCCAAGGATTTCTTTGAACTCGGGTATCCAGATATGGCACCGGCAACAATTGGATGAGCGCGCTACGGGGAAGATGAAAGGCAGTCAAACTCGTAGACGTAATAAGTGGGCGGAGGCCTTTCATGAATCACACTGAGGCTTCATCTTACCGTTCAGTCAAGCTAGTGATCCCAAATGTTGAATAGGCTTATATATATCTCTGGATTCTTTGTAAAGCTTAGCAGTGGATGATAGAAAGCCAATTAACTTCCTCCTCACTGTTCTGAAGGGGCGCATAGAGCGGGTTTTAAAAGAAAAATGCTCAAATTATGACAAGATCTCTGCACAACACATGCACCTGAGACAGAGCTGCAATTAATTGAATTTCACTGTCGACTCTTATTTACACCAAGAGACAATTTATCTTTTTACAAATGTTTTCTATTAAACTGCCCAGACCCTTCACTCATTCATTCACTCATTCATTCATTCACTCATTCATTAATTAATTCGTTCAGTAATTCATTCACTCATTCATTCATTCATTCATTCATTCATTCACTCATTCATTTTTTCATTCTATGGTGTTCCATGAAACTAGTCTTGTCATTTTAGACCCAGTCACATTCACCTGCCCTCTGATCACCTCTTTCCTGTCAGTTTCACCACCTGACCTGCTCCTCCCACTTGCTCACCTGCTTCCCATTTTCTTGATTACCCCAGTAGAACATAAACTGGCTCACTTCTACTTGTCCTTTGCCAGATTGTCTTTCTACATTACGCTAAGTTTTCCCTGAATTCTCTTCACTTATTTCTTTGATACTGCCTGCCCAAAACCCTATTTTTTTTTTAGTTCTGCATTTTGGCCAGCATCATCTTGGTATTTGGAACAATCAAAAAGACAACGAGTGCAACCCATGAACTGTATAGGTTTAAGCGGAAAAAAGCCATAAATCAACCTCCACAATGAAGACGAGGGATTGTAATTATCCGTAAACTTGTATCTCATAGTCATGGACGACTGTATTGCCTTTAAAGCATTTAAAAGCGAATTGACCTTCTTCGTACAATCCCTAGACATGTAAATAGTGCTTTTATCAGTGAACTATTTGTCATGTAATTGCGCGCGCCAAGTTACAAAAATTCAGAGGTGCACGACCAAGGCTTGTACAGGTCTTGATTGTTGTTGATTGTTTAGTGCACCACCCGTCATGTCAAATTCCATTTATGTGCAATACCTTGGCAATAAATGGTTCTGATTCTGATTCTGAAGTGCTGCAACTTGTGCCCACTACACGACCCAGGCGGCGGCCATGATTACGTTATTTTCTGGCGCCCGCGCCTTGCGCTGGCTTTACTAGGGCGAGTATAAACTAAGCTTTTGAGGTTGCAGAGCAACAGCAGCTTCAGAAGTAGGGGGTAGGAGGTGTGGAAGGAGCCATTGGGGCCCCTTCCACATTACACCCCTGGCCCGTTTTGGTGTCACGGCTGGTCGCAAGATGGTCTCCAGTTTTACATCTATATTTTCTCTTCTTTCTCTCCAAATCAGATCCATCTTAAGTTACATGATGGCCTTGCTGCTGTCTCAGCTCATGTTTCTCTGGAGTGTGCATATGCCCAGTGAGGGGGATGTCAGCAATAAATAGATTAAAGTGTGTAATGGCCCAATAACCACCCCTGGTACTGCTCCACCATGCACGGGTGATTCACTTAAAAAAAAAAACACAAGAAGGCTGCAGCTGTTGGGGCTGATTTAAGTTCAGATTTTTGTTTGAGTAAGAAACTGGAGGTGTGTGTTTGTATACCATATATGACTATGGGCAGATAAAGAGAAAAAGACAACACATTGTATATGGAAATACCTATTCAAAGGTAAGCAGGAATGTTAATGTGTGCATGAGTGCAAAGTGTGTGTGTGTGTGTGTGTGTGTGTGTGTGTGTGTGTGTGTGTGTGTGTGTGTGTGTGTGTGTGTGTGTGTGCGTGCGCCTAGGTGTGTATGTGTACAAAGTGTGCATGTGTCTTAATAGGAAGCAGTCACAGGGCTGCTGACGGCTCCATAAAGGAGCCTTTGAATGGCTTGGCTCTGGTAAATTCATAGCAGATGTGAGGGAAAGAATATCCACCCAGGTTGAGTGGTCCTTCTCTGGGAAGGCGACAGGAGTCCAATCCAGGGGAGGCAGACAGGAGCCAGTAGAGAGACACACACACACACACACACACACACACACACACACACACACACACACACACACACACACACACACACACACACATATTGGGTGAACTCCAATCAGCCAGGAGGGAACTCTGCACGGCACTAAACACTAGCAAGGAGTTTTTCTTTGCGCCACTTTTAAATTGAAAATAATTCTCCCTTTTATTTCTGAAAGAACGACTTCCCTGTGTTGGTCTCTGGGCAGGTTTTCCATTCAAGTGTACAAGTACAGGCCAGGTGTGTACTTCAGGGATGGCCTCCCCACACTGGATCATGCCTTCTGGTTCCCTCTGGACCCACGGAGTCTGGAGCGCTCCGAGACCAGGCTTAATGCCACCTTTCCTGGCTCGGACTGACGCCACAGGAGGGGTGGGGAGAGACTGGCGCCTCATTGCCAATTAGCATCCTCTCACACTGAGAGCACGGCCAGGTAACACATGATAGGCCAGACTCTTTCTAGCAAAGAGAGCGGCAGACAGTCAGGTGGGGAGAGAGTCATTAACTTATGCATGCGCTGGACATCTGTCGATACTGCCCTAGGCAAAGGTGAGAGCCAATGATGGCGTTCGCTTAGCAAAGAGACTAGAAACAGGGACAGCTATAGCTTGGCTTTATCCAAAGGTAACACAATCTGCCTACCAGCATCTCTAAAGCTCACACACTCAACACACTTAAACTAATTTGTGTAGTCAGTACAAAAAGTGACAATGTCGACAGGACTACAGGAAGTCACTGCGCCCAGGCAGGAAATAGTCCGGCATATAAGTCCCTGTGACACCACTTCTTGTTGTTTTTACGCTTTTATTTTGTACAGATTGAACAAAGAGAATGTAACATGTTAGTGAGATTTATTATTTATAATTTTATTATTTTCAGACAAAGCCAGGCTAGCTGTTTCCCATGTTTCCAGTCTTTATACTAAGTTAAGCTAACTGCTGACAGCTTCATATTTACCATACAGACGAGACAGAGGTATCGGTTTAAGCATGTTTCCCAAAATGTTTAACCATTTCTTTTAAAAGTCACATGGACACCCAGTTCCGTTGTTTTTACTCTTAGGTTTTTGTACCTTTGGACAGACTCAAACTAGATGTTTCCAGTTGCTAAGCTAATCAGCTGCAGGCTGTAGCTTCATATTTACAAGATTTGTATCATGTGACCATGCGTATGGTCAGTGTGATGACTAATTGTTACAAAACTAAAACTATGTCAATTAAGTTTCAACATGTAGAAATCATCGTGTGAGTTTTTTAACTTGACAAATGGTAAAAGTTCCCTGCTCTGTTAGCAAAACCAGCCCTGACTTTAATTAAAAGTAGTCTGGAACATTTATCACGTGGGAGCACTGAAGCCCATTCACACACTTTCTGTCTCCTAAAGGCAATTAAAACTGATAGATGGAAGTTTGAGCTTTATTACCCGTGTTGCTATTAACAATGTGTACGTACAATGTGCTTTTTTTAGTTTAAAGTGATGAGGGGCTCTGTGTGCCAACTCATAAATGAGGCCCCAGCAGTTTGTATCCGGAGGCGATTGGTAAACACAACATGAGCTCAGTCTCGCTCGTAAACTGCTGCTCTGACTGTGACAACAATGCAAAAGCTGCAGCAGTGTCGTTATCCAAGATATCTTGCAAAAATCTTTCCAAAGACAAATTCTCCAAATCATTAAAACTACAAAACAGTATGGATGGATGGATGTATTGCGCTCTATTTTCCTGGTTCTGGGTTGTGAAGGTCCGTAATGTGCTCTAAGCCAGTTGACAGAGGTGATCTTGCATGCAAGGGTGCTTCTGGAAAACCAGACTCTGGAGAGTAAGCAGATTTTTCTGTAAGCAATACGCCCTCCTCTGTGTGTGGGAGCAACGGGCACTTTGTCTCTAATTCAGGCTGTTCCATCTGACTGCAACTAAAAACAAACAGCAAGAAGGGAAATTTCACACCTCCTGAGTGATAGATTACTCTTTATCTCCTGTCTGCATCTCCTCACCTACATGTCTCTGCGTTTGTTTTCTGCCATCTGTCTCTTCTTCTCTATAGTTTTGTTTTTCTCCCTTCATTTTACTCTCAGATGAAGCTCAGGGGATAGACAAAGCTTGCGGGGGTTGGCCGGCGGGCATGACTTTCACTTTTAATTAAAACTTCACACCCAAATAAATGTAGCTGAGTATCACACCCACTCATATCGCCCTATGAAAAGAGCCCGCCGGGGCCAGATGTTTGCCTTAGCAAGGATAAATATCTAAGTGGCAGCTTTCTCTGTAAGGGAATCTGCTCCCTCTGTCGTTTTGTCAGATTAGCCGGGGTAGGGAAAACATGGGGATCGTGTTCCGTGCGTTTCCCACTCTCTGGCTGTTCAGCATAAACACCACGAGTTCTTGGCCTTCCTCACATCCGCCTCCTCAGCTCCTCCACCACTCTCCTCAGCCCCTGGGGTTCCAGCGCAGGGTTTGTTTTAGTAGCATAGCCCCAGAAGAGTGTTTGGTTGTGTTGTGTGTCACACTGGGTGAGTGTTTGATTATGTCGAGTGTTACACGGTGCTGGTGTGCATGAGCAGAAAGGCGGGGGACGCTAATCCCTCTCTGCTTTGTCCTCTGCTGCACAGCTTTGGTCTTTGCAGGACACTTCACACTGGAGCTGTGGAGGAATTCATGTAGCTGCTGCTGAGAGAGAAAGAGGGGCCTGTGAGATGTGAGGGTCTCACGGTTATGAACACACAAAAATGAAAAGGAAAGGGTTACTTGCACATGCACAACCAGAGGGAAAGGATGAACCAAGGACACCTCAGTGTGCTCAAACTGTTTTCAGCCTTGTATGGTCTGCATTTATTGGCCATGCACAATGCAATGAACTTCCGCTTAAAAGATCTGGTGATCATCAAAAGATCAGCAATTAACTGATTCTACTAACAAGTGTGTGTATCCTGCTATACTGAGAGCTCCATTTTGTTTGTTAAAAACACGTCGATGAGCGACACTGTTGCACTCCATGACATGTTCCTGATGAATGTGGGCTCTTTGGTTTCGATCCCACAGGCACATTGTCTTGCTGCCGTAAATATTCACTAGCATACCAAATGTGTATTAATCCGCAGCTTAAAATAGTCCCCAACTAATGTACTATTTACTCCTGCTTACAGAGCCTTTCTTTTTTTTAAATTAATTAACAACGTTTTTAAATTAAACTATACATTTCTGTCAAATTTTTAAAGATGTTCACTGGTAACCAACAGGTTTGGGAGTGAGTGCCAAAGGTGGGATAGAGAAGTTGAGAGAAGGTTGATTTTGGTGTTTTCATGGGATGTGATTATACCAAAAATATAGAATATCAACTTTCCTCAAATTCAATGTCGAATTTGACAGATCACCATGGATGATAAAACGTTTCAGAGGGGGGGGTATTTGGCAAAGATGAACGATGCACACTTTTCTAATGAGTAAGCCCATTTTAACCCTGTTTGCGTGAGTTGTGGAAATCAGGCTGTATCATGAAGCACCTGGCCCAGTTGGGTTCTGGTTTGGGGCTACAGGCCGGCCCCACTAATAGGCACTTGAGCCCCTCCACATCCGTCTAGTAACATGTTCCACTTAATGAGGCTCTACCCTGGGCTGTAAACAAGCCCAGATGCAACCCCAAAACACACACAGGAAATGTCTCATGACCATAACAACACAAGGATCCTGCCAGCTCATGCATGATGGGGTGTGAACAGGAAGGCTGATCCTTGCAGGTTTTCTCCCGCTCTGCTCTACAAGCAGTTATTATCCTGAGGTAAAGGGCTGCATGTGGTACTGCTGCTCCAAGCTCTTGCTCTACATGCCAAATCCTCACCGGCCGCCAAGATCATCACAGACCGCTGCCTTGCTCTTTTTCCACAGCCTACAGTTACAGTATGTACACAAACCACAGTTTATTCAGCACTGTGTTGGACCTGGCATGTCAGCCTTGACACGCCACAATAGGAACAATGTCTGCTTCCACACAAAGAGTATCTCTCATGCAACAAGATTTTTATTTTACTTGTAGGGGGGCTGAGACCTTGACAAAAGGTCCAGTGTTAGAGTGAGTGTGGCCCCAGCTGGTTCCTTTTACTACACAGACTGGCTCATGTACAGTGATCAGCCTGAGTCAACAGTCCTGACCGGAAAACGGGCTTAATTGATGATAGGAAATTTTTGGGCCAAATGTGTTTGAACCCCCTCCCCGAAAAGTCTCATTGGATTTTCTGTCTCATTTTGCTCACAAAATACAAACAACCCTGGACAACCTCAGTGGATACTGTTCAAAAAGTACAAATTTGAGTTAATTAGCATGTTCATTTGGAGAAACCAAGAGCAGAAATACGATGAGGACAACCCCAAACACATACACACACACACCACACACCACACACACACACACACACACACACACACACACACACACACACACACACACACACACACACACACACACACACACACACACACACACACACTGGCACCGGAACCCACACAGCTTCTCCTTAATTAGCCAATTACATCCCACCATACAACCTTTGAGCTGGTTCACAAAGGACTTTTATACCTTTGCGACAGTCGGGTCGTTTAAAATGCCTCCTCTGTTTGAGTCTGCTTCATGTGTCCCACTCACTTTTAAGAGAATAGTTTATTGTTTAGAACATTTTGGGAAATACTTATTGGCTTTCTTGCCAGGAGTTAGATGAGTAGATTGATAGCCTACCACTCTCATGCTTTGGGCAAACAGTGTCTGGTCTGTTGTGACAGGAAATTGTTCTTCATTTATTCCCTTCTATTACTATGATTATTATAAGATTAAAATCTCTTCACAGTGAAGAATGAGAGATTTAGATGTTTGTCATCTCTGCTGAATATCAATAATTAAAATATTAAGTATAATTTAAAAAAAACTAAATAGTTTAGGGCTCCACCCAATTTCAATATTGTACAGTTGAAGCTTCCATTGAGGTTTTCAAGTGAAACTTTGAATATCTGTCGTCAGCATTCAAATGTTAACGTAAAATTAAGTTTCCAAGCTTGGAAATAGTCCGTCCAACCCTCAGTTTGAGATTTTAAAAACTACTGAGCTTTCTTGCTGAGACTTAGATTAGAAGATTCATGTCTGTACATTAAACAATAAGCTGCTGCTGCTGCTAGCTTAGCCTGGCTCTGTCGTAAAATAACAAAATCCGCACACCTCTTAAATTTAGAAATTAACATATCTGTAAAAAAAACAACAGAAAAGAAACATACAAAAACAAAAAAAACATAGCCCCCATAAAACCACAAGTTGCCGTTTTTACATTTTGTTGGTTTTGTACCTTTAGACATCTTAGCTTAGAAGAAAGACTGGAAACAGCTAGCATGGCTCTGTCCAAAGGAAACAAAATTAGTTAAATCTTATTTATCTAATTGGTACAAAAAGTGAGTACAATAACCTCCTGTGAAAACGCAACGTGAGCGTAAACTCAACTATTTATGCAATGCTAACTTACAGGCTGTTAGCTGTAGCTTCATATTTAGCGTACAGACATGAGAGCGTCAGAAGCAACAGTACAGTGCAAGTGTTGCAGAATGCAGAATGCACATCGTCTGGATACTTCTGAATCAAGACAGTTGATATGAAACACAACCGAGTCAAAAAAAGTCAGGAAATGTGAAGACAAGAACAAACTTCAAAACTCCAAATCAAAGAGTGTGAAATGCAACGGAGAATAGCAGATCCTTACAGAGCCCGGGGCCGGGTGGGAGGGAGGGGATCTGTGTGTGTAGGGGGGTGGGGGGGGGGTCTCCTCTCTGAAAACACAGAGCCGAGGGGGGAGCCTTTGATGGCTGAGCGTGACATGAGCACATTTAGGGTGGGGGTGCAGTGGCAGTGTGACAGCAGACACACTTGCCAGATGACCGAGACCCCGGATCTGGTTCTGATCCATTTTGGTACCTGTTGACAGAGATTTGTGCCACAATCCGGACCCACATCAGCCGTCCTGCTCTCACTGACCCACTGGAACATTTAGACTGCACTTGTTTTTGAAAGCCCGACTCGAGATTTGAAATAATGTTTCCCAGCATGCCCAAACCGGTGCACATTAGGATGTTGAATCTACCCTGCAGTTGGAGTTGTGTGATTGGTTGATCATCCTTCAGTGATTCAGTCAATGGCACAAACAAAACCACGGGGGTTTAAAGATGTTCAGCAGGGCCAGAGCGGGTTTCAGGGCCGAGCTTAGACTCCCACATCCTGTCCTTTTCCACTCCCTCCCTTTAGAGTGCTTCTAAAAGGAGTCCTTGCATGGGTTTGTGTTCTTTGTTGATGCTGTTTTCACATTTTTTTCCCGTCCTTTGTAACTCCTGCTCCCTCTCTTTTTTCTCCGGGGAGAGACTCTTTGGTACAAGAGATTAGAGCGGGTGCTGCCTAGCAACTGAATAAAGATGGCAGCTACAAAAGGGGCGCTCTCACTCTCCAATGTCTGACCTACATAATCCCAAGCCTCTGATCGTGCAACATAACAACACGATGAAAGGCCCGCTGTGATTTAACCCTCAAACAAATACTTGCCATCACTGACCCCCTGGCTCAAACAGCAATTTCTCCTGCTGCAGAGCACCAAAGGGTGACTTCTGAAATCTTGACGATGCCTAATTAGAAAGGAAGAAGAGGCCGTGCACGCTATTGGAAATGAGATGGATGTATTTGAGGAGATGGCAGCAGAGTGGCAAAGGAGATTAACAGTGATCACAGCAATGCTGTTGGCTTCAGAGAGCGAGCGAGAGCGGCGGATCCTCCCTCTGTTCACTGATTCATCTCTCCTTCAGCCACAGGCAGACGGAGCACAGGAATGAGTACAGGGGGATGAGAAAGCTTTACTTCTCTGTCTTCTGCCTATTGATCAAAGGACATGAAAAAAAAAAAAAAGATACAGCAAAAAGCTGAAAACTTTTTCTTGAAACTTTCTCCTCTTTCTCCTACTGCACTGTGTCCTTAAAATAATCTGCCAGGCCTTTAGTCTTCGATGTTACCACTTATTTGCATCCATTTTGACCTGCCTGCATCTTTGACAGCACGTTACATTACATTCATTTGGTAGATGCTTTTCCCCCAAAACAATTTTTTAATATATGCCTTCAATCACTGCAGGAGATAAATCCAGATTGCATCAAAGATTATAAATGTGTATTATCCAGATAAACAACTAAGAACATTTATAACAGACATACTGTAGTTTGAAAGGCAAGATTTTCAGCCTGTGGTTCCAATATTATGCAATGAATTCTATATTCTTTGCTATAATTCTAATGTGAAAATATTCTCTTTTTATTTGGGTTTTCACTTCCTTGAACTTTTTGTCCTTGGTCAAAAATGTATGTATTTTGTGTAGTAGCTCTCTCTATAAGTCTTTTTCTTTACTTTTGATGTGGAATGACCTTCTTAACAGTGGCACCGGCTTCATCCCTGAAATGTTTATGTAAGTTCAATTGCTGGTAAATTGCAGTACTTGTTTTTACATGTTTTGATTTCAGGTTAATTGTTCTTTTTGTGTGTGATATGTGATTTTACCGTTGTTGTTTATAAGGACAGAGGGTGGCGTATGCTGTACAGATTGTAAAGCCCTTTAATCAGGATTTCTGATTTCGGGCAATATGAATTAAATTATCTTTATTTAAGTTAATTCAAGTTCAAATCATGTTTGGGGTCCTTTTTGCTGAAAGTTTAATTCAAATTTCACTCTGATTAAAATTTAAAAGCACAATCCTTCCAGTGGTCTGAATTCACTCTCTTATTATATCGAGATTTAAGGATAAAGTCTGGAAATTGAGACTGAAAAGTGATGGGTCAGGAAGAGTGCAGTTACAACTTGGACTTGATCCACACTGAAGAGCATCTATATGTTAACTGATTAGTATAATTGAGTCTCAATATCTCAGTCTTTAATAGTAAAGGACATCAAACCGCTGGTGTGGGGAAATTATTTCACCTCATTCCAAGAAACTTCCTCAGAAAAAGGCTAATTTTCTTGATACTGTAGCAAAATGCTTTACTTCCACTTCTCATGTTCTGAGATAGTGACACAATTTTTTTTAAATACCCAAAATAGTTGAAACTATTTAATATATCTATTTAATCTAAGAAGATCTAAGATCTAAGACAAAACGGAGAGTGAATATGTAAAGGACTTTTGATTAATCTAATTGTACATACACTCCTGATAGATGTGTTGCTGTTGATTAGAAAACATGTTATTTTGAATGGAGTAAAAACCTTTGTGTATTTCTTCCTCTGCGGTGCTTCTGAAATTCCAAGACACTGAACAACACAGACAATCCTCTGTACTCTGAAGCAGTCTTTTAATCTCTCAGCCTTTCATTTCACTGACATGATAGATGCTGCGGAAGAATCTCAGCTGCCGTATCTCTTCAGCCACTTCAGACACTTGACACTGTATCCTCATTTTAACAAAAAAAAGTCACTGCAAAGCCAAATTCTCCAACTCGCATGTAAGTTTTTTTTAGTGGATTCTTCTCAGAGGTCACAGTGTAAATGTTTATGTCTGCATGATGTTATGAGTCAGCATGCGTCGGTACAATAGTGTGTGTGTGATTTTATGTTTGTGTCCCGCTCTAACAGACGAGACAGCAGCGGCGTACTGGGTGTCTGATTGGAGTCCGGTTGCGAGGAGTGGTGAGCTGTGTGAACTCTGCTGCTCTCTGACTGCCGCATTTTCATGGAAAGCATCTCTTTGGGGGCCTGCAGGTTTTCAATGCACTCATTTACACATCAAAACAGCACAGGAAAGGGATAGTGCTCAAGTGGGGTGAGGGACTGCAGAAGGAGGGAGGGCAGGGTAATGAAGGATGCTTTATTTTCTCTCTTTTTTCTTACCCCTCAGGGGTGGGCAGCGGTTTAAGTCTATGAGGGAGACGCATTGATGCCATAATGATCGCCTTTAATCAGACCCATGACCAGATGGAGGGATTGCTCCTCAGCAGACAAAAACATGGCGTCAGCAACTAAAGCGGGAAAGGTGTTTTTACGCCTCTTTATAAAAAACAAATGCACAAATCCTGGGTAAATAGACCCGTTCTGTACTACTTTAGAACAAATAAATACACCGTTAGGCTCACAGTCAACACAATGAAATATTCCTGAATAACCTATACGAGGAAAAATAAAGCCTTTTCTGAGAGTAACCTCACTTTTTTTGGCCCAGACAAACTTGCTGCTCAGTGTGACTGACTATTTAACCTCCTGAGCCAGAATAGAAGAAAAACAGCGCAGAGACTCAGCCAAACTAAATCTTTCGAAGCGAGACCGAGCTTACTCCTGAAAATGGACATTACTGGCAGTTGGGGTGGGGTCTTCTTCACAACAAGCTTGGTGTTGATTGGCTGCTGCTGCTCCTGTACTGCAGACCTCAGGTGTGTGTGTGTGTGTGTGTGTGTGTGTGTGTGTGTGTGTGTGTGTGTGTGAAGGTGTTCCTGGCAGCCACATCTCTGGCGCCAAAGGAACCACAGCTCAAACAAACTCTGTTTTTGGAATGAACGTTTCTTTCTTGCCTCTATCTGAAGCTCTGCGCACCACTGATTCCTTTCCTCTGCGAAAGAGAGAAACTAAAAATAGCTTCCAGTGACCTGGAAATGTAGTGATAGAATTCATACTTGTGGAAAAGGAAAACAGAGCAAAGACATCCTGCTGCTGATATAACAAGTAATTTCTGTTGACCTTTGTGATTTAAAGAAGAAAAAAAACCTGTCTTAGTCATATTCAGCCATACGTGGAAAAATTAAAAAAAGAAGTGCAGAAAGGGCAAGAAACTGAAAAAAAAGAGAAATGCTGAGAAGGGAAAAAAAGATTTAAACAAAGCTTTGCTGAAGAAGACAAACTTGCCCTCTGTACTACCCCCGTGTCCTTAACCCTCTGCGGCCACCGCCTTCCTATCTAATCAGTGTAGCTCAGCGCAGGTGGGACAAGCTGGTTTGTGTCTCACACAGCAAGTGTTTGGCCTCTCTGGGTCATGTCACTGGAGTGTAAACTGGGGAGGAAGCACGCGCCCCGTTCAGGCGCCCATGAACTGGAACATGTGGCTAAAAACACCACCAGCCGAGTCTCTGGCTACGCGCGAGCTCCAAGCAAAACAGGCCTTTTTAAACAGTTAAATGTGATCCACACGGTGTCAGAGTCCAGGACTCGCAACGCTCGCCTGCCAAGCCATGGACAACGTCTACAATGGCTGAGTAATGAAAACAACAAAAAAGGGGGAGGATGCTGGTAGTTAACCCGCATCGTGTTCTGTGGAGGGAAGGAATAAGTAATTTCAGTTAACTCAGGCGTTGCACAGATCCACGCAACACCGCACCGAGTGGAAAATGTGGCTAATTTACGACAGAGACATTATGCAGCTTTGATTTAGACTGAAGTGTCTTTAGTAAATGAATACTAACGTGTGCTGTAGTACATGGATCTTATTATGCCTCTGCTGGAATGCAAAGGAAAACAAAACCATTTTTAAGCTCTGGAGATGTCAGCGAGCACACGCCTGCTTCACACTGCTGAGGTTCTAATAACGTAATGAAAACAAGCTCCTGGTCATCACATTTTTTTTCCATGCTATCACTCCCATGTGCTGCTGCTGGTGACACAGCACACAATTACACACAGACATAATAATCAATCCCACTGCTGTCAACTGTAATTTTCACTGTGTTTTGCCCGTGAAACGACTTGCTGTGTGTGGCTGCAATTTACGTTGGCACTTAAATTGTTAAAGTCCCGTAATGTAAAAGCTATTTATTTTCACTTTTTTTTATGGACCATGTGAGAACACAGTGGCTCTTGTGCTTAATAAAATGGACTTTATTACTGAAATGTTAGTGGCAAGACCTAACTTAGGGTATTTATTTAATGAAAACAATGTTAAGCATTCTTTTTCTCTGAATCAGTCAGTGAATATTTATACCTGATGGTAGTTTCTTTCACCAAACAAAAGGCCTATATCAAATTTAAACATTTACACATCTTGTATATAGTGGAACTTCCTCTATTTATACCAGAAATACAGCTTCCAAGAGCCACAACCCACATATAAAGTTAAATATTAAGTGAAATATCCATCTAATCGATGAACAACCACAATTTTGAGTGCCTGTGCTAAAATTAAATCTGCCAGTGAAACCATGCAATAAGGCTGAAATCCACTTCAGACTCGTCCTCTCAGATCAAAGTGCTGAGTGTTTGCACGAGGATCAAATGGAGCAGCGAGAGGGCAACAACAATGATGTTGGTGGGAGAATTAAAGCAGCCATTAATTAAATATATTCCTCCGCTCCTGCATTTTTAAGACGATGATGCAAACATTAATACTTGCCACGGTTTGCCACTCTATTCATCAGTGATTCTCTTTGAGGATTATTGTTGGGGACGCCTCTGGGGATGTGTAGCATCATGCACTTAGAAGACAACACACTTGGCAGGGAGCCCCGCTGCAAAAAAAAAAATCCCCGGAGAAGAATGGCAGGAAAATAAAGAAAACAAGACTGAAATGAGCAATCATTTGTGACTATTAAATGTGAATCAGTTATCGACTGTTATAATGGTTAAACATTCATTAGAATGTGAGATAGTTACACACAATAACACCAGGCAGCGAGGAAGGTGAACATGAATTCAACAAATTTATTTTCCTCCAAAAAGGCCAGAACCAGAGTTCTTATAAAAGGCACTTCAATTCCCTTTACCTTTTAATAAATGCATCTAAACAACAAATCTGATAAGAGACAACTTTAAATTAAATCTATTTACAATAAATAAAACATTTGTACAGATTTATACAGTTAATCATGCCACTTTTGGGGAGGAGAATATTTCCCAACATACCTCCCATAACAGTCTTCTTTTTGCTTTGAAACGCTGGGCATGTCTACTGCACAGATCACTATGAAACAGAAAAATATGGGTAACAATACTGAACATTTCCCTTTATGCATTGAATACTGTTGATAGATTAGTTTCTCATAGTGAGGCCTGTGTGTCCCCCTGTCCCTTCGGCAGCAGCAGAGCAGCAACGGACAGTTCAATTCCACCACTCTTCTTACAACGTCTTTAGCAGCTCCTTATTCAGGGCATAGGTGTGTGTGTGTGTGTGTGTGGTTGCATTTGTCAGTGTGTGTGTGTCTGTGTGTGGTTACATTTGTCAGTGTGTGCGTGTGTGTGTCATGCTCCCTCTCAGACATGTGTAGGGTTGTCTGAGTGCAGGTCCGTCTTGGCCATGTGCAGGACCACAGCAGGAGATTTGTAGTGGCAGTGTGTGCTGCCACAGCTGACGCCGCTGCAGGGTTTTCTACTTCTAGTCCTGTCGGTGAGCTTCCGGCTGCACAGGCCCTGCCAGGTCTGCAGGGTCTTAGAGCTCCACACCCACACGCCGCTGGTGATGCCGACCACCAGCGACATGAAGATCTTCAGCATGAACACGGCCACCGTGGGCACCGACGTCTGCAGCGAGCAGTCGCCGCTCGGCCCGCTGAACGACCCGCACTTCATCTGCAGCCCCCTCAGCTTCCAGTAGTCCATGTTCAGCCTCTCGTAGAAGTAGCAGACTATGACGCAGGTGGCCGGCACGGTGTAGAGGATGGAGTAGATGCCGATCTTCACCATGAGCTTCTCCAGCTTTTCCGTGTTGGTGCCCTCAGTCTTCATCACTTTCCGGATGTGGAAGAGAGCCACGAAGCCGGTGAGGATGAAGGAGGTGCCGATGATCAGGTAGCAGGACAGAGGGATGAGGACGAAGCCCGTGAGCGCCCCGGAGTCCATGCTCCCCACGTAGCACAGTCCCGTCAGCTCGTCTCCAGCCACCTTCCTCATGGTGAGGATGACGATGGTCTTCAGAGCCGGGATGCCCCACGCGGCCATGTGGAAGTAGTTGCTGTGGGCTTCGATGGCCTCGTGGCCCCACTTCTTCCCTGCAGCCAGGAACCAGGTGAGGGTGAGGATGACCCACCAGATGGAAGAGGCCATGCCGAAGTAGTAGAGGACGAGGAAGACGATGGTGCAGCCCGTCGATTCCAGTCCCTCCTGGATGATGTACAGCTCTCCGTGCTCCCGGTCGCAGGCGATGTTCTCGGCCCCGGCTACCGAGCGGATGACGAAGGCCACGGAGTAGACGTTGTAGCACATGGAGAGGAAGATGATGGGGCGCTCTGGGTACTGGAAGCGGTGGGGCTCCAGGAGGAAGGTGAGGACGGTGAATGCGGTGGAGACGAAGCAGAGGACAGACCACACCGTCATCCAAATGAAAGCGAAGTCCTTGTCCTGCCTGGACCAGAAGACATCTACAGCCGGGGAGCAGCGGGGGGCACACGACTGGCTCTTCTCCACAAACTGGAACTTGTCCGGGTTCTCGCAGGACCCCATGCCGCCCGGAGAGCGGGCACTGCCCGGCTGCCTGGGGCGAGGGGGCACCGGGAGCATGCCCTCGCCTTTCTTCCCCTCCGTCCTGGTCTCGTTCTCGGGGGCCTCCATGCACAGGGCGTTGGGGTCGTTCCTGGTGGGCAGCTTGGAGCAGTCGAGCGAGTCCGGCCAGGTGTAGCTGAACTTCTTCATGACGGGGGCACACCTCTCCCTGGCCTGCTCACACATGGGTCTGCAGGCGGGGATGGAGGTGGACACTTTGTCCGTGCACATGGGGGCGTAGAGGGAGCAGAGGAAGAAGCGGAGGTGCACGTCACAGCCGTACGCCACCAGTGGGGCAAACTCGTTCAGCTTGATGGCAGCCTCCTTCTGGTCGTCGTGGTCCATGAAGTTGGGCATCCGGGTGAGGTTGTAGCCGATCCCCTCGCACATGGGGATCACGATGGGCTCGCACTTGGCCGGTCTGCCTCGCTCCAGGTCGTAGGAGCCGATCTCGAAGCTGGAGCCAGAAATCACCAGCAGACACCACAGAAAAATCCCCACCTTCAGCGACCAACCGTCCATGCCCATTGTTTCAGTCAAAAAACTGAGCTCTGTCTTTTTAGAAATGATCATGAAAGAGTCAGAAACGCGGGGTCGCTCGCGGACAGATCCCCCGCTATTTCCCCATGGCGAAGGCAGCTCCAAATGTTGCCTTTACCGTTACTGCTCCGGCAGAAAGAAAAAAAGAAAACACTCCTAAAAAAAAGCTGCTTTAAGTAGCGAAGTGTTCAATTATTTAGTGTTGAATTAAAACGATCGCTCCAACACTCCGTACCTCAGACGTGACAGTCGGAAACTTCGACAAAACAACGGAGGAAAACCATCAGAATCAAACACGGAGAGCTGAGTGCAAGTCCTCAAAGCGACCGTTAGTAACCGCTGATAAAAAGCAGTTATCAAAGCGGAACGTTTGCGCCGTTTGTTGCGGCTCCAAAAAAAAAGGGCTGATTAGCTGCGACTCTTGTCTGTCTGTCCGACTGACTGTGTGTGTCTGTCGGCTCGCCGCTCTTCGTCCTCCGCTTTCAGGCTCGACACTGAAGTTTGAGAGCCGCTCAGTGGGACTTCAGTCGGGGAGAGACCGAGAGGAGGAGGGGGTAGAGGAGGGGGCTCCGTGACGCTCACGTTTCAACCGGCAGCACCACACAAGGAAAATTATCAGACAGATGCTGGAGGATGGTCAGATACCTCTCACGTGTCTGCTTTGAATTTCATGCAGAGACCCTTAACTTGATTAAAATAGCGATGCAAAAATGTGTGAATTGTACATGTACAGGTAAAACTAATTCAAAATGGCCTGCTTTCAAGTAGGCCTACTCTCTTAGTGGGTTATCACCCTATGGGCTGCTGACACATTTGAGGTTCTTGCATTTTACCTGAGTTTTTCCATTTCATACATGGGCTACACTTCAAATCCACTACAGAGCAAACATATTTTAATCCTAGCCTACATAATATATTAGACAGACAATTTGCTCTACTATAAATTAAGATTTTACAAAGGCAACAAAACAGCGTTAAGTGGTTCAAGTTAGCATCATCCCAACAAACTACAGCAATAAAATGCTCCTTAGATATCGATGCATTAATATTATTAATTAAGCGATATAATTGTATTACACTCACAGGTTTCTTTGTATGATGACTACTTTCAGTACATTTAGCTTCTGTAACAATTGGAATGTAGGATGTTCACAATGTTGCTACTTTTATTTAAGTAGAAGGATACTTTTTCTTTTTGCAGAATGGCTCATAAACAGTGGAAGCAGAAGTATACTCAACTGTTGCTTAGATAAACGTAGAAATGTAAAAATACTCCATTCTAAGTAAAAGTCCTGCATTCAAATTTGTACTTGAGTATCTACAGGGCCGGATTCACCTGCTAGGGGACCTTGGAGCAAAAAATGAGCTGTGGGCCCCAACTCACCCAGATCTTTAATCATATACTTGTATGGATTAAGATTGCATTTGTATGTAGTAAAACTAGATGACTAGTTTGAGAAACTTGAGTAAAAGTAAAATATAATCAGCAAAATACTTCAAGTACAAATTAAAAGTACCCATGTGAGGGAAAAATGGCCCCTGTCTTGTTGTATTTTTTATGTGATATCAGTGGATCACTGAACATTTTGATAAGCTGTTCTAGAACTAATTGTAACGACTATATCATGTATTATGTTCTCTTATTTTGTTAAATAAAGTTTTAATTAGCAAAGTAAATGTTTCTAATTTTTGGATAAATATAGTATAGTAAAAAGTATAAAGTAGCATGAAATTGGAGCGATCAAATAAAGTAAAAAAACCCCACAAAATTTAAAGATTTTAAAATCTTAATCTGCAAAGTAACAACAGCGGTCATATAAATGTAGTGAAACAAGTACAAATATTTACCTAATAAATGCATTGGAGTAAAAGTACAAAGCAATTTAAAATGTAAAAGTACCTCTGAATTGGACTTAAGTACAGCACTTGAGTATTCAATGCTTTAAGTTACTTTAGACCACTGGTGGGTGACAACGTCAGGTGCAGGCTGCACAGTCAGTTATCAACAAAAAGAGTAATATTTACAGCCATCAAAAGGATCTGAAACTTATATTATCTTGAATTAAGCAATTATAAGAGCTATTAAGGAAAATAAAAAATGTGATACAAAAACTTCATCCTTTGCTTCCATAAGACTTTATCTGTGCTGCTCAAACACCAGTATAGTTTTTCTCCAGTATAGTTGTAGAGAAAAGTCTGCTCCTCTTGTAAAACGATAGTCCCTGTGGCGTTTTACTGTTGCTGCCTCATAATTACTCTGTCACCATTTTCTGCTAATGTTTTCAAGCAGTTTAACATGAAACTTTATTGAGCCCTGCAGGTCAGTTCTCTTCTGTTAAACAAAGCTCTCCTGCAGCTGGTAGGGGGTTTCATTGGCTTCCTTAAGGACACTTCAGCGGGGGGGGGGGGGGGGGGCAGGTGCTTCAAGGGTGGACCATGATGAAGGATGGTCCCTCTAAAAACACAAAGACAATGAATCCGTAGATAGGATGATTTGAATTGGCATGATGGCAAAAGGCAAAACAGTGCACAGAATCAGGCATAACATGCAACAAATGGATACAACAGGGATTGTGCGGTGCAGAGGACTATTGTTTCCATCTAGTGGCTGAGTGGGGTGAGCCTCCAGCTCAACAGCTGTTGCGCTGAGCGTTTGATCTTTTCTCAAACAGGGCTGGAACTCAAGGATTTTGGCCTCTCGCCCTGCAGGACTGAATTGGCTGTCAACTGCATATTGTCTCTATTAGCCTCCCTGTTAAAACTCTGCTGAAGGCAGCATTGCACTTGTCTGGTCTGAAAGTGACTTGTGATGTTTTAACATTTAGATCAATGCTGGCAACATGTTGAAGGTGTTGACAAATAAGTATGATGCTGTGTTGCCTCTTGCACATTAACTAAAATCGCAAAAAACAACCAATTCTTTGAAGGAATAGCTGAACATTTTGGGAAATAATATTCACTTGTCTGTCAAAGTGAGTTGAGAAGATTGATGCCACTCTCAAGTCTATATGCTAAATATAAGGCTAGAGCCAAAAATCATTAGTTTAGCTTAGCAAGCCTGAAAGAGCTAGCCTAGCTCTACCCCAATGGTGACTAGCTAGCAGTATGGGCGTCTGAAAATGTTTTAAAATGGAGGAAAGATACATAATTGGCAGGAGCCTGAGGGTCCTCCCCTGTAAAAGGAAATTGTTTTTCAGCTAAGCTAAGCTAACCAACTGCTGACTCTAGCTTCATATTTACTGTACAGATATGATATCAATCTTCTCATCAAGTTCTCAGCAGTAAAGCAAATAACCATTCCCCCCAACTATTCCTTCAAGACGACTGTATCCCACAATATTACGATCTTGTCCAATGAGGTGTGAAAATGCTGCTGTTTAAATATTGCACATAGTATAATAGGGCTATACATTTGCCTGTGCCTTATGAAAGGAAATCTCCTCCTCTAGATGACAAATTGAGCTCGATGAAGGCACTGTGTGCTGCTTTATCAGATCTGGCTTCAGGTAGAGAAAAAAAAGCCTTCAACTTCAAATTAAGCCTGATGGAGCGGGGGAGGAAATACATTCCAGACTCCGAGATGATATCTCATTGTACGTCAGCGTTGAGGCTTTTGGTGAATCAAATGAACTGAAGTTCCAATACTACTCAGCAGCCTCTCCGCTAAAACGTTTTCAAGTTCACACTTCAAAGACGAAGGGTCATTGGAGAGGGCCTGGAGAAGCCTGAGTGTGCCCTTAGAAGGCCTCAGATTATTATCAGACCGATATCTTTCTCCAAGGTAAGCAGCACATTTCAGGATGCATTAGCATCCAAGTCACAAAGCCTCTGGTGGATCAAGGTTCAACCCTCAAAGCAGTTTGGATTAACTGACCCTCAGTAAGTGTCATTGACGGTTATCTAAGAACAATAAAGCAAACTGATTTATGTTTTATTTGCACAAAAACTAGCTAGGCTAACTGGTTCCCCCCATTTCCAGTCAATATGCTAAGCTAAGCTAACTAGCTGCTGGCTTGAGTCTGAATGAACAGATACAGTATGAAGATGGTATCGATCTTCTCATCTAACTCTTGGCAAAAAAACCCCCCAAATAAACATATTTTCCAAAATGTCAAACTATTCCTGTAATCCATTAACTGAATTGATTTAGAAATTAACAATTGTGCACATTTTTCTTTAATCTGCATCCCTGTGGTGACATCCATGAAGAATAAATGGCACTGATCCGCTGATCAGTTTAGGAGACACACGGTCTGACCGCACCACTGCTAGAGTCCTGGACTCTACAAAAGGATACCATTGTGCTTTCTTTATGTATTTTTGTTTCACCTAATCGTGTTATTTTTCTTGACCTGAGCGGAGAGTGGGGAAAGGAGTATGTGCAACTAAGTATTTTGATTTGGACATTCGCTGGCTTGCAGTGCATTTGTTTTAAGAAGGTCAGTGCTATTTACTTTGCCATTTGGTGGAGGAAATGGATATATGCTATTTATCTCTCCCCCTGCTTGCGCTCTCCCACTCATAATACTGCCGTATGTTAAACCTCTGAATGGCTTTGTAATAACTAGCCTCCACAAAGAACCCCCCGTCTTTTATTTCACACATTCATCAGGCGATCCGGTGGAGTGTGGGCCTTGTAATTACTACTTCTTACTTATTGGTTATCATATATCAGGCACAAAGCTATAAACATCCTGTGGAGAACAATGGGTGAGCCTTGCCACAGCCTGACATGACATTACTATCCAGAGACACGGGCTGTCTGAGATTGTTATGAGTGTAATAAGAGACACCTCACACTTAAAGCCATACTTCTGGACCAGTGTGCTGCCTTTGACAGGGAGAATAAGGGTAAGTTGTTGAGGCTTGGATCATGTAATTTTCTCTTTGTTCATATTGTGTAGTAATAATTGGTAATTTATGCAGTGCCAGGGGAATGAGCAGACACCGGAGACGAGTGAAAGCTAGCAGCAGTTTAGTTTTCTTGTTTTCTAATCACGACTGCAGCGTTATGATGTCTCTTTAATCGTTCACTTCTTTCCAGATCCACAAGTTAAAATGGTTATTTGCTGTAATGAGAGGACAGTGTGCACAAAATGTCTTAGTTTCACTCTCATGCAATTTTTTTATGTAGTGCTATTAGGTGACCGAGTGAATGGGCCTGATTCATCACCTCGGTACATCTGTGTTCCTCATCCTCCAGTGTTTTGAAATGAGATAATGTCCTTTACAGCCTGTGGCAGGTAGCAAGAATGACTCTGCTGTCATATCCTCAAGATGTCAGCCCTACTGGAATTAAACAAACGGATAATCTAGCTGCCAAAAGTTTTTTTTGAGGTGCGTTTCTATACAAATTATAAATGTGTTTTCAATATTGATGCATCCAAGTCAACTTACTGTTTTGGTGGTATGTCCACACTTACAACTTACAAAGTATGCTTAAAAAGGCCTAAATGGATACTATAATCACTTGATTTATGATTGTGCTGTCAATGGTCCCACAGTGCAATACACAACGGAAATGGAGGAGCTACTCACAGCTGGAATAAAGGTGAAAATACTGCGAATGGTGGTGCGATGGGAACAGCAGCTCAAAACACTGAATTTAAAGTAATAAATCCTTGGAAAGCATTTTTTGGTGATGTTGTTCCATACAGGCATGTCGGTCGGTGCAGATCTTTTATTAATAGTAAAACATCACTTTTGTATAGTCATTTCTTGTTCTTGTAACGCCAAACAGTGTTATGTCAACCTACAGTGTATGCTTTATAGTCCAAACATGTATAATAAAATAAGGGCACAGTCACTGCTATATATTTTCAGTTATATTTCTTAGCCACCAGCTGGCTACAGGCAACATTTTAGCAGTGTTGCCAGCCCTCTTTCAAGGACAGTGGCTATACTTGTTGCTAAAAAGGTTTCAATAAGATGCCAGATGATGGTTTGTATAAATAGGATATATTTATGAGTGAGTGGGGTTGCACAGTAGCACATCAGAAGCTGTATGATCCCATCAGGGTTATGGGTTTTTGGGTATACAATTAGCAGTGGTTATGTCTTCTGTGAAAAAGGCTTATTGTCAGCAGCTTTTCTTGTTGTCCCACAGTCACCTGATCATCACCTGCCTGCACACCTGTCCCTCATTCACCTAATCAGCCTCCCAGTATATGTATACTGTATATACAGTATACTTTACCAGCAGTTTGTAGTTGTTTACCCTCGCTCCCTTTTGGGTCTGGTTTACCTTAGCTGACTGCTCACTGGTGGTTGACCTTGCTTTTGAATCAACAAGTGACCGTCCTTTTAACTTTGTCAGCTCTGCATCTGCCTCCTGCATCAACAGCAGAGAAAACTGGAAATCTAAATATGTGAAAAGGTTCCAGATTTGTCTCTAGTTGCTTTCAACAAACTGTAAAAAAAGCAAGAACTACTTCTAAGTTGGCAACACTGGACTCTGAGGAAAAGTCTTGATTGCAAGTGCAACAATCAATAAACATTTTTTTTTTAAATCTGCATCTTAAATACCTCAAAGCTAAAAATCCTTCTGCAACTGGGTTCTGTTACTGTTTGTTTAACTTCATTAATGATTTACCTTAATTAAAAAACAAACAAAGTTGCTATGAATAATACAAGGATTCATCACTACAGATAATATGTTTAAGAGAGAACAATAATAGTTTGTATGGAAATATTTGGATCTCAACAGCTGGCCTTACTCTGAACCCCGACTGTGACATAAGTTTAAAATGGCTCCTGTGGGAAAGAGGTCTGTAGGGTTTCAGTCCTACAGCTGAATCATCAACTAAAAAAAGCAAACAGATAAACACAAAAATAGAGTTGAAGACATTTACTGTCGGGCAAATAACCACTGAGTGTTTTGTGATGAAGTTTTCTCACAGTATAGAAGTAGGTAAAGTTAACATATTTAATATTCATCAGTTTCCACATACAGTCATTGTAAATATGTCCTGAATGAGAGGTGCCAATGAGAGCAGAGTATTTTAAAGTATTTTCTAAAATAAATGGGCTCTCCTCCTGTCAGAGGAATTCATGAAAGTATCCACAGTGTCCTAAACGTTTGTATAAAATAATAATAATTTAGAAAAATAAAGAGGTCCAAAATTAAATAGACTACTGATGCATGTGTGTTTATGTATGTGTGGGTGTTTGCACTGGAAGGCTAATGCTGAATGGCTCAATTTGCAACAGCTAAATGTCTCTGCTTTGTTTTTAAAGGCTGAAGTTTCTGGGCACACTCAGGTCCACTCTCTGATGTCCTTGGGGAGCAATGCAGTTGAAAGCAATACTACTGCGCGGTCATACAGCCGTAGTGGAGAGAGGTGGGGCTGTTTTGAATGGCTGAGGCTTTGCACAAAGGGAACATGGGGTCAGAGGATTTAGAAATATTTACAGATAAAGTTTTTAGGGGAGGGAAGCCTAAACAGTGACATTCAGTTGTTTAAATTGTTAGGATGTATGTGGGAGGATAAGAAGAAGAAACAATGCCTGTATGGTTGTATAACTGGAGAAGACGTTATATTCTTCTTTCCCAGAATATGAGTTCCCCGCAGGCGTCTTGTACTGGTAAGTGCAGGGATTGATTATATTTCACTATGAGTCGCAGTGCAGCTAGTAACGACTTTAGACTGTCAGCCAGGCCGGCCGGGAAGGACTAAAAATGGACTAAGGGGGGGTTGTTGGATTGAGCAAGGTTAAAGGAACAAGTAGCATATCTGACTTGAAATAACACTTGCAGTCGCTGTTTATTTTGTCAAGGCCTGTCAATCAGCTTTGGAAACTGTACTTATAGAATGAAAAATACATAAAGGAAGGTTGAATTTCAAATATGCTCAGTAAATCTGCTGAAGGGGGTGAAGTATTTGGAATTTTGAGATTCACTTTATATCAATAGTTCAACATTATGGGAAACTATTTGCTCTCTTGCAGAGAGCTGGAAAAGCAGCCCTTTAGCTTAGCTTAGCATAATGGCTGGACACGGGGAAATGGCTAGCCTAACTCTGTGTAAGTTTCTTGGGCGTGAAACTGCAAGTTGTCCTTTCGACACTTTGGTTTTCATACGTATTAAATGTAAGATATGACAAGTTATTTAGTGAACTTTATAAGATACTGGTCAACACATTCTCCATCCCAATTTGTCAAATACCGACACATGGTAAGTGCCGCTTGGCATTGCAGATCAATGCACTATGTACCTCTCTGGCATTAGTTTTCAATGCATCGGGACGTCGTGCCAATATCATTCGTTATATGCATAGTGATCTTTCAAAATAAACTTCCACCTTCACAGGAAGTTAGATTTAAGGAACAAAAACGCTTAGAAAAAGAGAGTGGCTGACACTAACTTCACTTACTGGCGACTCCCATGACTACCAAGTGACAAACAACTGATACAACTAGCGATTGACAAATGAGTCACGTAACTAATTTGACGAATTGGGAGTGAGAACAGGTTGTGCTGGAAGGTGGATTAAGTTAAATATGGGTAGAGCCAGGCTAGCTGATTCCCCCGTCTCCAGCCTTAATGCTAAGATAAGATAACTGGTTTCTGCCTCCAGCTTTATATTGAGCATGAGATTGGTATTGATATTCTCATCTAACTCTCAGCACGAAAGACCATAATACTCTGGATTATTATAAAAAATAAACAAAATAAAAAGACAAAATCCAGTCTAATAGTAGACAATAGCTGGTTATAGAACCTTTGATAGTAACAGGCCCACGTTAAATGTTAAATGTTATATCTGTTTGTCAAACTGCACCAGTCTGGAAAACGGTACACAGGTTCAAGTGTAAGCCCCCTCAAAAGTCTCCCTCCTCTCTTTCCCTTCTCCTCTCCTTCATCTCCGTACTGTTGGAAAACTAATAAAATACTGACGGAGGGCGGGCGGATTGCTCGCTCTTCTTTGAAAAAAAAAATGAAGGGAAGGGATTATTCCTCACAGCTGTGCAGTTGTGAGACCATATCTAAGGAGCCGCCAGCGGAGAGGTCAGCTCTGTCGCAGTCTCACACTATCCTTTAAATCAATCACATGTCAAGGCTGTGAATAGCAGGCCAATAAGCTCAATTAACACCAAAATACTTTGAATCCATGCCCTTCTGCCATCCGTCACCACCTCCAGGGAGAGACCTCTCAGATCTCAGGACATGAGAAGACACCGACAGCCCGCCCCACCATAGCTGCCCGCCCAGCCGCGGCCTCACAGCCACGTACAGCCACTATCAAGCTATAGCCACATAACTTAAGCCTGCACTCACACACAAACAGCTCGGTGCCTATTTATACATCACATCCTGGCAACGCACATGGGAAAACAAGACCCCCCGCACTATCAGTGTATCCAGTGTTGTCTGCCTCTTACTGTTCTGTCCCCGTCTGATGTCGGAGGGGACAGAGACATAAGATAGCTGCTTAGGATGGCTGAAAGATGGCTGCTTTCGATAGCTGGAGATACCAAAACAACTTGATTATGCGTTTCACAGCAGGGAGCAGTTGTTGATATTCCAGACGTTGCCTTTCTTGCCGACATTCCTGTGCATGTAATTGTCTGCAGTGGCGTGCTATCAAATTATTGTCAACATGCGTTTGCTACGATAAAACAGCAAGACGCCATGATTTAACTCCGCCTGCATTGCTTTGTGCTGCAAATAAAAAGACACAAAAGATTCTTTAACTGCTGTTCTTTATTTGGATCCTGATTCAACCGATACCTCGATCAAAAAAAGACTTCATGGCACAAATAGACAGTGATATGTGATAAACATGTGGTAGACCAAATAACAGAAACACCTCACAGTATATAACAGTCCAATATACAGAAATATCTCTGCAATAAATAGGAAAACTGTGTTTGGGCTGTCTTACTGGACTGCATTTTACTGTAACAGTTAATTTTCTACCTCTTCAGCTGTTAAGGTCAAGTCAAAATATGACTCATGTCATCTGAATTGTGTCTATATGTGTACCAAGAAATACGTTTAATCACAAAACCAGCAGTTAAAAAGACACAACAGGTGCTGTAACGCCTTTTCTCCTGCACTTTTAGACCCTCAGTGAGGACTGAAAAACTCTTAAGACATTATTATGAGAAGAAAACAGGCCTGTTCATGGAGGAATCCCAGGGTGGTGTTGTGTTACAAAAGGACATCTGTGTAATTCCCTTCTCATGTTTGATTTTCTCATTATTACAAAATAATTACTCAGTAAGCTTGGCATAACAACAAAACTTACAACACAAATGTACTTACTTGGTTTTTAAGATGCTGTAATTGCAGCCCACTTTCCCCAATTTAATGAAATCAACAGAAGACATTTATATATATATATATATATATATATATATATATATATATTTAGTTATCTCATGAAACAAGTTTGTTATACGTCAGATTTGTTGATGAGAATATAAAACAATAACATAAGATTGTCATTTGCAATAGGTGCTGAGACTAAACAACAACAATTACCAATACCAACAAGTTAAAATAAAAGTTAAAAAATATCAGTCGTAGGTTTGCCATTCACCTTGAGAATAGCGGTTTGACAAAACACTCTTAAAAGAAAAGTTTTGGGGTACACACAAATAGATATGGGGAAACGGCTAGCTTTGCTCTGTACACAGGTAACAAAATACGAGCATTTGAGCTCGTATTACAAGCTTCTCCTGGAGCTTTTCAAGGATGCCGTGAGCAAAATCCATCTGTTTATGGACACTGTGAAATTTGGAAAAAAGATAGATAGATGTATACTTTATTTATCCCCAGGGGGAAATTTGTTTGTAGCAGCAGCAAACGAAGTTACACAGTAAAATAAAAATATTAAGTATGAAAAATGCTCAATATATACAATACAATAAAATAACATTGCAGAATCTATTAAATAAAAAGGTTAGAAAGTTGACCATAACTTAAGACTGTTTTATCCAAAAATATAAACTTGTCATTTGCAGTAAGTTCGACACATCTTATGCAATTGAAGAGAAGCTAATGCATGTAAATGTTTTTTAGAATGTTACTCTGTAACTTTGTCGATGATCTACGTGACACTGAGTGACCCAACCGAGCACATTTTTTTTATCAGTGTGTTGTGTTAACTGTCAGGACAGACTGTGTTCAAACCCGGGTCTGCAGCCCAGCATGGGTCCTCTTGTCTTATCTTCATTACTGTTTTATCTCTGTTTTCTTACCGGAAGAAGCCTCCAACATGGCACCAGGAAGTTTGATCAGGCTTGTTTGGCTTTAGAGGTGGATCAGCACTGATCACACAATGTGAGCCAAAAATGATAAGACAGGGTTTAAAATCAATTTGTTGTTCCCCACTCACTTTGACTCTGCATTTAATCCGGCTGATCTTCTTTAATCTTTTTAATCTGCATATCCCGTTTCTCAGAGACTCTCTTTTGGGAAATGTGCAGGCCAAAAACACCATAATTTAACACATGTTGACTCAGTCTGTGCTTCAGCCAAGTGTGTAGACATGTTCAGGGGGCGGGGGTTAGGGGTCCACTATAATTATGATGATGAAGCACAAATATCTCCTACCATTTGTCATGTGTCTGAGCAGTTAGATTACAAACTGTCAGCCGAGCTCCAGCTGAAGAGAGACAGTGAGAGAGAGAGAGTCTGCAACGATGATGATGAAGCACAAATACCTCTTGCCATTTGTCATGTTTTCATGCGTTTGACCATTTCAATTACATGCTGTCAGCTGTAGAGAGAGAGAGAGCGAGAGAGAGAGAGAGAGAGAGAGAGAGAGAGAGCGAGTGCATGAGGGACAGAGCGCATGCCAGAGAGAGTGCGAGTGACACATGTTGCACAGAGTGAGTGAGGGAGGACACATGGCGAGATAGAGAGGAAAAGAAAGAAAGCGAGGACAGAGTTGCATGTGAGAGAAAGCTGGCAGAGAGAAGAGGGAAGGGGGGTTATATAGAGAGTGAGAGCAGTTAGAGGACAAGCACAGGGATATCAACTATCTTTGACCCTCCATCGCCTTCCAAAAACCCCAGCCCCCCCCCCCCCCCCCCTCCATCTGCCCACCCTGAAAGCCTCTGCACTGGTACGTCAAACGAGTCCTATTTATAACTTGTGGATGGATGAAGGAATCAGGTGGACTCTTCTCTGGAAAGCGTCTGCATCTGAAGGGCTTGTGTATGTGCTAATGTAGACGTGTGCGTATTTGTCGATGTGCAACAGGAATGTGATACTGTTGTAAATGGGAATTTTAATTGTCTTTAAATTAAATTAATTAAATGGAATTATTTAATTTTTAATTACATTTTTTTAAATTTTCTTTCTTCTTTCTATTTTGTTTGTTGCAGTAGGATCCTTCCTTGGTCTCTCAGACTGTCAGAGCATGACGCAAAGACAAACAAAATAATTAGTTATTAGTTAATCAGTTATCAATCAATACAACTGATATATGATGTTAGACAACGCAAATGTATGGCGCTCTCCCCATTCCTTTCTATTAAGACTGGTGCAGAATGGATTTGTTTCTGGTCAATGTGGATGTTAAAATCATTCACTCATTCACTACTCCCTGCTCACCATCTAGGGAGTTCAATGTAGAGGAGGATATGAGCTTATTGGCAAAATGAAATAACACTTTCGGACACTACTTAGGTGATTTTCTTGCTGCTGCACAATTGAAACATGGCCAGATCAATGTCGACTGTTGGACCATCCATAATAGATTACTTATTACCAACCTGCAATTTGGTGATAAATGGATATTGTAGGCTATTTTGTTGAGTTGCCTCTTATCGAAATGCTCTGAGTGAATTTAAGTTCCCTCTGGTCATGCAATGTATAACTAGAGCTTTTATTGTGAAAGGTATGAACGGAAGGAGTAAAGCCCCATACAGGGACAATAAGTGTATTTTCCCAAATTAATAAATACAAAGCACTTTGTGGCTCTTTGTGCTGTGAAGCATTAATGCTTCAAAAGTCATAAAAAGTGGTGTTCATTTGTGAAGATTATCTTGCTGAACAAAACAAGGAAGTATCATTAGCTTGATGATTAGCTCGTGTTTGCCACAGAGTTTATTTTCTGCTGTAATCCCAAAAACAATGGACAAATCCCATTGGCCTTTTTGTCCAGGGAACCAGGGATATAGTAAGATACTTTGCCTACACATTCCTGCAGCACTCACCCTGATCGCCTTGATCTCTTCCTGTCTGTAATTTTTCCTTCAGCGCATTGCATCATGCTAACATATCTCCTCCATTCCTTTCCTTGCTTTTGACGATAGCAGCTGTTTGCACTTGTAAACCTTGTGTCAGAATTATAGCAGTTGAATTATAGAAGCCTACATTCAATGATTAAAAAAAGTAATATCAAGGTGAAATGTAATTCAGGAATGTGTTCGGACAGCGCCTTAAGAGAAGCTTCTCAAGTGCTTTGATCTCGCATTTGAAAAAATAACGACAAGTTAGTTACAAACACAAAAGATACAGTTAATTTGTAGAGTCCCGTCATGGTTTGAGGTTATTACAGCTGTGTCACGCCTCTTTTTACGTTTAAGACTTCCACAAAGGATACACCAGTGTTTCCTCGCTCTTTGGCTCCTCAAGGTCCATTTAAGGGATTGGAAGATCCTCCATGATGTCAGAGGAGGAACGATCTCCAGGTCCTGGGAAGAGAGAGGATGCGAGGAAACAGAAGTTAGCACAATGAAATGCATCCCCTGGATACAGCGTATGAGGCGGGCTCCCGTTTATTGCTATGAAAGTTGCTCAGTTGTGCATGGAGCTAAAATGGCTCTAAAAAAGGTAAAAGATTAAATTACCCGGATTTTCCGCCAATCATATGCATTGATGGGCCCATAGAGCAATGCACAAGTATTTTCTTTAACCCCACCTCCAGCACGGTCTCTGGAGGAAGAAAAATAACTCTGGATTTGACAATTTCTAAGACCTAATGATGTAAGTCTATGGGGAAAAAAAGTCTTTTCCACACAACCTACCCGGAAGTTGTAATTTTGGTCGGCAAGGTGAGGAACTGAACTTGAAAACACATTTCTTGTGTTGGTGTATGTAAGGTGGTGGGTTGGCCTGCTAGCTTTGGTAACGCTACAGCTCATGCTTTGTTTGGTTGGTGGGAGCTTTGTTGTAGCTAAGGTTTCATCTTTGTGTTCAGTGTCTTGGGACAACTTGTTTGGCAAGTGAGCCTTTTCTTTTATAGGAACCTTTTGGTGTGCTACTTCAATTTAGCACCTATGTGTTAACTCCAGTTTTGTGTGTTTTGGTAGCTGGAATTAGACGATTAGACTCACCTGGGCCCTTTGAGCTGTGTAAGTTAGTGTAATGAAAAGCACCTGTCTCTCTGCTTCCTACAGCATGAGAGACAGGCCACACATGCTTTACACACAAGCATACATCTTTTTTGGATGCATGCTTTGCTGATCTACCCACTCCGTTATTGGCCTGGTTTAAGAAATTATGTGTTGAAGTGTAACCTTGCGTATACACTCCCTTGTCACATTCCCTGAGCCAGTTTGTGACATGACAATAGTGGAAGCGGTGTAGTTTACAACTGCTTTCTGCCACAGCATGCAAGTAAATTTTGCTCTTGAAATCAGATCTTACTGCTCGGGTGTAATACACTCTAAAAAAACCACAAAGCATTACATGAAAATATGCTGACTTTTGATTATGTCTTGGGACAATATGTCTTGTTGTTTAAGAAGAAGCCTAACTACATGAAGACATTGGATTTTACTCAGACATTACATAGATTGGTGATAGTAAACTTAAAAGATAACAACTTCTACAAACATGTGAGAAACATGTGTGAAGATGCTTTGACTTCTTCTCATGGATCCGATTGGTTGTTCTTTGTGAATGATGGATCTGCAGCATAAATGCAGCTTTGTCATTTAAATTCCCGACGAAGGTTAATTTTGCTTTTGTAGGAATTAAACATTTTCCAAACTTGATCTCGTCATCTCTTCCTCAGCAGTTCCTCTTGCCACAATGAGTGTGTGTCTGAGGCAGAGGTGTAAGGCTAAACCTGCGCTAACACTCGACAGCTAATAGGCTCATCCATCATGGAGGAAATGAGACAGGACCTGCCCCGCTCTCTCTCCTCTCTCAGCCAACTCTTGAGCCCAGACATACATTAAGGCGAAATTACTGCAAAGTTCTCCACCAGGGTATCCTTTCATTATTATTCTACGTGAACAAGGGGGCCCTTGATAGTCAACTTAATTTATCCAGTGTCTCATTTCGGAATAAAAAAGCTCAAAAAATGAAGCGAAAGGAGTGAGAAGGCCATTGTGGTTAGAAACCTCCAAACCTCAGGCCTTCCTGAGCGGCCTGGACGTGGAGCCGAGGCCAGGGGGTCATGAGGAGGCCCATTCAGTCCTGGCTCTGTTTTGACACGGGCAAAAACACAGATCCATCAGTAGGACCATTTACAAACCCTCACATTCCTGCACTTTGTTCCCCTTCTTAATAATTTTCTGGCCCGTAGTTTCAGAATATTCATGGCTTTGAGAGGTTCTGACACTAAAAACATTTTAAAGATCATATTTTCTCAACACAGCATGAAAGGAATTGGCACAAAATGTTCAGCATATTTTCCGGATGGCATCTTGATTAAAGTTTCTTCACTGCAACTGATGACACTAAAACTTTAACTGGGCTCCAGAACTCGTGGTGCCTGAGGAAACAGGGTCTAATAAAAAATGTTTACGGCTATGGTGTGTGCCTCATGTGGTACACTTAAAAAAAAAGGAACAGTTTGGGATGTTTAGCTAATTTGTTCAAGAAATCAGTTTGTACATCCTGGAGGTTTTAAGTGTCAGACACACATTTCCTTCTGTTTTTTTATGCATCAAGTCCTCAGCTACTCCCAGCATTAATGCAAAGGACATAAAGAGTCAATAAGATAAAGGCACAGGTCATCAGTTATATTAACGATGAGAACATCAGATCATGTGCAAAATGTTTGGTCTGTCAAATTAAAAGGTTTATTTGGAAGAAGCAAGAACCCAATGATAAACTTGGAAATAGCATTAATCTAATAACATAAATCTCAGTCTTCAGTCCAAAAGCTCTCATATAGGATGGGGTAGCCTTGTCTTTAGAAGACCAAGTGGGTTATTGGTTGAATCATGTGATGACTATAAACATCGTATAATCAAATAACAACTTACCAAATCGGAGCATTCTGGGGTCATTAAATTGAGCAATTCCACTCGGCGTCCTCGGCCCTTGCTCTGCTCAGATGTGGTCGTCCCCTGTTGAAGGTTGATCCAGGTCGTATACAGTCCACCATGGAAGACAGAAAAAACACTTGTACTTGTACTTACCTTGACCGTGTACTCATTCCCACTGACAGAACTGACTCAGTCGTCGTCTGTCTGCTATTCAGATCTGTATTTGGACTTCCTCTTTCTTTTTAAGGGCCATAATTAAAAAATATATATGTGTGTCTCTGTCTCTGTAAAGGATTACGTTGCGTGACAGACAACTTACCTGTCAATCTAGGTGTCATTGAGGCCTAGGTCTACTGGAAATCAGTGCTAACATTGGCAAGGTAGGCTTAACAACACTTTCTGAGTGGAGGTGCGTTAGGCTAGCTTGCAGAATAGAAATAGCACAATGATTCCTCCCAAATAATAAATGGACATATGTCTCAAAGCACTATTGACCAGTACTATGTGGACAAAAAAACGTCTTAGTTTATAGGAAATACACGGCTACAACATGCTCAATTGTTGCCATGGGAAACATCCCCTCAGAGGGCCGAAGCCTAGACACATTATTCACAAAAATGTAAACAAATATATTTTCTCTTTTTAAAAATGAAAAAATATGCTACAGTATAATTATTGTTTGTGAGAATAAGTGAGAATAATTCAAATTTTACTTACACTTTGTTTGGTGAGTGTTATACTTTATGTATATATGCAAGCATGTGCAAGTTACACACACACACACACACACACACACACACACACACACACACACACACACACACACACACACACACACACACACACACACTCAAACACATAACGTTGTGTTTTTATGATTTTTGGGGACATAACATTGAATTACATTAATTTCCTGGAGACTTAACCCTTAACCCTAGCCAGTATCGCAAACAGCCTAACCTTTACCTTAACCTAAACCTACTGTAATCTTAAACCTTCACCTCTAAGTCTTCACCCTAAAATGTAATGATTTACGTTATGGGGACGAGATCATTTTGTCACCATAAAGAAAGGAGTCCTCATAATGTGATCGAGTAGACAGAATTATGTCCCGACAACTGGGGTAAAACATGCCTACACACACACACACACACACACACACACACACACACACACACACACACACACACACACACACACACACACACGTGCACACACACACACACACACACACACACACACACACACACACACACACACACACACACCTTTTGATGGTAAAAGACGCCTTTGATTTTTGTTCCAAGTGTTTTACCCAGAAGTGTATGTTTTCCCAAATGCAGGCAATTCATAAAAAAAAGTCCAGGTTCCTAAATCACTGTCACTCAAAGAGTTTCTTTCTCCTCCTCTCTCTCTCTCTCTCTCTCTCTCTCTCTCTCTCTCTCTCTCTCCCCATCTCCATTCACCTCCCCTCCTGCCAGCCCCGCAGTCTCCGACCCTTTCCTGCTTCCACCAGCAGCAATGGGGGCTTTCTCTTGTTTCCTGGTGCTGGCGCTGCTGGATAAACACACAACCTCCCCCTCATATAAAGGCTCAATTCTTCTCCATCATGTTTAAATATGGATACAAAGAGAAACTTGTATGATAATTTTTGGCATATGGTGGTGGGGGTCAGCGGGTGGGGTGTGTGTGTGTGTAAGAGAGCGGGTGGGGGGGTGCAGGCTAGACAGAGTTCTGCCTTGTTCTGATACTTGTCTAAGATTTCAAGGTTTTTGTTTTATGCAAGACCAGACCAATGCCATCTGACAGAGTGACTGAGTGACTGAGCAGCAGTGTGTGTTTGAGCGTGCCTGAAAATGTGAGGTTTAACAAACTCCCGCCAGTCGCATGTGCTGATATGATAAGTGTTGGCAGGGTGTGTTGCAGCAGAAAGCGGCACTGGTATGGAATTTTGGGTGGCATGTGGAAGCACACTGTGAAGTCAGAGATTAAACATAGACTTAATTGCAAAACTCATACAAAGGAGATCACTTCGCCTCTCCGATGGCGGGCGGGTCGTTGTCTTTCATCTTTGATTTTGCGATGGAGTAATGGAAGGAGAGTCAGAATCTGGCTCTTGGGTTGGAACATGCCAGAGATGACACATATACCTTGGATGATATTGATGATACCCTGTAGATCACTTTACTGCCCCATGTGCCAACAGCAGTAGACAAGTACAGGCCTCTGAGGAGCGCGATGTTACCCTCCGTGGATGCTTCAGAGGCTTCCAGTAATACGACAAAGTAGCTTGAGGCTGCAACAAGAGTTGTTGGTTATTTCACTGTATTAGTGGCATACTTAATAAAGGGTATATTATATATATTGTGCTACTATTTAAATGTATCTAGATGGTATTTATACAATGGGAAACTCCCATTTAATCATTCCCCGAAAAAATTTTTTTTTGTAAAGACAATATCTAAGGAAGCAAACTTCTTTTTTTTACAATTAACAATAAAACGCTATACTGCACGTCATTAAGTGGAAGGTGGTGGACGATTGGCTGAACAAAGCAGGTGACTTGTGACAAATGTCCTACTAACAGTTAATATCAACACAATAGTTTGGCATATCTTTGTTCTATTTAAGGAAAATGTGCATGTATTAAGCACAGCATTTAATTCTTGAATTGGGCCAAATAATCCAATTATTATGTTTTTCTGGATCTTACTAGCTACTATGTGGACTTCAAGTTGGGATTTTTATGTCAATAATATACTTTCATGCTGAATTTATAGTCCAACATGGGCGAAAAGTCCTAAAAGCGCTAAATCATAACAGCCACTGAGCCAACTTTATCCGCTGCTTAAGATGCTGAGATACGATTGGGTAATTTTGGATTGCACTGGCAGAAAAATCCATTTTGCTGCGTAGCTATGAGGTCGATATAATATTTGATGCTTATCAACACTTGAAATGGAAGTTAGAGGAAAGGCAGCGACCAAAACCATCAGATAGGAGCTGGCTCCAGGATTCTTTCTGGTACGATCCTGGTGATAAAACAGGATCAGCTGGGATTTGAGTCGGATTGAGAGTGTGACAATGGGAGTATAGGTGATGGTTGAACTCTCACTAAAGAGGTAAAAAAGATGGGAGGATTCAGATTTAGATAAAATGATAGCAGTGCATGATAACATTACAAAATCCTCTCTGTGTACAGGGACTTTATTGTTCATTGCAGGAATACTGTATGCACTGTTGTATAACTTGACAAGGAATACATGTGCGCATGGAACTATATATCTTAATAAATTCTGGTTGTTTTTGCTGCAGTGTGATGAATACCTATAATGATTGGCAGCTCTGCACAGAGGTAATAAAGCAGTTCATTCTTCTGTCTGTCAGGACATAGAGCACACATTCACCAGCCGCCAGCGGACACAGTCTACTCCGGTTTGCTGAAAAGAACGTATAAAAGTCCTGTTTCTTTTGTAATCGTCCCAAAAGCCTATTTGATATTTTAATTCAATCTCACCTTACCGCCATGTCTAAAAAAATGAAACCTGGAAAGACAACAAATTAAGTTTATATTTGGCTAAACCCTTTCCATTTTTACTTGTTCCAATGAGAATGTTTGTATTTTTGTGGAATAAGTAAAAAATCCACATCAAATGGTGTATAAATACTCAAAAAGGGAACTATTGACTATCACAGCTACAGTTGGATCCTTGTGCAAGATTTCCAACCAGAAACGCTTGAAACCTTTTATGCAACAGAGCAGTCATTTCCGTGTATTTAAACTGGACCGACTGCTGATTTTTACTCACAGTGTAAAAGCTCACTATCTGCCAGTGACAATGTTTCATTCATCCCTCATGCTGGTGAAACAAATAACAAGCGGTGAGCATCAGAGAAGCAGAAGCCGCATGTGCACTGACACAGACTGTCTACACTGTGAGGTTTATCGTTCTGCAAACGAGTCCAAAGTAGCAGAAATACCAGAGATGACTTCATCTGGGGTGGCTTGTCCGAGCAGTGACCCTTTGTGGTGTTTTGAATTCATTCACATTTAATCTGGTTGTAATTACAGTCCTATGCAGACAAAAGAGGTTTATACTTTTAACTCAACTGTATATGAGTGTGCGTGTGTGTGTGTTGGGTCACCTCATGCCCTCGTCAACACTGAGGCACTGTAGGGAGCATGATGTGAGATAAAGTGCCCCTATGCCAAACTGTGCACCAGAAAAAAAACTGATCTCCGAGATAATAAAGATTGAAAACACTGATGTTCAGGTTTCCACTTGGTAACTCTGACTCATAACAACCTTCTCGGTAAAGCGGGCATGAAAGAAAAACCTTGAACAGTTTCGACGTGTACAGGAGAGAGAGATAGGGTCAGCGGGAAAGGCAGGAAGCAAACACACAAGGATTTCTTTTCCAGTATTCGTCAAGAGTTTTATATTTGATAGAGAGTGCTGTGTACAGAAATATTTACTTTTTCTTCACAGTTGTGCCACTTTAATCACCGAAGACTATGACAGTTCCAAATAAAATTGCCTGGCAAAATATATTAACCACTAGTCAAATTTTTGGCAAATATTGCTCATTTTCATTCCAATCAGGATCAAAAGCCTGAAAAGAGTCTTTAATTTGTATCATTATTTCTAAGAAATTGCAGAGGGTTGCAGGTGGTAAAACCAGTTTTAACAACACTAATAACTAAAAATACAGCCTTGAAACAAAAGTGTTCTCAACAGTATGTTGTGTAGCTCGCTCCAAATGTTCAGATAACAACTTTTTTCTTCTTCTTTCTTGGTGAATTCCCAAAAGCTCTTGACCTTTGCTGGATAAACGTCATGGTTCGACAGAAGTGACGAGTCTATGGACGAGTTTAGGGGTCACAGCTCAGTCGTGTGTAAAACCGAGAACGGAGAAGATAAATTAATGGTTGACAGGTTTGAAGAAACAGCAGTCTAACCCTAACCCTAACCCAGACATAGCCGAGAGACCAACGCGACATAACAGGCTATTTATCTGTTTAGTAAATGGATTATTCATTTGTACTTCTTTACACTAAAAGAAGAAATTTGGAGGTGTTGTTCTGTTATTAAGCAACTGTTTTACTCATCCAGCCCACTTCAAGTTGGGCTCTTTATGGTCAATGAACTAAAATGAGCTTGACAGCTCTGTCATTAGACAGTAGAGATTATTAGAAACTTTGAAAAAAATACTTTTATCGATATGGATGAAGCTTAGTTACAATGACGTAAGCACCTGCGCTGCTGCGCCTTTACATTTACATAGGAGCTGTAGTTTTTTTTCTGTGCTGACAAAGTAATCGTTTTACTTTGACAAAATCACAATGGTTTCAACTTGTAATAGCAACCACTGTAGTGGATGCTGATCTGTCTTAGAATATGGAAAGTAAACTCCAGGAACATGTGCATTTTTCCAGAATGACAGACGAAAGAAATGAGAGATTATATTCCTATTATGGCTAAAGACTCTTAAACTGCATTTTTGCTGGGAGGCTTGCCTATAATTCTCCTCATCCTCCTCATCATCCTCATCTAAATTAACAGTGCAGGTTAAATTCACATTTTATTTCTGTGACTTTCTGACTTTTGTGCAAAGTTGGTAATCTTCACTAAATCTGGGTAAATTCAGGCCAGAGCAATATAATATTTGCACTCCCTTAAGCATATGGGTGAATAGATTCTCTCTCTGTACATACGTTGTCTCAGCATGTCAATGTAGTGATATGATTTTGGGAAAGCTGCCATTGTGCAGTGCATTAATCAGCCAGAGCTTAGCCTGTCAACATTCAATAATGTACTTCACTGTGTTCTTGATCCTATAAAGCTCCAGCCAGCATAGTAACTTCCTCAGACTCAACAGTGGGATGGCGGATGAGCTAAATTATTGATGGCTCTCACTTCTCCAAATCCTGTTAACAAGAATGCTTCATAAATCACAGCTGTTGGATGGAAAACCTTGTGTCTCCGGGAAAAACAATGTTGCAACATTTTTCACATGGAGAGCAGGGTCATAAAAGACTGAGTTAGTGCATATAAAGCAATGTAACTTTTCAGTTTGGTTTAAGATTTTCATCCAATAATTGAGCGCTCACTCCTCTTCAGATGAAGTGCTGTTTCCCTCCAGGTTAAGCAGATGTGAGTTACGATGCATGTTCACCGACAGGAGAGTTTTAGCTTCCTTAGGTGTCATTATTCTAGCCTGTTGATTTACAGCACATGGCTTGGCTTGCTGATTTACAGCACGTGTCTCAGAGCGACCTGGCTCATGGCTGGGGGGCTCTCGGCCAATCAGGGGCCGGAGCGGGGGGGGGGGGGGTCTGTGGATCCACGCTGGGCGACGTGGTTCCACAGGGAGGAATGCTGATGTCTAATAAAGCTCCAGCGTGTCTGAGAGCAGGGAGGCCTCAATCCATAGGGGGGACTCAATCTGTCATGGCCCATCAGTGAAGCCCTAAAGCACAGCAATGGCTGTATTCCTAACAGCTCACTGGGGTAGTGTTTGTTACTGAGCTGCTACTACCTCTACTGCTGTCTCCACTCTACAGTCCATCCCACAAATATTAGACACAATAATGACCAATGCGCCTGCTCTGTGATGGCTGACATGGCTTAGCCCTAAACTGCATGAGACAACTGATGTTGACTGACAAACATTGCAGTTTGTAAGCAACAACAAAAAGTAGCACATATTGTAAACTCCTAAACTTCACACAAACAAGACTATTGTTTGTGAAGTAAATCGTTTTTGCTGGATTAGAATAACAAAATCATGATTTAAAGGAATAATGCTGGCAATATTAAAAACAATGTTGCAGACTAAAAGTCCCTCTCTTTATACTTTGCGATATTAATTTCCCTTCCTTGACTCTCTCTCTCTCTCTGATAGGTTGCAGTGTGTCAAGATAGGTAATATCCAGTCCTCCTTTCTCTCCATTACAAAGGCAGTTCCCTATGGTTACGTCCTTGGACCAGTCTTATTTACTATTTATATAAACAATATTACCTTTTCATTGCACAATTGTAACTTCCATCTTTACGCAGATGACACAGTCCTTTATTCCTCTGCAGGTTCTATTCATGCTGCCACTCTAAATCCACAGCTATCATTTAAACTCCTTCAAAAACACCTTTGAAACTGTGCAAAAACAAAAACTACTGACAATCAAAGTTCTTAAATGTGTTCTACATAATAGAGAGACTACATTATTATTATTTTGTCTATGAAAAAACACACTTTTCCAGTCCATGTTGATATGTTGATATGTTGTTAGCAAAGCTTAGATTGAAATTAGGCTGTCTTTTTAGAAATAAATCTTTCTTTCCATTATTTACAAGAAAAACAAAATCATAGCAGTGAAACAATGTGACACTTTGAATGTGTTTTTAATTGTGTTTAAACAACAATAGAGCTCTATGGCTCAGAGGAATGGTTATATCTAGTTTAGACTACGGACAATAAAGTTTGTGGTCAAAACCCAAAGATATTCAATTTACACACAAATAAGACAAAGTACACAACAAATTCTAAAAAGTAATGTTTGACATTTTGGCTTGAAAAATGACTGATTGACTAATTGATTATTACAACTGCAAATATTTTTTCTGTTGATTGAACAACCAATTGATTAATTAATTGTTTCAGCTCTTCTCATAGTGTTGGTGTGTTTTTATATGACCAAATCTATCAAAGCTGAAGTACTGCATTGTAGGATTTTAAGCAACCTAAATGCTACTGATACCACAGTGTTCGTACTATTGTTGGAATTTCTAAGAGTACTATTGCACAAGTGTCATATCACCACAGGGGGTGCCAAAGTCAGACATTTTCAAATGCTACCAATGGTGGCTTTAATCTCATAGTTTAACTCTGTGTAGCCTCACAAATATCTGTTGGGGTTAGTCAGTCTTCAAACTACTCAAAGATGTTGTTGCGTTGCATCGGCCTTCAGATAATTTACTGTGAAACCTATACTCTACAGGTGGTTTGAATGACATCTTGAAGGAACCCTGAGGATGTGTTTCAATAGGACCCATACTGTCCCCACACTTACAACAGTTTGATGATCCCACAGCCCCACAGGCCTGAGACATGCCTCATTTAAAGGAATACTTGACTGCTTTTGAACCTTATTTCCATGCATTAGTCAGAGTGGTAGCAGGTCTGTATCTTCTACAATACTTGCAAATGCTCCCTGCAGCCAGGTGAAGCAGCCGAGTTTCTTCTGTCATCTCCTAATGAGTTTTGACTTCAATGAATTGTGGAAGAACTTACAGAGAGAGTTTGGCTCAGATGTGACTTTTTCTTTCTCTGCCAGGGTTCTGGGGTCGTCACTGCAGCTCAGGGTTGAAAAAGGCATCTTGGTCAGCTAAAATGACATCCTACTTCACATTTTATAGCATGTTGCTAGGGACAGTTCATATGAATGTATGAACTGTAGCAGAGTAGAAGACAGACTCAGGCTGCCACTGCTTTGCCACTGAAGATACAAGTCTCCAGGAGCTGACAGGTAGCGTTTGCGCTCCAACTGCTCACCAGTGCCAACTCAAACCAAGTCACTGTGCTGCAATTTCAAAGGGGCTAATAGAAACAAGAGGGCAGTTAGGGAAGTACGTTTTTCTGTTGAATAATACTGGGTTGTTATATCTGATGCATTTAACTTTTATTTCCATTTTAATTATCTAAATGTGATTTTAATTTCTCTGTTCTCTGCATTTTGGTCAAGTCTTGGTGTTTTTAAATGTGCGCTATGTAAAAATTCACTGGACTTGACTATGAATTGGTCTTGTTATGAATACTACATGTGGTTAGAGTATCTGTAAAGGGCACATATTTACTGTTTTAAGTTCCCCATCCCAAATATACCAAAGTCACTGTTCAGTAGTGTGCATGTGAAGCCTGCTGTGTTTGCACCCTGGTCAGATGAACGGAAACACAGTTTCGGAAAGTTTGATAAGGAATACTCTGAGGTGATTCATGTTTGCCACTAGTCTTTTTTTGTTTTGCCTCCAGCTAACACAGTGACATAATCATCACGTTGGCACTAAAACGGTCTATTTGATATACAGATAATAAATCCCTATGAGGCAAACTTGAGATTTTGTTCACATAATAAGCTCAAAGGTCCCTTTGATTGTCAGAGAATTTGTCTCCATTTATGTTATAGCCTATAAATGCGCACATAATGGTTTATTCATAAACAATTTAATTCAGCCAGCAAACTGTGAAACAAGACAACACTGAGTTGATCAGAAAACATGTGATTCAACAAATCATTCAGATTTGGCTTCCCTTCCTATGTCACATTGACTCATTAAAATATACCGCCGCTCATCTGGATATCTCCACCCACGGTTTGATAACTACCTTTGCAAAGGTGCATCGTATTTTGTTTGCAAGCCAATCAGAGCACACGGGGCTTTTTAGTAGGGGGGCTAAAAGCGGCAGGCACTAAAACGGAGCATTTCAGAGGCTTACTACAGAAAGACAGTATTTTGAACATTAAAAGCATGTTAGTATGTTTGAGAAAAAAAAAATATATATGTATGAACCTGAAAATGAGTATATGACCCTTCAACACCAATTGAATAAGACTGAAACTAAGGAGCCTCCTACAAATGCTATTTCCATGTTTAAGTGTAGCTGATACTGAGCTGACAGACACGCCTTTCCTCTCTGCAGCACCCCCCACCCCCAACACTGTCCACTATGTTTTCAATGAACGGAGGAATGCTAGCTTGACTTCCCCACATCTCACTGAGGTCTTCCCCTACGGTCATAAAGGCCACTTTATACAGCTGTACATCTGTGACCCAGCCTGTGGAAATGTCACACCAGGGCTGTTTACGGCCACTGTGCTGGGACACACGCACCGCTGTTACACCCTCTCACCCACAGATGCCAGTCAAGGATGACCGGGCCTCACTAATACATGCTAATACATTCAGAGTGGAACATGTGCTGCGAACCTCACATTTCTCTGAAGCTTGATTCGCCCTTTACGTCGATACTAATGTTTAAAACATTTGACCTCCAAGTCTTGATATCAGTGCAAAGCAAAATGAGTTAATTCTGGCTTCGGTCGCTGTGATTGGCCCAGTGACGAGACCCCTGCAGCATGTGAGTAGTGCCATCACGGAGCGTATTTGTGAGGGATTACCTCGATGATCTGCGATAAAGTGCTCAACTGTTTTCCACACACTGCTCTCATGGCCACAAGGGCATTAGAGGCGGACAGAAACAGAGAGAGAGAGAGAGAAAGAGGGGAGGGAGACAGAAATAGTAAGCAGGCAAGATGGACGCACAGACAAAGAGTGACAGAGAGACATTGAGAGGTAGAAACAGAGGAAGACAGAAGGCCGGGCAGAGGGAGAAATGAGCAGTGGCAGAAGTGACAGACTGCAAGTATGAGATGGCAGAAAGGGAGAGTGAGAGAAAGAGGGGAACAAAGAGCATATTGTCAGTGCTGGGCGCTAATCGTCCCCTCTTAGGCTGCCAGAGACAACAGGTGAGAGCAGTTTGACTCCCTGCAGGCTCCACGAAGCTTTCAGGGCTCTGTGTGTGTGTGTGTGTGTGTGTGTGTGTGTGTGTGTGTGTGTGTGTGTGTGTGTGTGTGTGTGTGCATGGGGCCAGGGCACCTCAGGAGAACTCTTCCAATGCCAACTCAAACGGCAAATGAGGAGTGAGGGCCGCACAATCAAAGGGCTCTTTTCAGACATGCCAGTGCCTCGGCTGTATGCGTGTATGTGTGTTTAAGTGAGTGTGTTTAAGTGTGTATGCGTGTTACCATCTGCATGTGTATTCCGTGTGTACACATCTTCCGAGAAAAATGAATAATGGTATACAGTATGTGTTCAAAGCAAAAACTAGGGGACGTTGCATCGACATCAAAAAAGAAGAGGCAGACTTTGATGTTAACGAGTGCGTGGGCTTTTTATGTGTTAACAATGCGACAAAGCATGTGACCCAGAGCAGCTGTTTGCAGATCTCTCACCTATAAGAGCAAGGACAAGATTAAGAAAGAAACACGAGAAGAGTAGTTGTGATTTTAATAGCAAAATACATTTCTGAAGAGGTATTGAAGGAATCTTTTAAGTCCGTCCATTAAACCCCTTTGTTAATTTACCATACCATGACGCCAGAGTCGGAACTAGAGTAGATCTGGAGATGACTTTGTTGGGAAAATTGGGTTTATCACAACTTTTTTATTTGTATAGCTCACACCATCAGTTTTGTCTTGAGGGGCAGGGGTGAAGAAAAAGAAAAGAAAAAAGGGCACCAGCTGCATTTTGGCACCAACGGCCGGAAAGTTTTCTAGCATGTCGGGCATGTCGGCATGTAGGGCACTGCAATGCGTTTTCTCTTCTGGAGGGAACCCTAGAAGGAACTTTGAAGTCTGATAGCAAGCCTACGATTGAATAGAGCCCTTACACACCTACAGTCCACCCAGGTGTTTTCACTCATGTTCCCTGATTACAGGACTTTGTGGAGTTGATTGACAGCTCCGCCCAGTCTCCTGTTGGCTCTGTTGCACCTGTTAGAGCACCACAAGTTACCTTGTTATCATTCTTATCACAACATAGGGTTTTGTGACATCGATATCCAACTCCTAAGGTTTTATTAGTGCTGATTAAACTTTAACAAAGCTGCATAAGAGTAAAGTAAAAAAAAACTCTTGCAACAACTCTACTGAGTGCTCATTTGGATGGTACTTTGGGGACACATGCCATGACATCTCTGATCCTGGAAATATGTGATTGCTGGTGGTGTTTCATGCCAAAGAGCAGATGTGTGACGAGCACAGTAGCATCTTTTGGCAAAGCATTGGTATATGTGATTTCAGTCTCACCATATGTCCGCCAATGAAACATTAATCATTTTATTTCAAAGTATACAAGAAAAAGCAGTGATCGCTACCATTTCAGTTGCACTAATATATATTTCTTTGTGTTTCTGTGGTGGTTCAGAGGTGAGTGGAAAAAAGTGTCAGTGGAAACGTGCAGTGCTCTGTGGTGCAGGGCATGGAGAGTTAACTATGCATGCAGGGATAAACAAATGTACTGGCGTCACAGCAGACCATGTCAAGAAACATCTGGGGGCAGTGTGTGCATGTATTTATGCTGGCATATGTGTGCGTGCGCATGCATTTGTGTGTGGGATCCTGCTGACCACATCCTCATGATCATCACAAGATATTAGTCCATCTTACTTGTGAGTATAAAACCATTCACCAAAGATAGAAATAAGAGAGATAAGGTTACAGTGTGGAGTTTTTAGATTTGAGGCGTGTTACCATTGAAAGCATTCTCAACAGATACGTTATGGATGCCGTTACTTGAGCTCAGTTGGGTAATAAATGCCAAGAGATGGCCTGCAACAAGAAACTGAAGTAGTACTGCCTGTCACAACAAAATGTAGTACCTCATGTAGCTTCCAGGCAGTGTTTTCTTTTCCATTTGGGAACCAACATTATCAATCTTTTTTCTCACAAACACACAGAGTTTCAGGCTTAATAGATAAAAAATGCTCAGCAGCAGTTTTGGCCAGTATTTCATTGGACTACAACAACATATAATTTGTCATATGAACCTGAAATTACATTATCCTTATCCATTCCTTTATTTATCCATTATGCTTGTAACCAGCTACCACATCTTGTTTGATTCCAGCAAACACTTTTTAGTCACTTTTTTCACATGGAATACACTGAACTATTGATTGTTTTTTGCATCTGAAGAGCCTCTTTTTTGTCAGTATGAGGGCAATTCTTTCCATGAAAAGGGACTATTGAGTTTGGCTAAATGCACCTGCTTTACACTTTTTTTATACCTAAAGGGAAAAACCTGGCTTGCCATCCTTTGTCTCTGCAAACCAGCACTAGAACATGTGCCACTTGGTAACCCTTCACCCGTGGCACTGTGAGTTCTACCAGGATCACCTTATCTTCTGTGGACTACAGAACGTTTGCCGGACATAGTTAGCGTAACAAAATGTGAGATACCGTACCTTAACTGTATCACTTGTGGCAGCCGCTTCTTTCTCACCTGGGGCAAATTTCAACCGCTTATGAAGCCATAAACATGACATCATCTGAAAACAGTGCCGAGGCCAGGCTGCTGTCACCAAAGTGGAGACTCTCCAGGCCTCGGCTACAGACTGTCATCCTGTACATAATGAATGAAAAAAGTTATACCATGCTTTTTTTTAGGAGACTACACCTTTTTTTGCCAGGAATCTGAATATACCTCTTCCTCCTCTTCCTGCTAGTGAGCAGGGGCCAAATGAGTCACGGTATGTGGAGTACCTGTGAGGAAATACCACAGAGTTTGGTCATAGTATGAGGAGTATTTGTCTCTTTTCACGGACCCAACTAGTTCACACACATCCTACGCTTTTCTTTATTACAAAAACAGCTTTGCCGATTTTTCTGTATTATTTTATCCGTTAGCAGCAGTGTAATGACACACCCCAGATGTCAAGGGGTGGTGTGATAACACACACACACATAGATATTGAGAGTTTGAAACAGCAGTGAGAGGCAGGTTACAGAGTCTGGAAACACACACACTAACAGCAGAGATGGTCTTGGACTCCGTCCAGACAGGCTGCCGCGCCAACTGTCAGTCATATTACACCGCTAACAAAGAATGCAATAAGTACCAGCTAATTAAATCAAACTGGATGCACTCTTAGAAACTAATACCACCTCACAGCTTATATTTCTGTTTTTGTGTGACACTGTGGAATCGATTGATTTTAAACCTGCTTCTGAGCTCTGATTCACTGACACACACACACACACATGCAGACAGAGTAGTCCACACAAACACAGAGGCCAAAACCCGCTCGGTCAGTGACCCCTGAGGCAAAAGGGTGTACTGTAATTAAAGTACATTAACACATGCACCACAACTGTTTTTTTCCTTCTCAGTTCAGCGTCAGGGGTTGTAAAGTGTTTCCCCTCATACAGTATTCTGTATCATTATAACCCTCTCCCTTCGTTTGATGTGCTGATCCTCAATCACCCTGCAGTGGAGGGGTGAGGAACATCAGAAAGCTTTGCACTCTGGCTAACTCGGGTTTCAGGATGCTGTAACTTTTTGAACGTTAAGCCGTTTCCATGGGATTTTCTACTTGTGGGAGAGAACTTTATTCCTAGCGACAGGTGACCGGAGAGATGTGACAGAGTACTGATCGTGGAAATGGGTAAACTGAAAGTTAAGACGTAGAGTAGCAGTTTAAAAAGTTTGGTGCAGTCCAAACACGTATACAGCAGTTGCCAGAAGGCATGTGGAAAAATTGTAGAGGGGTTCAATTAATTTGAAAAAAGATCAAATAAAATTATAACTTGATCAAAACAATGTCTCAACATATTAAATAAGCCGTAACCCCTAAACAAGTGAGTAGATTAAACAGTTTAAATGCTTAAAGTAATGTACAAATGGCTGAAATAGACTCAAAAATATGTTATTGGGCCCCTATCAACCTCCTCCTCTATACATAGGGCCTCATTATTTCTCCAAACACCTACTGTAGACACCAACCGGTCCTATACTGGAATAATATTACCTGGTCCTAGTTTTTTTGTTTCCAATTTCATAAAACCCTTTTAGCAAGTAAGGACACTTTATTTAGGAATATGCACCATGTGAGCACAACATAAAGTGAAATAATTCACTAGATTTTGACACAACTACTCTCAAAATTACTAGGGCCATAAGGTGAGGAGATATCTTAGTTGATATTGAACTTATGTGGTGTAAATGCCTCAGAAAAACTGCAATTAGTTAAGAGACGTACAACCAACTGATATGAAGTAAACCTGGGCCCTCTCGGCAATTACCTGCTTTACTTGGTTATCCAGCCTTGCAAGAGAATTATCATTTATTTGGCAAAAACATAGTTTTCTCAGCAACTTAAGTCATTTTCATCAATTTCTGAATCATAAAAAAATCTGTTAATGTGGAGAGATTGATTCCTCTGCTTCAAAAACAAATTAACTTGTGTCAGGAATTCTGTGCAAACCTGACATTTTCTTGATTCTCATGCCATGCAGTTGTGGTTCAAGACATTGATACTCTTTTCTAAAAAAAAATCCCAAAACGTGGTTTTATACAGGGAACTATTCATTATTTGGCCCCACTGGCAGCATTCTTTTTTATTGTTGAAAGAAAAATAAATGTTGAAGTCTGAACATGAGATTAAATGACATAGACGGACGAATGTTGCAGTAAAGGGACCAAACATGGTGCAGTGATAGGACGAGGGCTAAGAGTGTGGGACTGTTTACACGTGTGTGTGTGTGTGTGTGTGTGTGTGTGTGTGTGTGTGTGTGTGTGTGTGTGTGTGTGTGATCAGGCTCTATCCATGACGTTGTCCAGCCCCTGGCAGTGGAAGGGGTCTGAGGTCTGGGCGCCATGGAAACTGCCCATTGGGCCTCAGTGGGGAAGAACATCATGCATACACACACGCACACACACACACACACACACACACACACACACACACACACACACACACACACACACACACACACACACACACACACACACTGTTTCTGTTGGATGGCCCTGCAGGAATTCACTTATTTGTGGAAATGTTAAGAATTCAAGCAATGAAGCATAGAAAATTGAGCGTTAACCAAAAAACGAAACACTTCCTAAGCAGCAGCGGGGTCACGTAGGTAGAGCTCAGTATACAACACTCTTTTTGATTCTAATTTATTTAACATTTAACATTTTTGTCACAAAAAGGGCACAAAGGGGAAAATATTTTAACCGTTGAAAAACAGATTTAAACCCAAAAATCACACTAGCAGTGAGCACGAGTCCAGCTCTTACTTTCCCTCAGCAGACAATGACCTCTCTGTTTCGACTGTTTAACCACTTTATCACCTATCCTAAATGCTCACACACACACACACACACACACACACACACACACACACACACACACACACACACACACACACACACACACACACACACTCCCTTGTGCACACACAAATGCATATATAGACACAAATCCATTTTTATGTGTACATCTAACACATAATCACACATGTGTACCCACAAATACTGACACACTCACAGCCAAAGAAGGGAAAAAGCAGCAATATTGCTGGTGTGATACAGTCCTGAGGATGCCAGGGCTGAGCTGAAGTGTGGCACATGCCTTTGATGTGAATCCAGAGCATGGGCATGTAACAAACGCAGATACCAAATTACACCCTGTCCTGCTTTGATCTCTAAAACCCCATGCCTGCTTCTACAGAGGTAATAAGATTGTGTGTGTGTGTGTGTGTCAGCATGTGTACTGTAAGTGAGAGTGTTTATTTAGATGTGTGTGTACATCTTTGCCTGCATGATCAGTGTTAACACAGATGCATTAATGTGCATGCATGTGTGTGCATCTGCATGCATGAGTGCAAATGATAAGGGCAGTGTGTGTGTGTGTGTGTGTGTGTGTGTGTGTGTGTGTGTGTGTGTTGTGGAGTGGCTTGTGCTGTGTTTGTGTGTTGGAGGGCAGGAGTTACAGCGTCGACCCGTGGGGAACTAAACCCTGGCAGACGCTTGTAGGCACCTGGTAAAAACATGTTCCTGGAGACCTTCTGCAGACTTTGTCTTGTCGTCACGTCGTCCACAGTGGACTCCCCACTCTGCCTTCGCAGCCGACGATGATCAGGTTGCATCTTGGATTTCCATCCGAAACACCCTCTAATCTCATGACAGTTGAGCGTGAACAGAGCCACTTCTCAGTCCTGTAAGGTCAACCCCTTACAGGAATTAGCACATCACATGTTTATCTGTCCCTCATTACCGAAATGCATCTCAGGTTTTGGAGTGACAGATGTGAATCAAATATTAAGGGTGATGTCATGTTGGGACTATGAATGTACTGTGGTTACTATAAAGAGACAACCATCTTCCACTTTCAGACTGACCCCGGCTGTTTGGAAATAACTTTGAATGTCATCGCTATGAAGACAAATTTGTTACCAGTAATCATTTCAGCAGCAATGCATAAGGAATTGCTTTATTTAACTCAAGCGTTTTGAAAATTTGCTTTGTTTATTTTCCATCACATCTCATAAAAATTGTTGTCATCGGCTTGATCGTTTAATTAAAAAGAGCACAAAACATTATTATAAGAAACTCATGCATGAGGCAAGAAAGAATCACAAAGCTACATGTGAAATCAATACAAGACAAAAAGGTCACATAAAATATAAGAACATGTTTAAATCATCATTATAAGATTACAATTTACATTTCAGATTTTAATATTACAAAATGTTATTGGCACTGTTACATACTGACAATGCAATTATTTGTGTGAGTAAAATTAAAAGACATGTTTGACATTGTAAATGTTCATTTAAGAGTTGAGGACTGGAACAAAGTAAAACTGAGGTAAAGAATTATGATTTGAGTCAGGAATAAGACACCCGGGGCATCCTGGTTGCCCAAAGGTCTAAGTTGCTGAGATGATGAGTCTCGCCAGAGACCTTTGTCACATGTTAGTCCCTCATTTCATATCAATGCTCAATATAAATTAATGTCAAAAATACCTGAAAAACACCTACAAGAAAAAACAAGTTTCTCAAGTAATCATCTGGGATAAAAACTCAAATTAAACAATATATTTACTTACAACAAAAAGACATGGAACTCCTGAAACCAGAAGCTTTTGTCATGCAGTTGGAAGCGGGAACTAAGAATAGCTAAATAAAAAGTTTGTTGTTGCTATGCTTTAAGTAGTAAACATCACTTTCTTAGGTATGGCTTGTAAACACATTTGGGGGGGGGGGGGGGGTAATAAAGGGGGTTAGTATTGCCTTGTTAAAGCCACAAATTCAATGTTATTTGTGCAGAGAAACTATGACAATGTGTCGCCTTCATTCCCTTGTTAAAGGTGAACGAGTCATCCAGTGCTTGTAAATACCTGAGCAGCACAGCCAGGATAGTGGGGATGATGAGGAGTGCTGTGGGAGTTCAAACGCACTTCATGGGAGTCTGGCGGCACTTAGTGGTGAACGTCTGCTACTGAGAGACTTCACTGAGGTCGCGTTTCACTGTCCACTCACGAGAGCGAAAGGCAGCCATGGGATTTATGTCTGTCTAACAAATGTGGCACATTTCTGTGAATACTCGAGAATAATCCTGCTGCTATTTAGTGACACACAACCATTATGCTGCTTGTTTACAAACACATGTAAACACTTGCCTGCCAAAATGGCTGAGTGATGTAATGGAAACTATGCGTGCACTAGGATCTGCTGCCTCACCAGGAACAGAGGGCAAACTATAAAGCAGCAGTTGCAATGTCAGCGTGTGTTTCCATCCAGGCACAACACTGAGGCAGATGTCTTGAGGAAGAAAATGAATTCAGATAAAGGCAAGTAAAATGTTTAAAAAAGGTACCTGAGCTGCTCCATTTGGTATAATACCAGGCACTTTGGTAGTGTGAAAGGAATTAAATTAATGGAAATTTGTGTGTTATTGTTTTGCCCAGTTGCACATATTGGTGAGCAGATAAAATGCTTACACAACGATGCACGTCCTGGATTCCCACACCGTCTCACGGCCGTGGCCATTCAGATTGGGCTGGTTCAGCTCGTCAAACACTCCGCTGTCGATCATCTCCTTCTGCCAGCGGATGGAGACTGCGCCTGTGCTGAACTGCTTGTAGAATTTCTCATCCTTGGCCTCAAACTTAACATCCTCGACCTCGGAGATGTCCCTGAACCTGTCCGTGTCGTTGGCGTACACCACGTTGGATTTTGGAATCCAGGGGGGCTCCACCAGGCCGGCCTCCAGACGACGGAAATTGATGCTCTTGAAAAACGCGTGGTTTCGTGGGTCATCGCCACTACTGTAAGAAAAAGACACAAAAGACATTTAATGATTGGACTGCAATAGAAAATTAGGTTATGAAAGCATGAGGCAGGTGAAATGATTGGGCTGTAAAAGTGTTCATATTTATGAATATTATATTCCATTTCTTCCAATAAATCCCCCTTCATTTTACACACTGCTCCTTTAAACATAACATTGTACCCTTGGGCCTGTTTCTTTAAGGACTGCATCACACCAAGGATAACAGTGTGTTTTTAGGGGTGAAAAAGAAGTTATACATTTTCTTGATGGATGATTCCTTCCATGAGGTCTGCATCAACTTCATCTGACCAATTTGTGCCTGGGAAAATTTAGCTTTTTACTCACCGGCACCCAAGGCGAAACGACGGCCTCTTCCTTAGAAAGCGGCGGATGATATCTATGGTGGGAGCGTCAAAGTGTTTGTGTTCAAACTTGCAATCGTCCTCCAGAGTGCGACGAGTCACCTCCTCATTCTGCACCTTTTCTCTGAAGTCTTTGAAAGGCAAACGGGCGGCAACCATCTCATAGATGCTGCAGCCCAGAGCCCACCAGTCCACAGACATGCGGTAGCACTCTTGCCTCAGAATCTCAGGGGCCATGTAGCCAGTAGTGCCAGCCTGACAACACACAGAGGGGGGATTTTATCTTAAGCATCCTCCATATTTCTGGGGTTTAACTTAAGCAAAAATTGCAATTTCTGTAAAGGTATTCAGGTCTGGTTAAATCTGGGGACCAGGGAAAAGACTGAACCACCTGGTATATTTGCCAAAGTATACCTGCTTCGGGACAGTTATTGGGGGGGAAGGGGGGTTATGTATATATTAAATTTTTTTTTTTGCATAAGGGAGTTGGCGCATTAGCAAGGGAGGCTCTATTTCTTCAAATACCAAAATAATGCAAATCATTATACCATTAGCATATACATGTTTGTGTTCGGGGTAAACCATAAGCCTCTTTTGTTATTAATGGTGATTTGAGCTTTTGATATTCTGTTGTGTTATTATGAGATATTGAGATAAAGTGTATTTAATTTAACTGCAGCAAACTTTCTTGACCAGCTTCCATCACATGATTGAAAACTAAATTAAATAATACAATTAATACAAAAATACAGACACAAGAATGCAACGTGAAACAATACGACACTGTGACACCAAATATGGCTGTTAACTGGCCTGCATCAGCTCATTTGGTCATTTGGTCAGCTGACAATTGACGGAGACATTGTCGTTCAGTCTTTCTCCCGTCTCTAGTGAGTGGAGAGCCTGCTGTGAATATCCTGACTCATTTCCTCGGACAGACACGTGGAGGCCATATCTGGTATTAGTAGAGCAAAGATTAACTAAAGCTAACAGCATCCAAGTAGGGATGAGGTCAAGCGCCTTTTAAAAAGATTAATTTAAGTCACAGAGGGTTATACTTTCTTACGCTGTCTGTCAGAGCAGCTCTCAGAGCCATCATATCTATTTCTGGTAAGCTGCTTGTAGTGGTGGGTGGACAAATATACCGTGTAGGGACATTAAAACGAGAGCAACTATTGACTATTTCTCTCTGTGTGAACAATATGATCAGGAGTGAAGAGCCTTTTTGGCCTAACACAAACCACGGTGTGACTTTGCAAAGTGCATTTCGGTGCAAACGTCTGACAGCGAGCGCTGCGGTTAATCTAGGGACGGGTCACCACACTAACCTTCTGGCAGATCGTTTTGCCCTCTGGCAGCTCAACAGCCAATCCCAGGTCTGACAGCCGGCACTGTCCTTTAGCATCCAGCAGCACGTTCTCAGGCTTCATATCCCGGTACACAATGTCCATAGAGTGCAGGTGGAGCATCCCAGTGGTTATCTGGGCCATGTAGTAAACAACGCGCTCCATACGGATACCCCGCTCCCCGAGCTCGTAGATGTGGAATCTGAGGTCTCCACCATTCATGAGGTCCATGATCAGGCACAGGTGAGTCTTGTTGTCGTAAGCGTAAGCCAGGTTTACGATGAAGAGGCTGTTGACCTTCTCCAGGATCTGTTTCTCCAGAAGGGCCATCCTCTCGCCACCTTTCTTCTTCAAGCAGCTCTTTTCCAGCTTCTTGCAGGCGTACATCTGGCCTGTGTGTTTCACCTGCACCGCACACACCTGCAAGACAGAGGAACATTACTTTAGTTTTTATAAAAGTGTTATTCAGTACATGTAGTGGTTTAGTGTTTGTTGTTACTGTGTCATCTTGAAATACATTTCTGATACTCCTTGCAGGGACTTTAAAACAAGACTGTATAACATTTACTGGATAGCAGCCGCTGTGTGTAGCAAATACAGGATGATGATGAATGTTAAAACATAATGCAATAGTAATAGTGGCACAAGTAGAGGAATTTCTAATGTCAGAAATACAGTGTGCTGACATTAGCTTCCAAAATCTACAGGTCACACCGGACCAAGTGAGGCTGTACCACAAAAACCTCTCAGTGTATTAAATTGAGTTAGGGTGCTTTTAATTGCTCATGAATTCAGCTTTTCATTTGTAAGAAATATAATGTAATTTCTTCTGTCAAAACTTAACTCAAACATATTAGTTGTAAGTCCATGAAGCAATCAGAAATGTACACTTTTATTCAGATGCTGGGATTTCTGTCACCTACCTCGCCGAAGCCACCTTTTCCCAAAGTCCTAAATTCATAAAAGTATCTGTCACTGATCTTCTGCTTCTCGTACTCCTTCCACTGCAAGAACCTATAAAAAAAGGGACTATTCAGATACTCCGAGAAAGGTTTCCCCCTCAGGAAGTCTCTTGTGGCTTCTCTTATCTGGCCCATTATCACGTCAAAGTTTTTGTCTGACAAACTCTTGCATCTTTCAGCTGCTTCTCCTGTAAGGTATGAGAGAAAACTCCTGGACTCAGGTTGACAGAACTGTACGAGGATGCTCTGTTTGGCTTTCTCTCTGGCTTCATCTTCGGCAAAGCTCCAGTCACTCAGCTCCTCCAGGAACTCAGTGGCGACCCTGTACTGCGGGTTAGAGGCCCTGAGAAACTGCTGGAACAACTTCCTCCCAATGGGCTGTCGCTCACACAGTGACTCGTACTTCCTCCCCACTGCTGCCTGGAGAGCAGAGGACATCTTTGGTTTGGGCAGCGTCAGAGAGAGCCTCTGTTTCCTCAGCTCGTCACGATGTACATGCTGAGCCTTCAGGTAGACCGTGTTGGCCACCAGGTTGTTCAGTCCCGGCAGGTCACCCATGTTGCTTCATACAGGCAGCTTGGCCTGATCAACTACAACTAGCTCACTCATCTGCAGATTCCAGGCACAACTGAGACCCTCAAGCACCTGCATCCTGAACATCCTCCACCTCTTGTGCCACGCCTCTCGTAGCATTAAAAGTACCACCGTCCACTGAGATTTGTTGTTAGCTAAGTGTCTTTGCACGCTTAGTCGTAGACGGCACTAAGGGAGAGCAACTTATGTGGTTTGAAGTTAAGAGGCTTTGGGCTCATCTATTCTTAGGAGATGCAGAGTGCCTGTGCGGTAATAGGCTACCAGCATGACATGATGAGGTGGCAGATCCTGGCCCTAACAAGTTGCAGCTGATTGTAACTTGTTGTGAGATAAATAAGGCACTGAAAAAGCTGTTTGAGTATAATATGTGAAGTATATGTACGCAACCTTTGTTGCTTATCATAGGAAAGAGAGTGAAGGCATCACTAAATGAGCCCTAATTGGTTAAGTAAGCAGCCTAAGATATTGATTTTCCTGACAGAAGTAGCTGTCAGGAGAGTGAAGGCTGAACACTCATACTTGAGGTTTTCAGCTGCTCAGCAAAACAATTTGTATATATTTGTAGCTGGAGCAGTTTTTAAAAGTACATTTTCATCTTTAGTCACTTTAACCGCATCACTGGCAGAGAGAATGTGAACAAAATAACATGAACACCTGCACAAATAATGCAATTGACTACAATAAACCTGCTTTTGTTTTAAGTTTTATAGACCAAAGGATTTTGATATAATTAGCAGATGAACTGAGACTGCATAAATGTGAGTGCAGAAAATCAGTAAAACATTTATATCATGTTGATGCTTTCTGTATGCTAGAAAAAGGATTAGAAAACATTCACCCATATGACAGTTAATCATTCCACCCATTAGGTTTGGTAGATCCAAATCCTAATCAAGTAAAAGTAGCAATTGAACAATGTATACACATAAATATTAGCAGCAAACTGTACTTCAAATGAAGCAAAAGTACTTAATTTGGCTCCATTCAAAGTATTACATATTATATATTCATTATTTGAATCTATTCCTGATTCACCTCTAAGCAGCTAAGTACAAGTACTTGAGTAAATGATCTTAGTTACATTTTATCACACTTGAGTTGAATCAGTAAGCGTGAAACTGGAACAAGGCCAACCTCACCATACATGTATAACAAGTGCTAGTGGTATAGTGGTTAGCATGGCCGTCTTCCAGGTAGTTCACGGAGACTGCCAAGGTACTTACGGCATTAAGGTGACTTAAGGACTTTAGATCCTTTACTGGACATTCATGTTTGATTACTAAATCATTGTGAACTCCATAGATGATGTTCATATTGTAAATGGGCATTTGTTCAAAAAGTGGATAAGCATTACCATAAACCGTGTTAGTGTTTTGGAAGTGATAATACAATATTTAAACGCATGAAAGAATATTAACAAGTTTTGCCACAAGCACTTTTTACATTTCCTCTTTTGGCCAACCTTCTGGAATAATAAATGCTGTCTAAACACAAGTAGCTGTTCAAGAAATCAGTCTAAAAGTGTTAAAATTATAAATCTAATGAGAAACTGAGTAAAGAATAAGAGATAATTCGTATAAACCTTGGTTGCTACTAGATTCTAATTTTGAAACTTGACAGTTTGATTGTTGGTGATGGCACCTTTTTGTCAGTAGCACAAAAGCCAAACCAATGTGATCTAAACTAAAACATATGTTGTAGAACTACATTAATACCAATATCCATAATTTCAATTGTTTATAGGAATTATATACTGCATCTATTAAAAAAACTGGATGAAATACATGTTTACAGCTATATACAGTTCTTTATTTTTTTTTAAAAGACAGTCACATATTCAAGCCGTGCTGAACACCACCACAGACAATAACGTCAAGCTAACATGTGACCAAACACCGTAACCAGGTTCATCCTTCTCTTCATGATACCTCCAGACACATCAAGCAATCAGTGACCAAGTCTGCTTTAATTTAGTCCACCGTCCTCCTTAGACATCAGGACTACTGGAACATGCATTCATAAGTAGGACGACAGTTGTCGGTGTCAGTGGCACTCTGCACAGGACGCTGCAGTGATCATTGTCAGGTCTGTCACCACTTTTGGGTGCACACAGGTGTCGTTTGAGACTCAGGCCATCTGGACTGTGGAGCTTATTTGCCGATTCTCTGAACCACCCAGTCCTGTTGGCAGAGGGGGCAGCGGTTGTTCTGCTTCACCCAAAGGGACATGCAGCAGTTATGGAAGGAGTGGTTGCACTCACCCCATACAACTGAAAAGAAGATGAAGATAGAGGACATAGGGAGAGTATTAAAAAGGGAACAGCTTAGGTTACACAGAATATTAAAGTACAACCTTGTTTATTTTAATGGTGTTGAATACTACTTTACTTTAAGTTAATCTGTGCTTTATTTTATTATGTTTCAAGACATATCTCATTCTTTTCCTAAAGAAACATCCTTGCCATCTATGTCATGCTTCAGTAGATGGTTTTCAGACTATGACAAATGAGGGAGCTCACACGGAGACTACTAAAAAAAAAGGTGTATCTGCTATCGGGTAGTTGTAATAGTTTCTTAAAAAGCAAAAAAACTAAGTACGTATTAATCTTGAGAATCAGTGGTTTACAATGCAAGTATCCAGCATCTCTAAATCTCCTGTCATAATAACTGACAGTGTGGAGCGTCATTCACACTAAATCTAGTTAGTCATTTACTGAGGCGTTGCACTGCACTGTTGATTGGTTAAGGTTTTCGGTTTTTAATTCACACTAACGTTACTTTACTTTTGACATTTGTTCTATTATAATTATGTGTTCAGCAGGTCAAACGTAGCTAGCTCAATAATCTGTTAACAGGCAATTTGCTCTCACGTTTTATTAACTAAATAATTGTGTTTTCTCCTAAAAATACACGCTAATGTTATGTCACTCATTTGGCTTTACTTGGAACGAACACAACGAATTAAAACCCCTCCCACTATGATAAACTGGCTAGATCGGTTTCTTTGACAGCTCTAACTACTAAACTAGCTAGCGTTAGCTTGTTGGATTAACCTGCTAACTAACGCTAAGTGATTAATTAACGCTGCTATAACGTGTTTCATTGCAGACATTGTCTTACCAACACAGTCCTCCTGTTTGTTTTCCGCTTGGCACCGCAGACAAGCGTCTGCAAATAAAGAAAAACATGTTACAGTGGTGCCAAGTATGCCACAGACTTCCTGTTAACATCTGTTAGCTACGTTAGCCGGTGTCCCAGTCAAGCTAGCAGACTAGCAGCGTCTGAACCTCGGACTCACCCATCACTTGTACCCGACAAATGGCACACGTATCACACTCAACGTCCCAGCTCCACATAGCCACAGCGTTCCACTTCTTAAGGGAAAACATCTTGTCCCCGCTGGACTTAGAGCCTGAAGAAGTGTTGTGCGAGAGGACTATCGCCGGCTCGTCACCGTCATCCATCTCTGCTGCAGTATCGTCAGCCAGCTAATGTGACGTTAGCTAGGCTAGCTAGGCTAAACAAAATGGACGAAACCGTTATAGGCTAATGCTAACGTAAGTGCTAATGCTAGCCGGTGCGGCGAACATCATGTCTCCATAGCGACAAAAGATGGCGCTGTTTTCTAGGAATTGAAGTCTGTAATCTTGACCTAAAATATAACGTTACACTTCACAAACACTTGAATGAAATGCAAACATACGAAGACAAAAAAACAGAATAAACAACAATTTACAAATAGCAGAAGCAATAGCTTTCTTTTTGAGTTCCTTTTGCTTTTTTTTTCCATGAAAGTTACAAACATTTGAGAATACTAATTCGACCACCTGTGTATAAAGCACATTTTCATCACCGTGGTCAATAATTAGTAATACTTGTATCACTGTGTTTGCCTTTTCTTCTGTCACATAGGGAAAAATAAAAAAGTAATTATGATATGATATGCAGATGGTGTCCAGGATATGTAATGTCTTTTATGATGTTCTTAGCCCTCATCACACACCAGGAAGATGTTCTTGTGATGGCAGCTCAATACCAACAGTGTCCTGTGCTGTTTCCACAACACGCCAGAGGGCTTTTTTGTCCTCCTTGGTGCAGCTGCTGTACCAGACTGTCATGCAATTTGTTGGGATCCTCTCTGTTATGCATCTGCAAAAATTGACAACCAGCTTTTTGGGAGATTTTGGTTCCAGTGCTTGAAGTGAAAAGAAGTACCCAGAAATAATCTGGATTTCTACAGTGAATAAAAGATACTTCTAAATAATGGGTGTGGGCGTCCTCCCCAAAGAAAATATGAAGGTTTTGAATTAAAACTAGGCCCATATGCAACCCTGAAAACAGATGTGAACATTGTTTGGATAAATTACAGCACCCTTGTTTTCACCCCCCTCTCCCATGTTGTGCATCAGCTCATCCAGATTCTCTCTACATGTTTTTATGTTTGTGTTCATGTACATCAAACATTTTCTGACTACACAGACATGAATGGGTTGAGAAAATGTAAAGCTTTGAGGAGCTTTGAGAATGTCAGTTTGGGAAAACCCACACAGAGTATAATGGATCCAAATGTTTCCTCATCACCATTCTGTATCAGCTCATGTTCGTGCCACCGTCCTTGTGAAACTGCATACAGGTGAGTACTGGCAGACTTGGAGCACTGGTCGGTTGGATTAGTATAGACTGCATCTCAAACACTTCTACTTGTAAGGTGTGTTAAGAGGGTTTGCCAAAACACGTGAGTACATACATCTGAGTATGCCCTGTGAGATATATCTGATCCTCCCCAAATATAATGTACTGGTTAGATCTCAGAGCCACATCTTGGAGGTATTTTTTTATTATTTATTAATGTAGCTTTGCCATGGAAAAGGGAGCTAATAAAACATGTCCTCCAGTATGTCATGTTTCCAACACTGCCGATCGGAAATGAAGCTGCTAAATACCAGAGGCCACTGCAATAATTTGTCCCAGGAATAAACGTTGACTCTAACCATTCTCTCTCAAGACAAAAGCCAGATGTTAGCAGGTGTTAGTGGGTTTTTTTGTCCACACTTAGTTGCCTATGGAATGCTAAAAATGTAGAGGAGTCCTGTTCTACGAAACAGTAAAACAAGAAATTAATCATTTTGGACACAACCACACAGTGGTTATAGCTATTGTGTTAAATTTGGCCTCCAATAATGGTAATGATATTATGAATAGTGGATTCATATTATCCACATATGTAAAGTTAACTTTAGTTTATCACCAGTTTATGTCACTACTGATACTTTTGTAGTCTAAGTGAGGGGATTACTTACTTTGTTGACTGAAAGAAAGTCGACTACTGTCGCCAGTTGTTCCTGTAGTCATCCATCCTTCTCATGAGTGTCAGCCATCTTTCTTCTTGTGGGGAGATTGATGCAGTGTGTATAATCATGATGGGTGGGAGAGTGAGTAAGATGAATAATCACTTAAAACTGACAATGATAATCGTTGCTTTCCTCACAATTCCACCTCAGCTTCTTTGCTCTTATCCGCTCTGAGTAAGGCCTGAGATTGATCGTATGATCTTTTGGAAGCTGAGGGTCGACCTTGTTCAGGGTGTTCCGCTTGCTGCCCAGGAAGATCCTGATGCTGAACGGGACAAACACTAAAATGATCTGTTGTCATCATGCATTCGAAAAACGTCTGAATTACTGGATAAGAGGGGAGCAAGGTCAGATTGTCATCCTCATCATCTTCAAAGTCCTTTTTTTCCTCTTAATCCTCATAAATTCTTAGTCATACCCAGAATCTTCGCTTTCCCAGTCAGACAACATGTCATCATCATCAGTGTCTTCACCGTCCTCCTTGTGGCCTTCATTAGGTCATTGCAGAGGTGGGACAATATCATTGTTTTGCAAATCACAAGTAAGTTTTCAGTCTTTTCATTCAAGTCCCAAGTCAAGTCCCACATCAGGACAGCTATGTCCCAAGTTAAGTCCCACATCAGGACAGCTATGTCCCAAGTCAAGCCCCACATCAAGACAGCCATGTCCCGAGTCAAGCCCCACATCAAGACAGGCAAGCCCTGAGTCAAGTCCCACATCAGGACAGCCATGTCCCGAGTCAAGCCCCACATCAAGACAGGCAAGCCCTGAGTCAAGTCCCACATCAGGACAGCCATGTCCCGAGTCAAGTCCCACATCAAGACAGCCATGTCCCAAGTCAAGCCACACATCAAGACAGGCAAGCCCCGAGTCAAGTCCCAAGTCAAGTCCTTAGTCAAGACAGGCATGTCCCAAGTTAAGTCCTAAGTCATCACATCAATCCAAATACAATTAATTAATACAGAAATTAGGGAAAATGTGAAGTGATGATTTCAAAGATTTAATTCACCTTCTCTTCTTGAATGACACTTTTAAAATGAGAAGAAAAGCTGGTAACTAAATTAGTTTGGGCACGACCACATCGTATATTTTCCATACAATCACTGGAGAATGTGATTTGTGGACTAAGTCTGGAACTGGGGCTTAGTAGAGCGGACTCCTCTTATCTCTATTTGTTAACCTGTCTGCTCCAAGAAAAAAAATAAAGATTTATTGCACAATAACTTTCTTCCCAGTTTCTTGTAACTATGTCCACCTGGCTGTTGGGATTTGATTGATTATTTTAAGGATTGGGTTGTCTGTATGATTTTAGACCCTCTCGTAGAGGCTACGCGATCATTGATAATAAGCAGATAATATAATATATAAAATAATAAATAAGTCATCTGTAAACTTGGTGCATCCAAGAAATTATGATATATTACCAAAACAAATCATTTTAGCTGCTTGGTGCATTTTCCTTTATTCATACAGACAAGACTCAATTACCAAATGGGCAAAGCAGGCAACTGTCCTGAGGCTCCAGTTCTCAAGTGGCCCAAAATGCTTATTTCGGTCATCTGGTTTGTGCGAATTAAATAGAACATTTGTTTGGGAATATGCACCAAAAAGTCAATTGACAAGACAAGGGCGTTGAACATTGCTGCTGCTTCTGTAAGAGATCTTGAGGCCCTGGACCCTATAAACTCCAGTTTAAAGTTTTTATTATTTCACGTCTGTGCTTTCATGTTGTATATTTCCAAATGAACGGGTTTAAATAAATACCGCGCAGCACATATGGGAGCAAAGAGAGCATTGAATAACATTTTGTAGAGAGAATGTTAAGTGGGGCCCAGCTTTTTTTTCTTCTTCCTACTGTCCCTCAATCGAGCCAAAGGCAACTTCCACTGACCAACATCTGTTTTAAACGGGAGTTGTGTTCACTTGCCATGCACATGTTCTCCTTCTCAATCTGTTGTAGCAGCTCATTCAGCCCAAGACCAACGTATGTAGTGTTTCCTTGATTTATAATCACAGTTTAAATGTTTATAATTTGAAAAGAGCGCTTATAATTGTATCTTGAATTGTAAGTAGTATTTTGACAGCAGTATTCACTTAAGTTTCCAACCGTCCTTGAATGCAGCACAGGCCTGAGCATTATGCACTGACACAGCATATGAGCACTGAGCTGCAGTGAAGTAAACATCCAAGCAGTAGATACCCGTGCTCCTCGGGATTCTCAAAGCTTTGAGAGAAGGTTTGTAATCCTGAACTGAAACCTGAACTGGACCCAGACTTGAGAGTGGATCTGTCATGACTGCAAGGATCCAGGCAGCGACAGGCTGGGACAAACCAGAGCCCAAGAGCCGAGCAACAGGTAATTATTAAAATACAAGGAGTGGGGATGTTGATGTTGTTAGGTACATGAGACAGTTATACTGGCAGCTGCATATTATGTGTTTCCTTAATTACCATGATTATGAGCTACGTTTATTCAAGTACTGTATTTATGTACAACTTTTATACTTCTACAATACATATCAGAGGCAAATATTGCTTTTTACTCCACTACATTTGTCTGAGAGCTTTGCAGATTTAGATTAATTATACAAAATATAAATCAACTAATAGATTTTCATATATTGTTATAGTAGTTTATAAAGTAGCTGAAATTAGCCCCACCTTTACCAGCAACAACATTACTGATGTTTACATAACTGCATCACTAATTGTAACCCAGTAACATAATATATATTTAGCTGAAATTAGTCTTTTTGCATAACGATTACTTTTACTTTAGGTACTTGGATTTGTTGCTAATAAACTACTTTACCTAAGTAATATTCTTAATGTGAGACTTTTTTTTACATGGTGGTGTTCCTAAAGAAACTTCTGTTATTCGTACACTTATTTTTAACCTTATAAACTAATAATAATAATGATCAAAGAGGGTGGTGACACATTTTATATTCTATACAAATGTATATGATGACATGAGGCACCCACTTTAAGTTCATTATAAAAACTCAATGGTGTCATCATTAATTGTGTAATCTGTTTCCTGTGTGCATCTCAGTATGTTACCTCAGAGTGCTGAATAGTTTCACAATAAAATGTTTAGATGGTGTTCATAATTAGCTTACAGAGAGTTGTACTGTTTTTATTTCAATTTGTAATTTCCTTATAGCAACGTAATAATCATAGGACTGTGTGTTAGAGGGTTGGATTTGGTTTGACTCTTATATATGACTAAAGTGTGTCTTTGAGTTTCAATATTGAGGAAATAGTGATGCTGTTATACGTTTTGGCATTTAATCTTTTACAGTACTACTAGAATATTTGAGCAATATTCCTCCACATAAAGAAGTATACATTAATGTTTTTCCTCAATTAGTTATTCTAAAATGAGGATTACTGCACCAGCTTTAGGGCTGACACTTCCTTAGAATCATTTCCAAATGAGGTAAATAAATGCTATTTTTGCAATGTTTTTCAGTGTATATTCAACAGCAAGTATGTTGACTTTGTGGGGTTTTCACTGTTATTAAAGCTTTGATGTAAATGTAAAAAAGTACACATAGGGACTAATGAATCCTGTCTTTAATTTACGCAAGACAGAAACAAAAATTGGGATTTAAAAAGCCCGAGAGTTAAAAGTTGGAGTTTGTTTGTTAGATGCATTTGACCAATATCATTAATTACACTACTTTGCTCTAATATGCTGGGTCGAAAACATTCATGACATTTGAAGTGAACAAGACGGAGACATAGGGATTGGATCACAGGTTTTTTAATTGAATTAAGTTAAATTAAATTAAATCAAACTAAATTAGGTTTGTCTTGTCGACCCTTGACATCAAACTAAAAATATGCAGGTAGGAAGCTGCCAAGTCTTGTTCATTGGACTTTATTTACCAAGCACTGTGCCATATGTGTGTGTCTCTCTCTCTGTGGGTGGCAGAAATGATGGTGAGGGTCAGGAGAGCCCTGTGGCTGGTACTGGGCATGCTCAGTCTCTCCCTGCTGTTGGTGGTGCTGGGAGTCTACACAACGACTCGAACAGAGAGCCTGAATGTGACTGGCTACAGCTCTGGAGTTATTGTAAGTTTCTAATTTGTCTCTCGATGATTCCCCGTCATGGTTTATTCAGTGAGATACACTAAGATGACAGATTGGGTCTGAACTTTGCAGCTTCCAGTAAATGAGGTGGGAGTTTAAAAACATCCCAAAACATCCTGTAGCATGCAATCTACGTTATGGAATTTCAGCTGCAATTCTTTAGTCTCACAGCACCGGCCAAATGTTTTGCTTGCTAGAGCTTCTTGAGACAGAAATAATATTAGGTGGACTGTGAAATTAATGATTGACAGCTCTGTGCTTCAGTCAGACATCCACATGGCCTCTTTCTTCAATAGCTGACATTCCAGTTTTCTTTCTTTTTTTGAAACTGGAAGAACATAGAAGGAAGTATATTGTAAATTGTCCCAAATTGTCATTTAGCAGATGCTTTTATCCAAAGCGACTTACAATTCAGTATCTATTGTAGACGCAGCTACGGGAGCAATTTTGGGGTTAAGTGTCTTGCTCAAGGACACATTGACATGAGACTAGCTGGAACCGGGGATCGAAACGCCGACCCTCTGATTGAGGGGTGGCCCTGCTCGCCACTTAGCCACGGTCACCCCCCATTGTATCCACCAGAATCAGTTTCTGGATATATCTATGGGAATATTTGGGCCATGCTGTCAATGATTTGTTATATATCTTTCGACCACCCTTTTCAACAGTACTGTATGTAACATAAAATGTAATATATGTTTTTGAAATTGTACCACAAGAGCCATTTTTATAGCTGTTAAGTGCTACTATCTTGCTGAGTTATTTCCTTGGAAGAGAGCTAAATCAAAACAAAATGTCAAAATCCTTGTGAAAATTAACCATATTTCTTTATTTTGCACAACACTTTGTGTGGTCATAAAATGATCTTCTTTGCAGCTCACCCTTGGATCATTTCTGGGACTTTTGGGACTCCTCCTGGAAGAAAACCGCAAACAGCTGGTATATTCTCACACCTACATCCTCCTGTCATAATTCTTCCTTAAGTTTTCCCTGTGCACACCCAGCCCCAACCTCCCAAAGTAGTGTGCTTGGCCAAGAGAGATACATGCTAGCTTGGTGGCCAGCAGTGCTGCTCTGCAAGTAGCAAGACTTTTAAATTATATCAATGAGGAGGATGCAATTCTCCTTTTCATCTTCTCAGACTTTTTTAAATGGACAGACTTTTGTGGGAGACAAAATTATTAATCCTGGTTGGCAGTTACTTTCCACTCAACATTACTGACTTAATTATTTTGTGGGATTACTGGTTACAGCATAAAAGGGGGCCATCCCTAACATATTGTGCTGGGGAACAGTAGATACACTCCTAACATTAGTCACTATTTCCTGCTCCTTATTGGATTAAATTGGAGAAGTTTACACAGTCCTGGTTCTGGTTCTCCCATGCCACCCTACGCTCCAGCCAGCCCAGCAATACAGCCTTGGACTCTAGCAGCATGGGACCTGTGCAGCAGTGAGGCAGAGCTCTCCTCCTCCCGCCGGAGTTCCGACTGCAGACGGCAGCAAATCCGGGTCTGGGTCAGTCTGCTGCTGGCTGGTTGCTGCCCACTGGAGTCTGAGCTGAAGGAGTTTCTGGTGATCCTGCAAGATTTCGTCTGAATTTTTCGTGCCATTAAGAAGAACTTTATAGGAATAGCCAATCTTCTCGCTCATGGTCTCTCTTACTTATGTGGGTCATATAGAGGCATCAGTATTAAATTAAGACTTTTTCATAACCTGTTAAAAGTTGGTTATAGTAGCTTTAAAATGCAGCTCCAGATAAGGAAACTTTTCCTAATGTTAATTCAACCTTTGTAAATTTATGAAGCTGCTGATCACTCTTTCCTGCTCACCAATAATATATTTTTGCTATTCTTTTAACAGCAGACCTATTACATAGTAAAACTATTTAAAGAGGTACTATAACAAAAGTGCATTAGCTAATGATAGCGGTAAAGTAATGTATGGCTGTTAGGTAATTTGATTTGTTTAACAAAGAACCATGTATGTGGCTCTAGTAAAGGCGTGTGCCTAAACTGTTCCCTCTCAATAAACTGTCCAGAAGTTAATTATCTCTTCCTCCACGTATCAGATGTCATGTCATTGTCAAATATTTATACATGTTATGTATATCACATACCTTTTCCATCTTATTTTGGCACTGATCCACAGTTCAAAATTACAGATTTCTACAAAGTGGACAAAACTAATTCCAAGTATAAAATACAAAATACTAGGGATGCATCGATCCAAGTTTTTCAGTTTCAAGGATCAACATTTTCTGTTGATCAGTATATAAATAATCACATTAAATCTTTATTTTACTGTTGCAACCTACTAGGCAGGAAACCATGAACACGTCCATGCCCATGTAACCTACTGTTAAACTTTTTGTGTCAAAAACTAGTGCTCAGATTGGTTTGGTATGACTGTTGAAGACCCGCAGAGCATGTTTGAAAGTGAAATTTCTAATATGTCATACTCAATTTATTCCACCGATTTGTATTTTTCCAAGATGTGGTATATTGAGATTGTGACGAATGAAGCACAGTAATGAGTGTAAGATACAATGAGTCTGTTTAGACTTTCCACCGTCTGCAGCTACAGAGTGCTAACACATATCTCTTGTTTTATTTTGCTCCCATAGGCAGGAATAACATTATGATATCGAAGAGTCAGAGTTTAAACAAAGAGGACTATCCTATTTCTGTTCTGATATCAGGCCTTCAGCAGAAAGAAAATAAAACCAAACAAAGCAAATACACTGAGAATAAGGCTAAAGGACATGAGCACAGAGGAAGTAAAGATAATAAAATGAATTAGATTAGATAAATAGGAATAAGAATAGTGTAAATAATAACGTAAATCAAACATTTCGAATAGCTTTCACAAATAGAAACGTTTTAATGCGAGATTTAAAAGACGCTGGAGATGCTGTGTCTGAGTTCAGTAGAAAGAAAGTTCCATAATGTGGTTGCTCAGATAGCAAAAGCCCAATGACCCTTTGTCACAAACCGTGACCTGGGAGTAACCAGCAGGGCTCCATCACGGATTTTATGAGGAGAAGGCCCATACCAGGTCAATAAATCAGAAACGGGCCAGGCTGTTTGAGGCTGTTTGTAAAGTCAATTTGAAAACCAACAGGGAGCCAGTGTAGGCAGGCAAGCACAGGGAAGGGTGTAGCATGAGCCAGGGAAGAACCTGTTAAATTTTGGGTCAGATACGATTCACAAATATTTTCGCTTTCGTTTCCATTGTGAGACAGGATGTTTGTCCTTGGGGAGGTTTGCACTCTCCGACCGCCCTTCTAGTTCAAATACGTCTTTGTAGTTTTTAGAGGGGAGCACAAGCTTTAAACATAATACATTTTAAAGATCAAAGCAATATTCTCTTCAGTAAAACTGAAGAGAATGCTGCAAAAAAACAAGAAAGAAATAATCAGCTATAATCTGCATTCTTGTCAAATTGTGCCTCCATTACCCTCAAATAAAACGAGTTAATCGTCTTTGTATGGAAAGTCTTTCATTTATGCTTTTTGTTTTTTCTCTGTTCCTTCTCCAGCTGACGGCTGCGATCGTATTCCTCAGTTTCGGGATCATCACCTCTTTCCTGTGCCTGGTGATCGATGGCGTCTGTATTGTCCTAACCATGGTGAGTTTTGCACTTGCATGCATATACTGTGACACCCGATATGACTGAGTGATGACACAAAGCAGTAGAAGGCTATGAAGCAATAAACCACTGCGCTGGTTGACTGTGAGCCTCTTGGACCGCACTTTGTTGGCAATATTGACGCGATTTTGTTCATGAAATGAGTTTGCTCAGCCTTTATAGCATGGGCCAGCTTTGTTTTTTTGTTTTTACACCATAAGTAGAGGTTGTGAAAGCCTGATGTGAGAAAACTCAGTGGATTGGACCGAGAATCACCATCAGTGTAGAAATGTTGTGGAACGTTCAGTTGTCTTTGGCTTAGTACATGATGCAGTTACTGAATGTGATTGATGTTGCTGAAATAGACAGCGAGATGCCGCCCGAACAGAACATTTTACAAGTTAATAAAACAAAGCTGCATTCCTGTTTCCAACCTCTAAAGTAACTTCAATTTGGATCTGCTCAATAAGAAAAGACTTCCTCTCTTTTCAGAAAGGAGACAGCTTCATATTTATATCACTAAGACAGAGTTGTATCAATCCTCTCTTCTAACTCCCAGCATATTTCATAAAATGTCTAACTATTGAATTAGGTTTGGTTACATTTGGGGGAAATCATTTTTTATGATATTTCGCCTTTAATTGAGAGAGGACAGTGTAGAAATGAGAGAGAGAGAGAGAGAGAGAGAGAGAGAGAGAGAGAGAGAGAGAGAGAGAGAGAGAGAGAGAGAGGGAGAGAGAGAGAGAGAGAGAGAGAGAGGAGAGAGAGACAGAGAGAGAGGGAGAGAGAGAGAGACAGAGAGAGAGGGAGAGAGAGAGAGAGAGAGAGAGACAGAGAGAGAGAGGGAGAGAGAGGCACTTTGTGTTTTTTTCTCATGCGCTGTAATCACTCGGCTACCAAGGCACTCGTTGACCTTGTTGTTGCTGCTTCCAATTTCTGATTGGTGGGTTCTTCTTGGATCAGTGTAAAGAAAAATAGTTGCACACTCAAAGTCACAATTCACACAGTATTTCATAATTGACCAACGTTCCGACATGATAGTCTTCTTCAGGGTAGTGAATGATCTTCTTGGATCAGCCATGGACGCATTGCACAGTGACATCAGGTCAAGGTAAAATTACCTCCGTTTTCAAACACAATGATGGCAGACATTTGTTGAAATGGTCAAAATACGTTGAATATAAAACAGTACTCAATTTTCATTTTAATTTTTCCAAACTGTTACGACAGGTGATGGCACTACAATCATAAAGAGCTTAGTCCTTGAAAATATAATCTCAAGTTGGAAAGTACAAGTGGTTCAGGAACTAGAAGTACATGCAGTGTATCGTAGAAAAAAGGCATTGATTTACTAAAGCTATAAATGGCATCAGTGCTTTCTGTTTGAAGAATGAGATGATATACAATGTTTAGTTATAGCAATGTTGTGCCAACAGTATAAAGAAGAGTTATGAGTGCTTTAGGAATAAATTCTCAAAGTTGCTGTAATTCATGTCACCATACTTTAATGTGTTGAAGGTCGCTTCGTGAATCTTTCACTGAGTCTATTAAGATTGTAATAAATTATAATGTACAAGACATGTCAACCTTTTTTCAACTTATTTGAAACCAGATAAGGTTGGTATATAATTTTAGACCATACGGTACAGATGAAGATTTCAAGAAACGTTGGATTAAAATGTGTTTTGTCTTTGGCGAGTGGACTCCATCCTGAAGTAGGATAATAGAGGGGTAGTGGTGCTGAGGTCAGATAAGGCAGAATTCCCCTGGAGTCCAGACACTGATGAAGGGAGTTGCTGCAATCCGATGATGAATGAGGAGCACGACTGCCGACTGGAGGTGACCGGTGTGGAGGAGGGTCACATCTGAATGTGCTGAACTGACAGTAGCAGAGAGGAGAACATTTTTTAAAGTTTGACAGCAACGATGTGATAGGCTTAAGTAAACTGTGCCGAATCTGGTTGGTTAATTTATAGTGAACGCTTCCCACAAAAGAACTTTCAATAAAGCCACAGTTGGTAACTTCAATGAAAATAACTTCATGTCATATTAGCTAAAACTGTCACTTTATCCTGACAGTAGTAGATGAGACGGATAATTTGTAAAAATAAATAAACTGAAGAAAAGCAACCAATCAGAGCGGAGGAGTGTGTAACTCAGCTTTCAGTCACTGATCATGGAGCTTGTGAACTCGCATCAAACTGGCAGCGCTGATCAAAAATAAGTGAAGATTTTGTTACGTTTTTCAGAAACATATTTTGGTGTTTTGTTTAGCTGTAAAGTGAGATTTATTTTCTCTGGTCGGTCCACAGTGCTTGGTTTTGGCTTGACTGTTTCAACAATTGTGCAAATGTCATTAGGAGCACTACTTATGTACTACTATGAGGATAAAGTGACAGTTTGAGCAAATATGAGAAAAGTTATCTTTATTAAAGGAACAGTGTTTAGCATTTAGGGAATCTATTATCAGAAATGGAACACATCCTACACACTGGACCTTTAAAGTTACCAACTGTAGTTTTAATCAATGCAAAAACTGCATATTTCCACCTGTGTTGTGTTTTATTTCCTCAACTTCAAATGTAAACACCTTACAGGGGACAGTGATGGAAGTTAAGTCCGGGACTTTGTCTGATATGTTGTGTTTCATAAAACATCTCAAAATGTGGCCAATAAACCAAACCAAAACCAAAAAGCCACCCAGGAGTACTGGGAATTTTACTAGAGAAAACACTTTTGGTTAAAATAATCAATTATTTTAGCAATTTAAAAGCGCAATAAACTAAATTTTGTTCAATGTGGGGTGAGTGAATTTTGGAAATTGATCACAGACTCTAAACTCAACACAGTTTCAATTCTAATGTGTTTTCACGGACATCTGGATTCTCTCGCATGAGATTGTTTTTTTTAAATATCTTGTTTTTATCCTCAATAAAGATGGATTGGTGGTGGTTTGACATCCTGTGGTTTATATTTCTTCATATATTAACTTTTGCCAGGACATGCGTCCACTGAAAGCACAGAGATGCCAGTATTACAGCAGCGGCGGCAGCTACATCTATGAGAACTTCTACACTTCTGTGAGTAAAGATGTGCTGTCCTGGAACAGTCAGTAGCATTTCCATTGAGTGTTGTTTTTCTCATCCATCCAAAGATGCACCGTATGGTTTCCTCAATAGATCAGCATTAAATAAATATGTTGTTTAGAGGGTATGATTTAAATTTAGTTTCACATGTATTGTCATTATTATCTACCCAAGATCTTCGTCATGTCAATGTTTTGGTTCATTTTCTACAAAGAAAAACATATAATTTTACATGTTGTACTACCTTGTCATTTGTAAGTGCCTTCAGTGTTAATTGTCTCCAAGGAAAAGTTTGTCGAGGCTTCTCTGCGTTGTATTTGCAGGTAAACAGTGACACATTTTGAACTTGCGTACATTTTTCAGGTGTCGTGTTGGAGTCCAAAGGAATCTTGTAGCATGACAGTAAGAAGTGGGACCTGCTACTGCTGCGACCTGTACGACTGTGCCAAGTGAGACAATGATATTACAGCGATGTTATCTCAGTATATTGTTGCCATGTCATCACAAGAGTTGTCTTGTCTTTAATTAATGTTCCTGCCCAACAAATTAAAAATCATTAGTACTAAACGGAGCTGTTGTTTTGCTCTGCAGCGGAGGCTACCTCAGCAACTACTACGAGTTTGTTGGAGTACGAAGCTGTGAGGAAGTTTTCACTCTGTACATTTTGATTTGGACCCTCGCCGGATTGAACCTTGTGGCCTTCTTCATTGGCATCCTCACTACAGCGGTGCTGGGCAGCATCAAAGACCTGGTAAGACACACAGACTCAGACACACATCTATAAAGGTCCTATATTGTGAAGCTTCAAGACAGAATTGGTTTCCGTCGTATGTGAACGTGTTCATTTTCACTTTGCAGTTTAGCCTGAATGCAGCTTTATGCTGAGGTCACACCAGAATTGGCGAAGGCTTATTTCCTCTATGCAGCAGCCTTCCTGTTATGCAATGTTGTTGTCTTTCACCTCACAGATTTACAAGTAAGAAAAGCCAACAATTAATACTTCCTGAATGAGAACTCACAGATCAACTGTCAGTCAGATTGAACTCTGCACACTGTGAACCGAGGAAGTGACAGCCAAATGGCAAATGGATCTATATGCACAAACTCTGCCATGGCAGTGAAGATTGATACTATCCAACCACAACTTAAATGATGAGCTGATGAAATGGGTTCTTGAGAGGCCTGGAGTTCAGATTTCAGAGGTGGAAACACAGCAATAAATCCAACAACTTGTCTGAGCTTTTACTTTAAGTATTCAGGTTTACAGCATATCCCTCAACTTTATTTATCTGTAAAAAAAAACAATTGCTTCACCCTAATCTGACTGCATATTTTAGCATAGTGAGCCATTTAGTAGACATATAATTCACATATTTGGTAGCAGGAGGTTCCATGCTACTTTACTGTGTATGTAATATCAGCTAAGAGCTGCGCTTGAGTGTTATTACTCAGATAACAGATGGAGAAAAGAGGTGAAACAGAGGAAAACGGAGCTTTCCACTTTTTGAGATATGTGGTGTTTTCAAATGATCAATTAAGACAGTTTTGAGGCAATTACTCTACAAATGAAATCTGGTAATACATACATACTATTGAAAGGGTCACTGTCTCTGTTTACTGCTTCTTCCAAATAAAATGTAAACCAGTCTGGGTGTCTTATTGGTCAGATAACAGAGGGAAGAGAAAATCATTCAAATAATTTTTAAAGCAAGATCCAGCCAGGTTGACACCAAACCCATCTCAACTTTAAATCCCCAGAGCAGCTGCGTTAATCCCACTGACAGGTGTTGCACATTGAAAATTGCCTCCATCAACCCTGCCTATACTGAAACACCAGAGAATGTTTTTATGGTCTATGAAGAGCTCATTGAGCTTCACGTTGTCAGAGATTCATCTTATCGGTCCTGAGTGATACGAATGCTGCAGGAGTTTACAGCTAATAGACCATATAGTACTGCATTCTGCCAAAACTACTATTATTCTATTTTATCATGCACAAAGTATTCTTCTTGTAAATAACATTATCTGGTCATTGTTATCTTTGAAGTAATGTATTGAGATTTTCCTTCTCATGTTCTCAATTCTAATATGATTAAGTTCATCATTGATCACTTAATATCTCTCCCACATTCCACATCCTTCCCTTTTCTGTGTATGGTGTTTACATACTGGGGGTTTCTCAAAATCCAGGATGCTTCCTTAGTAGGACGCGTCCTTCCAAGTCAAGTCTTACAGTCAAGACTCCTTCCTAGCATTCTAGTTGGAATATTTTTGTATTCCTCAAAATAATATAAACTAACGTAGGCTTATGAAAGATACATAAAATCAACAGGAATTTGGACAATTATTATATTTTCTAAACGTACAAAACATACAATTAATATGCTCTTTTCAAAGCTACCACACTCCCATTGACATAAAGAGTAACTACAGGACTTCATTCAAACACGACAGAAACAAAACTGTCTTTGTGTCTTTCCACTGTTCCAACAATCACCATCTCTGGTTTGGTCGAAATAATCCCTTATTTCATAGAGTTCAATGTGAAAATATGCTGACTCTACATGCTGTTTCTCTCTGCTGGATTAGGTCACTGAACGAGTCCATCGCTAAGAGACAAAAATCCGAACAAACTAAACAAATTAGGCCTTGTAGATCTGAGTGAAGATTCAGCAACTGGATTGCCAATTTCTCTCCTCAAATCTGTTCAGAAATATATTTTGGGGGACTGCTGAGCTGAAATAACAGAAATTCTGTGTGCGTATTTTCCTTGTTTCCAAATCATTGGACGGGAAAGGCATTTTGCGCATATAATTGCGCTGAGACACACATGCATCCTTGAAAATCCTCTGAAAGAAGAACTCCGTCCTCGGTAGAATTTGATGATCCTCGACATTGAATAAAGTCCTATGTTGGGATTCGAGGATGTAGCGTGCTTAAAAATCTGCCTTTGACAGATCCTTCCTTGGCTTTGAGAAACAACCCCATTCAATGCATTTTCCTGTGCTGTGTAAGGCTTAATATCACAGTCAATGTGTTGCTTGTTCTTATCACAGGTTGTGTATTTTGTGCAATATCTGCCCTTTGTGATGTTACTTCAGTACATGTTGCTTTGATTGTATGTTGTTTCTATGTTATTATCACTACTATGGAGGCTATATGCTATACGATAGGACGGAGCATCACTATACAGGAACAATAGAGATTTGTTCAGATTGGCCTGATGGTTATTTGGGTGCAGACTCTCCATGATCTTGGCCAAAACAATGATGTAATCACAGACTCTGAATCATCTTTATCATTTGATCTGTAATGGCTGTTTAATTTTATTGTACACCAGAGCACATTGCAGCCTACTTTTAATAGCATTGTGTGTGTGTGTGTGTGTGTGTGTGTGTGTGTGTGTGTGTGTGTGTGTGTGTGTGTGTGTCAGAGGAGTAGCAGCCCTGTGATAGATCCCTCTGAGAGCACAGCATCTTGTCCGACAGCCCCTCTGCTGACAGACGCCAACACACACACAGTTCACCAGCTCCACCCGGTCAGTGTGCGGTCAACACACACACACACACACACACACACACACACACACACAAGCAAATGATATTTGGTTTAAGACTCTGGTGCTAGCCTACAGGGCAGTGAAAGGAACAGCTCCTTCCTATCTCCAGGCCATGGTCAAGCCCTACACCTTCGCCCGACCACTTGGCTCTGCTGCCTCGGGGCGATTGGTTGCCCCGTCGCTCAGAGGTCCTGGCGGCCGATCGACCCGGTCACGGCTGTTTTCTGTCCTGGCCCCACAGTGGTGGAATGAACTTCCCACTGACGTCAGGACAGCAGAGTCGCTGCCCATCTTTCGGCGCAGGCTGAAAACCCACCTCTTCAGGAAGTGCTACCCTGAGCCTTCCACTTAGCGCTTATTGTTTTCATACTAGCTTGTTGCACTTATTGTATTCGTATTACTTATAGCACTTACTGTTTTTCTTGTTTCTGCACTGTACTTTGGCTCTGAGTTATGCTCTGTTTCATGCTCTTAGATGCTTGTTTGGAAAAGGAAATGTACTTGTGACTTCTGGTGACTAGTAGTTCTTTTGATTACCAATGTTGAATGCACTTATTGTAGGTCACTTTGGATAAAAGCGTCTGCTAAATGACTGCAATGTAATGTAATGTATGTAATGTAATATTATTACAAACACATGCATGTGTGTGGTCCAGTTTGTCTCCACTTTTGATCTCTCTGTCTTCACAAGTCTAGCCGTCTTACAGTCGCAAATGACCCAAACCTCTTCATCTCCACCCGACATCCATCCTATAAAACATTCCCATAGTCAAAACTAAAGCTGTTCTTTAGACGTATAGCATGTGGAGTTTTCTGACCACTATAGTTGTGCTGTATCGTAAAATTTGGATGCGCAGGTTCATGTGTTTGCCTGCAAGACCAACACTGGACAGTAACGATAAATGTGCCAGCAAAGGCCGGTGGAGAGAGGAGGCATAGAAGAATAATACTATCTGATGTAAACAATGCAGGATTCAAAACTTTAAAGTTAGAATTCTCAACATTTTCATAAAGTCTAACCCTATTTGTTATGGAGGACTTTTTAAAACAATGATCAGAACAATAGTTTATTTTATTAACTTTCTTTATAGGAGGTTTTTCTTCAATGTGCTGCATTTCCCATGCTGGATTCAAATTGTCATCGTGAGCTCAAGGGACAAACCCAACTGTTAGTCATAGTCACTCAGCGAGATCAAAAGAAAATGGCGACTGTTGTTATTTGCTATGGGGACATCACATTTCAGTGGGGCTGTAAAGTGTGTCATACTCAAAGTTTGAGACTCTGTTTGAGTCTACCATCCACATTAAGCCAGTGTTCTCCTTTTGTCTGTCTCTTGTTGATGCTCATCGTGTAGCAAATTCTCAATTCCTCTTAGCAGCAAGGCAACGGAGATAGTTGTTTGTTTTGTCGATTTAGCCAAAGTAGTTTTGTTGCCTAAAATTTGCAAAGTAGTTTTTTAAAATGTTTCTGTTTTGTTTTGTGTGATAACCACTTATTGGAAATGATTTAAAACTACGATCGTTCGGTTTAGAAGAAAAGAAAGGTAATTGAGAGTGCAGTTTAGTCGTTTGAGAGCCGAATTTTGAAGGAGACAGGGTTTCCACTGCTTTCCACAAAATGAAATTGTGTAAAAAGACCGTTGAGGTCTCCTCACCTGACCACCCACATCTGATCAACTTATTTGGTTGTGGCATTTTAGTCTTCATCTGTGTGATGTTTAACACCAGGAATGCTGTATTTTCATTAGAACATTAAACCAGACTTTATAATCTTCAACAAGGCTGTTTACTGGAATTCACATAATTAGAGACTAATTGAAGGTCCAAGTGAATCTAAATCAGCAGTTTGATTAAAAACAGTGAGATGTGGGTGAAGGCTTGTAAAAAGCTTGTGAACTTGTTGAGTCAGGAGATTTTTCTTCAGGCAAATTATATCAGATAGATAAATTCATCTATTCATGTTTGATAAGTGGCAAACACAAGGACTATGTTTTAACTTCGCTTTTCGTCGGAGACATCGCTAGTTACAGTTGTTGTGAATTATCGCAAATTGCAGTTTTTAGTTAACTCAAAAAAAGTCTGACTTGCGGTCTGTGGTCAACGTCTTTCTTTGTTTCCTTTGTCCTTTCCTGCTCATCCAGGGAGCCACGATGTATTTCCCTCCAGCAGAAGGGACAGCTGCCTCACAGAGTTTCCCTTCATCGTCGAGTCCTCACACCGAGTCCAACCCTCCTCCCTTTGCCCCCCTGACCAGCCTGTCGCTTTACAGGGTCCACGGCAACTCTGTATGAGCATCAGCAAACATGACCATAAAATGAATGTGGAAAGGGATAAACAGATGTTTTGTAATTCTTGTTGGTGTTGTTGTGAGGACTGGAGGAACAGTTGAAGAAACATATGTTGGAATTTGTTTTCCAAAAGTCTTGTTAATATTATAACATATCTTAATGCATTTTGCTCAAAAACAAATATCTTAAGTTGTTTAATGTGTGTACATGAAATGTTACATAATATAAATATGTCGACTGTATGTGCATAAGAGGTTGTATATGCTGTAACTCAAACTTTAACTATTGCAAAAATCAGTTAAACCATTCACAAGAGTGTGAACCTCGTGAACATAAATGAAATGTATTATTTAAAATATCAATAGCATAGCACTTGGTGGCTGACTGTGCTGCCACTAAACTGAAATGAGGCAAGTGTAACTAAAATTGGATCTTAGTGACACACACGTTTTTTTTACAGGTTAAACTGATTAAATAAATGAAATAAAAGAACAGATTGGTCTTGGTGGTATATGTGGTACTGTAGATAAAACAAAAGTAGGTGTATAAAGACACTGCATGTTACCTAAAGACATTTGTAGGTTGTTGACATTTTAGTCACAGAAAAATGTGTTTTGGTCATGAACATGAAAAGTTACAGTCACACTTATCATGGATTCAGCTGCCTGTCCGGTTTCCTAAATTTGTTGACAATCAAAGAACCGTTCACGACAAGATCATCCACTTCGGTGATCAGATGGTATAGTAGTTAGATGGTATAGTCTTGGCGTTGAACTATATCTTTGCCGCACCAAAGTCCCACCAAAGTCAATTATTGAATGACTTTTATTATATACACCTGGGATTTAATGTTTGGTTGACTTCAACTCAAAGTGATGTTAACAGCACCAAATTTAGGCAAGACAAGTTTATTTATTTAGCACATTTCACCAATGAGGCGATTCAAAGCACTTTACATAAAACATCAAAAGCATTGAGACGAAGTGCAAAGGAGACACATTATAAAAGGACATTCAAATACAATTATTGAAATAAAAACAAGCCAAATTAGAATAATATGGGTATATAATACAAGAATAAAAAAAAAAAAAAGAGTTGCAGCGGACCTGCAGTTTTCTGGCAGTTTGTTAATTTGAATTGGCTCTGTTGTTAATTTGTTTGTTTATTCATCATATTTTATTGTACATTTTCATATTTTCTATTTTTAAATTCCGTCTTTTATTGTCACGGACCAATCACAAAGCGTAACGTATGTGTAACGTACTTGGCAATAAACCGTTTCCGATTCGGAAAATTGTGACGAGCCAGGCAGGAGCTCACGTTTCACTACATTTGGATGAGGTGCTGGGTTAACACACATGTGCCATCTCTCTAAATCACATAAATCAATATTATACACCAGAACATCTTCATACAACTCTGGACAGAACATTTTTGATTGACTGCAATGCTAATAATGTAACAATATATCAACACTTGCTTGTTTGATGTGTTTTCTGTGGCCCAGTTTGCTTCATGTTTATGTGGAAGCACATGAGGCACAAAACAGTACATGGCAAAGCCTGAGGAATCGGAGGTAGGTCTGGCAGCAAGATGTTGGGGAAAACAAGGACTGACAGGGAGCCAGCTCTGTGGGGATTACAGGGTACTTTGCCTCTGTAAAATGCCGAGATCTTTGTGGTGGAAAAAAATCTTTTTAACCTCCCCGTGAGAAATAACCGAGATGACAAACTTCTTAAAGTGTTAAAATCATATTTAATGAACAGACAGTTTGTAATAATTCAGCTGAATGGACAGAGCTCTTTTCCCTCAGATGGTTCGGAGTTCTAACAACAAGGAACAGTATAACAAAGTATAATATGCACATTATCTCGCCCCCTTTCCCCCTCCCCCCCTTCGCAGATGTCCTCTTCCTCTGCCTGCCGATGCATCCACCAAGGCCGAGTTCCCAGCCTTGGTATTGTTATTGAGGGAAGAGGGTTAGACATTAAAATACATTTGATATGATAACATTTATTATTTGGGTTAAAATGAATATATGCAGGTTTAAGCCATATAAGTTATAACTAAGAGAATGGTATGATACATTTCTCCAACAATCTTGACTTTCAGTCAAAGATGATGAGCAATTTAGGCAAATTGTCGGAATGTATGGTGCTGTGTTTGCCAGAAGTAGACAGATAGACCCATAAACATCCAAGCTGAGGTAAAGTCCTTGGCCATGTCAGCTGGTCGCTCTGTGAGACTTTATTTTGGCACAGCGGTGCTTTAAGCTAGTGTGGGTTAACTGCCACAACTGGTTATTTATGACGAATGTTTACTAAAACTAAAAGAAAAAGGAAAATAAGAGGAACAGACAATACAAGCCAACCACCCTGGGAGTATTTTACCAGTGAAAAATATATCATAAACCAAAACCCACACTTCAAATAAAAGCAACACCGCAGCACAAGAGAAAAATGGGCAACAGAATTAGAAACCACGAGCCTCCACAATAATCTGTGTTCGGGGCAGTAGCTCTATCTTGAATTTCCCCAAGAAGGACTAATAAAGTACTTCCTTCTCTGCTTGACTAATGCCTCTGTATGGTCCTTCAGTATCGTCAGTGATTTAAATCTGAATCTGTGTTTTCATATTTGGTCTCTCTCTTTTGTGTGCATGCAAAGCAAACAACAAAGAGGAAAGGGAACTGTGCTGTGCTGTAAAATTTAAACTGTTTAGAACCCAGTTGATACCAAACTAAGTCATATCAGTGAAATCTACACAGTAATTGGCAATAATCTTTACATCTTAAGTGTAATGATCCCACACTGGAATCAAACTAAGGAGCAGAGCCAGAGAACCACTAGACCACCAGATTTGAAGTCTACTACATCTGACATTAATGTTTAAGGCCGGTATAGTTGTAGCAGTCCCTCATTCTTTGGTACTTTTTTCCCCATTTAATTTTAGCTGAATGTCACAATGCCCCTGAGTTGATTGGATGGTTATTCAGATCACCTGCTGTGCACTGTGTGAGGAAGAGCTCCTAATTAACAATTGAGAGCAGCTTGGTGCATTTCCCCTCTTGGCCAATCAGGTGTGACGTCGCCCTTTCTTTAGGGCTTAAGAGAGGTGGGAACCAAATGCTCAGAATATTCTGATCCTTCATTAATACAGAACTCATTTCAGCAGATGTTGACAGCCAGATCTGATTGAGGTTGTTTTTGAGTGTTTTGAAACCAAACTGGTGTGAATATTAAAGTACACCTTTCCTCTCGGTTACCTGCATCAGGGCAGACCTTAGTGCTGTTAGTGCAAGAGTCATTGGGAAGACCCCTGTGAGATTTGTTTCTAATTATTTCTGTATTCTGTGGTGAAGTACAGGTTCTCAGGCCTCTTCCCTGTCTGTGAACTCTGGGGAATCAGTACCATCACATACTTTACAAGAAAGACTCAGCCAGTTGGCCACATTCATCTCATCTCAACTGACTTTCGGTAACCGATAAAGGAGGACATGTAGCTTGGCTTCAAATTTCAACAGTGAAAACCAGAGGGAGTCAAGGAAGTGCTTAGACTCTGCGGACTGACACGGCAGTCTTATAAGATGAAGAGGGTCAGCGGGTACAGTATGAAAGTAGAGGACTGTGATGTTGCCAGACTGCTGTGAAGATGATGATCTCAGGGCAGCAGCAGTAGGGCTCCGCTGAGGTTTACATCTCTATTTGTATTTAAGGTGACGCAAACAAAATCCTACCTTCATTGTTTTTGGGCAGAGGAAGAAGATCCACTGGTAGGTATCTCAAAACCTGCCCACATAAAATCTCAACTCTCTGCATTCCCTTCTATAGGTAGGAGGGAAAGTATAGGTTTGGCTTTGATTTGTTGACCCTTTAAGTCAGGTAGCTGCAGGGAACAGGGGACAGGAAGTTCATGAACAAGCAGTAGAAGCACATGCATCGGTACACAGTAAGCACTGCATGTTCCAGGGATCAAAACCAGCACGCCTTAGTAGGCTTCATTAATCTTGTTCTGTACATTTTTGAGCGTCTGTTTTCCTTCACAGACCGAGCTTTGTACTCTTGTAACATGATGACATCTCATGCTGTGGTATCAGACTACATTTGAAATATTTTCATTGAGACTTTCATAACTGTGTTCGCTGGCTGGCTGTATATCCCTGTTTCCAGTCTTTATGCTAGCACAGCTGCTAATTGCAGTCTAGCTTCTTACTATACAGACATGGAAAGTGGTATCAGTCTGCGCATTCAACTCTTGTTAAGAAAGTGAAAAAGCATAATTTCCAAAATGTCGAAATGTTCCTTTTAGACAGGAGGCAGGAAATGCCACAGGAAGAAAGAGGCTCAGTGTAATAACATAGTTGGGTTGGACCTTAACTCGACTCAGTTTATAAGGAATGTTTATTTGTGCAGCACCTTTTTAAATAGAGAAGGGACTGAAAGTCATCGCATCGGGCATGAAAATGTAATAAAACAACATTTCAGAGAGTACGAGGAGTAAAACAAAATACATTTAAATGGGATTAAATTAAATGCAAATAGACAAAATAAGGGGAGGTGTGGATATTGGAGGTTTGATCCCTTCCATCCACAACACTTCAATTCACAGATGTCAAACAAGCTGTAGGGGGCCCACTTAAGCCTGCACATAGTGTGCTGATGTTTTATCTCCATCTCCAACACCAACAAACCTCACTCTCTGTCCTGTTGAGTTACTCTGTCAAAACCTCTGTCAATCAAAGACATAAAAAAAACATGACTTGTTATGTATTTTAAGGTCATGTGAACTCAGCAAGTCAAAAAACAGCAACATCAGAAACTCATATGTATTAAAGGAGACAAAACAAGCTCTATTTCTGGAATATGTTGTGTGCTGTTGAGCCTTACGGCAGATGTCTCTACATATTTGTCTGAGTTTCTTTTCAGCTTTAAATCATTAAACAAGACTTAAGAGTCTGCAGTAGAGTGAACAGATCAACTAACGAAATGCGGGACAAAGAGTATGTTTGTGTAAGACAACGTTAACCTGGAAAAGGCTCTTTCAAAAAAATAGAGAGCAGGTGATTGGATGAATCATCTGTTAATCAAACTCTTATCGAAGCAAATCTGGAGAAGAGCAAAAACATCTTTTCCATGGAGAGAAGCATTCAGTGCCGTTCTTTGCTCTTCTTCGAACGAAGAGATACTCTCCAGTTCTGATGTAGCTGACGCTATCACATCACCTACGCTCACCTCTTCAGGGGGTGTCGACGTTCAGTCACCTTTCTGTGTTGTGTCACACACACCTCAGCCAAAACCATAGCTGCCAGTAGCTCCTCACAGGACCCAGATTGGTCTCTGCTCTGGTTCACCGGACACAAACGCTTTCCTCCAAGCCTGACAAGATGGATTTTAGTGTGATATGTGATCCTGGGATCCTTGCGTGATCTCTTGACATCGTGAGAATCTAGCTGCTGTGTAAGGCATAGGACAACGTGGGACACGTTACCAATGCTGAGAGGTGTAGTTTACATTTTTTTATATAATTTCTATCTAACTTATGACATAAACATTTCTATTCCGTGTGGCACGTTTGTCTGATACTGAAATGTAACTCTTGCTGATGGGAGCATTACACTGTGATTACGTTTCATTCACTGCTGTTCGATCAAGAAGTTTTGAATATTGTTTTGCTCTTAGAACAAATGATACTGTGTGATTTAGGGTCTAATATAGGAGCTAAACACACATCCACCCTCCTCTGTCCAGGTACCGAGACACACACACACACACACACACACACACACACACACACACACACACACACACACACACACACACACACACACACACACACACACACACACACACACACTTAAACAATCTATTTACGCCTGCATAGAAAAGAACGATACAAGGACGACACAGATTTTAAATGTGCTGTGGAATACATTCACAAAATCATGGAACAGCACAAATGTTCAGCCTTTCACAAACACACATAACAACAAGGGTTCATTGTTATTGCTATTCTCTTGATTTAATTAATTGTGCCCGTTTCTTTTCTTTATAATCTCATTATCACTTAAGACTTCGGCAATATTGTCTTTGCACCACTCATGCCAATAAAGGTTATTGAGTTGAATTGACAGCCTACACACTGTAGTGTATTAGGTGTTTCTGATGAGCACACTTGAAAGCTTAGTTTTATTATGATTTATTTTGAAAACAAGGCCTCTGAACACCTGATCTGCAAAATATCAAAGGTGTTAGATGATCTTTTACAAAAATTCATAAAATTCAATCATGTCACCGTACGGCACACACATGGTTCATACGATCTGATTCTGTTTGAACCAGCTGTGCTCAAAGAAAACCCTTCACATTTCTACTTTTCTAATGATATATTCTGGGTTTAAAATGTTAAAGTAAAGTACATGAATATAATGACCAAACACAACACACAAGACCAGTACTTACTGCTCAGTGATACAAATATTTATTTCTCACACCATTTTAAAATCTGTCAATACATCAATGCACTTCCAAAGGTTGCATTTTGCACTGAACATCAGAACAGAACATATAGTAATACAATATAAATACAGCATTTTTTAAAGTGTTTATGCCTGTTAGGTGAGTTTAGAATGACAGTTTTTTGCATTTGCTAAAAGGCAATATCTTAAACTAGGGGCCTCTTTGTCAAAACTCTACACACTAAAACCAAAAACATACACAAAATACTAATATATCTTACACAAACACTTCATTCAAACCATATCAACTCTGCTCAAATGGTATTTTTGCATCACAACTAGTATATAATATCAATAGTTCTGCATGCAAACACGCTCATGTGTTAAGTATAAAACACTATTATCTAGAGTCTTTGGCATTTTCATTTGTAGCATGCTGTTTATACTGGATAGACTAACACATAACAGTATAAGGCACAATAACTTTAAGTGAAGATCACATGAACATAGTTACTGCATTTACAGTCCTCTTAATCTTTCTCCAGAATTGGCCTCCATTGTTGTCAACAGCAAAGAGCAAACCGGCATCCTATTTCTAGAGTTCATGCTCTGATTTTGAAGTGATGTAATCTGTGACATTTGTTGTCACAGGTGCATTCTGGGTGCAGGTGATTGAGTGCAGTATTTCAATGGCAGTGTTAAGCGAACAACACACAAAGGCTTTTAGTTTTAAATGGTCTGACATGGGTATTCTATTTGCAAAAATAATTTCAAAGTTAGTGTAAAGCAGACAATGTGCTTTTATTGCTACTATTCAAGCGCTTGTTTTAGTACATGTAGATTATGAAGAAAATTAAAATGCTAGGACATGGTTTTGAAGTTCATTTCTGTAGTTTTTCCTTTTTAGGTTGGTTTTGCTATTTTACGTGCTTGTTGTACTACACCAGGGACCATGTTGCAAATGTTTACATGTTATCACTTGTTTTGTCTTCTAGATCCATTAAATAAAATCAATCAACCTGCACTAGAGCAAAAGCTGGGAACATAGACATTGACAAGCTTTCCCCCTCCAACCACTACTGCTTATAAGAATTATTGTTCATCAAAGTATTAAGTATAATTAATTCGACACAAAGATTCAAGATTACGGGCCAATATTTTCACAGCTGGTTATTGAATTTCAATGAAACCTGGACAATGTTGCTTACATTCCTACACATTGAGATTCAGTGTGCACAGATATAAGTGCAGCAGGTTCATCTCAAAGCAGTTGCTGAAGAAAAGTAATTTCTAGATCTTTGACTCACTCATTGTTAAAACAGATGAGTGTAACTCTGAATGTATTCAAGCTGGAGCATTATGACTGACCAAGTTACGGATTGTTTTTTTTAAACTTGAATAATGAGGCGATCAGCTTTCCTTTATTACTACATACAAGATACTTTTTAGCATTCCTCCACAGAAACTAACTTCATTGTCATGCAGCAGAGAATCCGTCACACTAAAGCTCATGCTTTTCATAAAACAGCCTGTCTCATGAAATATAAAAGTACATTCTTGATATTGATACGTGTTTTTTGTTGCAAATTGTTTCAAATGGACACAGAAAAGACCACGTATGTAAAATAAAAATATTTAATGTGTATAAAAATAACAGACATTGTATCGACGCAGTATGGAGACATTCAGAAGAAATGAGCTGGAGATGTGAGGATCGGCTGGACAGCTAGAAGCTTTCGGAACAACGTCCCATGAAGTCTTCAAACTGATTTTTCAAAAGATTGTTTTGCAATTTCACTCCTGTATTTGAAAAGAAAAACATAATTGTGTTGCATGCTTTGAGAGTAAACTTGATTTACAGACCCTGAAATCAATTTTTGTTCTTGCATAAACCTGGACTATTTCTTGTTTCTGTAAATAATACGAGTAGTTGGCTGCTACCTTGATTGCCGTTATTCATCTGATGCCATCGTCCTTTGTTTGGCGATATAATAGGAAATAGTCAAAGACAATTACTTCCTGGCCACTGCAGGCGTTTCCACATTTTGACAGGGACTGTTTTTATTTTAGAGACATGGAAAAACAAATGAAAAAAAAAAAAAAATCCCTTATTAAAAGCAGATAAAAAGCATAACTCAGTGACAAAGCAAATTAAATTTAAACCCCAAAACAATGTTCACCTCCATATGAAAATGAGCACACAGCCAGAAGACATCAACCGCTAGTTAACTGGCGCTTATTAAAACTAGCAATGGAGTTGACATGCAAGCTTTTACAGTATATAACAATAACTTTATGCTGTTATTACATTTTGTTGAATTTTGGTCCAGAGTCATTTTTTCCCCTCCAACCTTGACCAAACAAAAAAACTTTCCACAAACATTAGGCAGTCCATTCACTTACAACCTGCATGTGGACATAGTCGGTGCCAGCTGCAGCTCTGTGAGACATTACACACACAAGTCACTTCAGTAACACTGCATTAAGCTATCAACAAGTGGAGGCTTAGCAGCAGCTACAACCACATACAGTCAGTAAAGGGAGACGAAAACAAAAGCCTCAAAGAAGCGCTGCAGACAAAGAAACTGGTACCATACCAACACATTAAATCAGTGTTTCGAAAAAAAGGAAAAAAAAAAAAAGATACAAAAACATTTTCCTAGAAAAATATATTGTTAAATACACAAGATATGCATGTTAGAAACAAATGACGGACCAAAGACAAAACAACTCATTTCCACAGGCAAAAGAAAAGTACACGGTTAACCCTGTATTATCAGCATTAAAATGTTCTTTTGTTGTTAAAATAAATTCAAGTTTCTTTTGTCTCTTTTCAACACTTCATTGTTCAAATGGTGGACAAAAAGACAAAACCAGGATTGAATCAAAGTTTGATTGTTTATCAGTTTTCTCCAGCGCAAAAATGATTTGTTGATTAATCGATAAAAACAATCGGTACAAAACACGTTGCTGGTTTGAT